>NC_000069.6:122957727-123323977 GCF_000001635.26 Mus musculus | reverse complement strand
TAGGCCTAATCCAGGAGATAGAACCCATACCTGATACTGCTAAGGTGGCCAGGAACCTGACACTAGATAGGTCATGGGCCTACAGGAAAACCTACTGCTTGTTATAAAGGGACACAGCAACAAAATGACTCCTGATAACACACTGCTTTACCCACACATCAGAACACTGCTCAGCCCTCATCAGAGAAGCCTCTTCGTGCAGTAGATGGGAACTGTTAACACAGAGACCTACAACTGGACACTGTGCAAAGACTAAGGAGACGCGGGGGCACTCAGCCACCCCCACACAGATATGAGATCTCCATCAACCCCTCCTTCTAGGCTCACGCATCTCTGTGGAAGAGGAGGTGGGAAGATTGTGAGAGCCAAAGGTGATGGATGATGGCCAGGAAAACAGCTTTTTGTTGTTGCTATTGTTATTATTGTTGTTTTGTTTTGTTTTTCAGACACAACAGGATGGATGCACCTCTGAGTTCACAGAGCCCGTGGCAGCACACAAGACCTGCGCAGGTTCAAACCAGACACAATCTCAGCTCTGAGAAGGGGAAGTGGACACGAGACCCCACCCCTAAGAAGCGGTCTATAACTGGTATCTGCGAGTAAAGAAAGAAAAAAATCGTTTTCTCCAGTGGAGTGTCTCTAATTCTATCAACCACGTTTCAGGGCAGGCTCCGTGCCCAGGAACAGCAGGCCAACAGAAAACGAATTCTGTGTTTTTGATGTGTGCACTTTGTGTTTTAGTAATTTTTTTGTGTTATTGGTTTTTGTTTGTTTTTATTTTGGCTTCTTAATGTTTTGGGTTTCTTTTTTTGAAAGGGAGAAGGAGACGAAGAACATGAAATTGGCTGGGGGGGGGAGTAGAGAGGATCTGGGGGAGTTTCATACTAAAATATGTTGTATGAAAAAGAACATTTTAAATAAATAAAAAGTTACTCAGCATTAATATGCTATCATTGATTAAAAACAAAATAACTTTGGATTATTTTCCTACATTAAAGAACCAGGTATTACAGGGTCAGTCAACATGTCCTTAATATCATTGATACAGTATTGTGAGCGTCCCTATTTTAACGATCAGGTTGCTCTCGCTCTTTCAGGCAGTGGTGACAGTCTTGCCTTGGTCTCTGAGCCACTATCTGCCTGAGCGATGCTTCCCGTGCACGGAGCAGACAGGTGACAGACAAGCATGAATGTGCCGTTTCTTTAAGGCCGGGGCATGGGCAGAAAGACCACATTGCCCAACGCCACCAAGAAAAGCTATGGAAGGAGATGTAATACCTGTCACAGATTCCATCTTCAAAGCAAACTCAGATGAGATGCTCAAGAGGATGAATCCCTGTGTAGGAAAACCCATGCAATTTTTTGAGATCTTTAGGCTTTTGTTTGGGCTTCTGCATTGTTACAAACACTGTAAATACAAAGTACATTGAGAGTAAGGGCATAAGCTTGTAATTCGGGCCATAGGGAGGCCTTGGGAGGAAGATTCTAGGTTGAGGGCAAGCCTTGACACAGATCATGTGTCCACAAAACTCTAGACACATAAGTTTTGCTGTAGATTGTCTATCCTAGGACAGAGAGGGGTTACAGAAAGCTGCTAAACAATAAACCCAGGAAGCCAAAAATTTTAAATTGTTTTATAGAATGTGTCCACTAGGTGGCACCATGAGACTGAAATTGAAAACATTTCCCCTGTGGGTAATGTCCAAGATAATGGTCACAACCACTTGTCTAACTTGAGTAACATTTAGCCAAACTTAGAGCAGCTAGTACTTCATAAAATTAATTTATAAATTTTATTAAAATTATCCAACAGTTTAAAACTATTCTAAAACAAATTAATAAAAGATAGATTAATATATATTATAGACATATATTTCATAGAAATTAAGACAGTTTACCAAACTTACTAAGATAATAGGAAAAACTGTATTTTAAATGTTTCTACTATTTTACCAACTTCTCCTTGACTCTGCATAGGAAAACAAAGATGCTGTTGAGACTGAAAGGCACCAGCACAACAGGCAACGTCATAGTAACCTAAAAGCCAAGGGTGTAAAGAGGCCAGCACTCCCACAGCGGCACCCACCTCCTGTTCTGTACCCTGGCAATCAAGGGACACAGCAACAACAGAGCGGACAGTGCCCAGTGCTGAGTCATGGCTCTGGGCAGCACTGTGATGGAGAGGAGAAAAGCACAGTACTGGTGCTGATGCTGGTACGAGGCCCAGCAACCACGCCTAAGATTAGTCACCTCCTGGCCAATGGCAGCCAGGATACTGTGGGTGAGCGCCTGCCCAACTCTTCTTATTTCTTGTCTTTGCCTCACTAGACACTTTCCTTAAATTTTTAATTAATATATAATTACATCATTTCCTCCCTTTCCTTCCCTCCCACCAACCCCTCCCACGTTTTCTCCCTCCAATCCTTCCCTCTTCATTCTCTCTCACATTCATCAACTCCCTTATTTAATATATATTAATATATTGATTAATTATGTATAATTAACCAATATTTTAATATATTGACTTTTATATATCCATGTATGTAAGTATACCTATGAGTACACACACATATATGCACACATATAAATATATAGCTATAAACTACTGAGATCATTTAGTTTTGTTTGTATGCATAAAATTTCAGGGTTGACCACTTGGTATTGGATAACTAAGTATGAGACCCATCTCTGGGAAAGAATAATTCTGAGAAATGAGAGGGAAACACCATCCACAATATTGCTAGAACAACATGGCTGCCTAAAGAAGACCTGAACAATGACATCACCAGTAGACAAGCTACCATAGAAGGGTAAAACTGCACGAGCCCCCTCCCTCCCCCAACCCCACCCCTCCCCCACCTCTCCCCCATCCCTAAGCACATTCTTTACCTTTTAGCCCCATTCACACGCACAAGCGCGCGCGCGCACACACACACACACACACACACACACACACACACACACAAGTTCTCTTCCCCACCCCCACCTCCAGTCACTTTCCCTCTTTTTCAGTATTTCTTTCCACAAATTGCATGATCTTGTTTGAGGAGAGTGTGTAAACATTAGACCGTGTGTTGTTAGTCTCCATCCCAGAAGACTGGTGGACACCCTGGTTCCTGTACAGCTCGAGGAGCGACTTTCCCGACTCTGCACCCACGCACATAGCCTGGCAGCACAGGGTTCAGGTTTGTTCCTCCTCACACGGGGCTATTGGTTTGCCAGTGACGTCAGCAAGCCCTGCCACTAGAATGAATTCAGCGTTGCGTGGCATAATCTTTAAAAGTTTCAAATGGAGTGCTCGTACTGGTCCCAAACTCCAGATCACAGGCTGTGTCCGGGGCTTCATTCTGGGCCAGTATCTTCAGAAACCATCCCAGAGTCCCTGTCTCTGGCTCACGACCTCCAGCTCTGACGTCGCAGAGCACAGGGTCACATGATCTGAAACCGGAAGGCCTTTCTCTGGGTGCTGCTTCACAGCCACATTAGCCTCAAGTTTCTTCCACAAGGAGACCCTCAAGAGCGTAGGAGTTCTGGGTGATCCTCTGGCACCTGATGCCCCTGCTGGAGCTGACCATAAGGATGATTCAATAGTTCAGATGCCAGGGCCTTCATGAATAAGAGGGCAGTCCTACCATAAAGCTAGCCTGAAGTCCCAGAAGCAATCCCAATCTCAGCCTCTGCCTCTGGCAGCCTCTGAATACACAGCGCCGTGCCCGCAGCGACGTGCCTGCAGCGATGTGCCTGCCCGAAGATTTTTTTTTTTTTTTCTGAGTGATACTAAACATCACACCATTTATCGTTTACATACAACTCAAAGATCACATTTATATTTTAAAGAATTTTTGTAGTTGGCTCTATTGCACCATTGAGGGGAAAAGTGTAAAATTATTCAAACTCACAAAAAGGTAACTTTCTGGAAGTATAAGATTAAGTTACTCTGCCTTGGGGTGGGGGTGGGGGGAGGGTAAACAGCAGCACATGAGATAAAGAGATGGCTCTGGATGGCCTCTTCAGGTTCCATATCCCCAGTGTTGTGAGTCACAGCTAAGGTCACCCCCCATTGATTCTTGGGTATCTTCCCTATCCAAGGTCTCTGTCATGTCCTCTAGATGCCCCCTCCTTCTCACCCCTTCCAGCTACAGATCTCCACTCATTCTCATGGCCATCTGGCCATCCCTCCTGAGTCTCTTCTCATACCTGATCCTGAATCCCCCCCCATCCCCCTCCCTCCCTATCATCTCTCCCACCCAATCCCCCCTCCCCTTTTTATTCCCCCTTCTAAGTGAGATTCAAGCATCCTCGCTTGGATTTTCCTTATTTGGCTTCTTTGGGTCTGTGGAGTGTAGCATGGGTATCCTGTGTTTTATGGCTAATACCCACTTGTAAGTGAGTATATACTACGCATGTTCTTTTGGGTGTGGGTTACCTCACTTAGGATGATATTCTCAAGTTCCATCCATTTGCCTGGAAAATTCATGTCTTTGTTATTGAAAGCGAAATGGTATTTCTATGTATAGATGTACCACATTTTCTTTATCGATTTTTCCCTTGAGGGACATCTGGGTTGTTTTCAGCTTCTGGTTATTATAAATAAGGCTGCTATGAACATAGTGGAGCATGTGTCCTTGTAGTATGGTAGAGCATCTTTTGGGTATATGCCCAGGAGTCTTGAGGTAGAACTACTCCCAGTTTTTTGAGAAACTGCCAAATTGATTTCCAAAGTGGTTGTACAAGTTTGCACTCCCACCAGCAATGGAGGAGTGTTCCTTTCTCTCCACATCTTTATCAGCATCTGCTGTCACCTGAGTTTTTGATCTTAGTCATTCTGACTGGTGTGAGGTGGAATCTCCAAGTTGTTTTGATTTGCATTTCCCTGATGACTAAGGACTCTGAACATTTCTTTAAGTGCTTCTCAGCCATTTAAGACCCCTCTGTTGAGAGTTCTCTGTTTAGCTCTGTGTCCCAGTTTTTAATTAGGTGATTTGGGCTGCTGGTGTCTAAGTTCTTGAGTTCTTTATCAATTTTGGATAGTATCCCTCTGTCAGATGTGGGGTTGGTGAAGGTTCTTTCCCAACCTGTAGGCTGCTGTTTTGTCCCATTGACAGTGTCCTTTGTCTTACAGAAGATTTTCAGTTTCATGAGGTCCCACTTATCAATTGTTGATCTTAGAGCCTGAGTCATTGGTGTTCTGTTCAGGAAGTTGTTTCCTGTGCCAAGGCGTTCAAAGCTATTCCCCACTTTTTGTTCTACTCGATTTAGTATATCTGGTTTTATGTTGAGGTCTTTGATCCACTTGGACTTGAGCTTTGTGCAGGATGATAAATATGAATCTACTTCAGTGGAGTGATAGGGACACTAACCCATCCACAAAACTTTCTACCCCAAATCTATCCTGTCTACAAGAAATGCAGGGACAGGCATGGAGCAGAAGCTAAGGGAATGGCCAAGCAATAACCAACCCCAGGTAGAGACCCATCCCATGGGCAAGCCCTCTGACACAATTAATGATTATGCTTGCAGGCAAGAATCTAGCAAGGCTGTCCTCTGAGAGGCTCCACCCAGCAGCTGACTCAAATGGATGCAGAGACCCACAGTCAAATAGTGGATGCAGCTCGGGGACTTTTACTTATGGAAGCACTGGAGAAAGGATTGAGGGCCCCAAAGGAGATAGGATCTCTACAGGAAGACCAACAACAGAGTCAACTAAGTTGGACCCTTGGGGCTCTCAGAGACTGAACCCACCAGCCAAAGACCATACAAAGGCTAGAGCATACAAGGCCCCCTGCACATATGTAGCAGATATGCAACTCGGTCTTCATATGGGTCCTGAACAACTGGAGCAGGGTCTATCCCTGACTTTGGGATATGTTCTTCTAGTCTGGCCACAGTGGGAGAAGAAGTGCCGAGCTTCTCAGAAACTTGAAGTGCCAGGGTGGGGGGTACCCAGAGGGGGCTTCTACTCTCTGAGAAGGGGAGAGGGGAGGGGTTGTAGAAGGGGGTGACCAGGAGTGGGGGCAGCAATCAGGGTGTAAAGTGAATTTAAAAAGGAGAGAGAGAGAGAGAGAGAGAGATGGCTTGGGGGTTAAGAACGTGCTGCATACTTCTTACAGAGGACCGGTACCTGCATCAACAGCTTACACGCCATCACCTGGAACCCCAGCTCCAGAGACCTAATTATTCTGGATTCTGCAGGCAGTGCATCCATGCGCACAAATTCATACATGGACATACACATATGCACGTATACATATGCACGTACACAGACATACACATATGCATACAACTACAATAAATAATCTTAAAAGTGAGTATGAGCACAATTGGAAGCAGAATCAAGTTTCCTGAAGGGCAGCACTGGCACAGGACTGGACTATAAAAGATTATATTCCTCAGACAAAATGTGGTCTGCTTGGACTGGGTTAGCCTGCCAGCCAAGTGATGTATTTGTGAAGATCCACATTGTTGCTCTTGCTGGAACCGGTGTTAGAAATTTCTGGGTAAACTCTGCACAATGAATGCAGTACACAGGAAGGAACGCTGTAGTTCAATATTATTCCCTTCCACCTCTCAGAAACCTTGACCAAGTAGAGCAGAGCTCTTATCTCTAGAGGAGAACCGTTATCTTAGAGTTCAAATGCAGGCCACTTGAAAAGGCACGCTTAATTGAAGAGACAACACACAATGTTCTAGAGACACTGAAAGCCCCTGGGATCAAGTGCGTTTCTTCCCTAGTAGGATACGCAGTTTCTATTAAGGCTCTCATCCTCAAACAGAAGTCCAAACAATTGATCTAAGGCCGGGCTGCCTCTGCGTTTATCAGAATTGAGTCAGGCGAAGTTCCCTTCATGATTTGATGTGGGCATCTAGCCTAGAGCCAGCCCGAGGACAGAACTGAAAAGAAGATCCTTAAATGTTGGGGAAAAAAAGTATATAAAAAGGTATGTGACCAATTTGAAAGCACCTAGAGAAAACTGTAATGATCTATAATAAGGAAGATAGCTTTTAATTTTTATAAAAACATAATAATAGTTGATAAGTATAAGGTAACATACATTTTCCCTACCTTCCTGTAAGAAAGAATGACATCATGTATTTTAATTCTTTAGATAAAGAGCTTAGAAAAACCTTTTCTAACTATAAGGGACACAGAAATATTAAATGCTGTAAACCAAGAAGAATCTTACGTCTCATCTTAGCATAGAGACTGTAATAAGTTTCATTTTATGTCCACAGCCCAGTTACGGGTTAAGGACAGTGATCTAGGGAGCCAATGGGCCCTATGGAATCTGTCTACACCACGCGTACACTGCTAGCGCCTCTGTGTATTGTCATTTGAAGACTTTGTTTTTTAAGATAAAGTCAATGGTACCATGAGAAAGTTCCATGCTCAAATAAACAAGTAGTTGGTTTACTCCTGCATCACGGCCACTCGGGAAATGTCATCTTTAGGAAATTGCTGCATTGGATCCCAAACAAAACTAGTCACGCTGAAGAGGCTAAATACTGGCAGTTCCAGTAAGGCGACATCCTGGCCAGAGGAAACTGCAGGGGAAAACCAACCAGTGGGAGGAGAGGAATAAGCAAGTCAATGAGGCAGTGTTTGAGGGCAGTGAGATGTGGCAGAAAGGATACAGATGACACTAAACACACACACACACACACACACACACACACACACACACACACACAGCCTTGAAAGTATAACGTAGAGTGCAGTGTGCCCCACCAGAAACCACAGACTTAAGCTGACGGAAGCCATGACTCCTGGCTCATCAACCCTCCTGGCTCATCAACACATGAGCGGCAAATACATCTGGTTTAGTATGGAGAGAGGTTACACGTGTGCGGGAACAGGAAGCCATGAGAGGCTTCTAGATTTTCATCTCTACTTTGTTATGAACCTAAGTCACTACTAAAATAAATATGCCTAAGACACATGTGTAAGAGAGCTGCTTAACTTTGGACACCGAATAGATATTTGATTTGATGAATTGTGGAAGTTTTCACCGTGGTACTGATATCCTGTTTATAGTCAGGAGTCTTTATTGCTTTGAAAACAGAAGTGAATGATGGTCTTATTTTCCCAAACCATGAGAACTTTAGCTACTATTTCATATGTATCTCTCATAACATCCCCCACCTGCACACATGCACACATGTGCACATGTATGAACATTCTGCCCCTTCATGAAATGAGATGCAATGAGATGCAGAAACAAATGCTGTGGCATTGGGATAAAAGCAAAGCCAAAGCCTAAAACATTCTTACTGAAAAGAAACGCCCTAAGCCATAGCCACCCTAGACAGCACAGTGCTCGCTCCTGGTAGGGGACTAAAGGCAGAGGATGTTGTTTTCCATGAAAACACCCACAAGAGAAACATTATTTCTCAGATGCAGCCCTCACATCACAAAAAGAGATACACAGCAATTGCTTGAGCACATAACAGTGAGAACCTTAGCAGGTTATTTGACTTCGAACTTTAGAGTATCTCCCCATGAAGGCGATACCATGAAATGATAATGTTTAAATAGTATCTAGAATTAAAATGGTCTTTTAGGCCCTGAGACTGTAATAAGGAGAAAACCCCAGAATGGTCTCTACTCTTACAAAGGCACGCAGAAGAACACTCATCACATATACAAACGCAAACTCAAACTTAGTGTGAGGAGGGGGTGCAAAGAAGGGGGCAGCGGGGGTGGAAAGCTCTCCTGAGGAGGTAACCAAGCTGAGATCTGGTAGGCAAGATCGCTCGGCAGGTAAGGGTGCCTACGACCAAGCCTGAAGCCCTTTGTTCCACCCCTGTAACACACACACACACACACACACACACACACAGAGAGAGAGAGAGAGAGAGAGAGAGAGAGAGAGAGAGAGAGAGAGAACCAACTCTCAATTCCCAAATGGACCTCTGATCAATACATACCCCCAGCCTCTCTCTAAGCAAGTAGGTTATAGTTGTTGCTGTTTAGGGAAGGACACGGTTATCTTTAAGGGGCTGGCCACTGTAAGTTTTACCATGCTCCAGTAAATATATGGGCAATAGGAAACTGGATTTGTAATTGTTTTTTTTTTTTTTCCTCTTTTGTTTTGGGGGAGGTCATATTGGTGAGGGGGTAGACCTGGGAGGACTAGGATGTGAATGGAATCAGGTTGTGTTATGTGAAATTTCTAAATAATCAATAAAAAAAATATCAAGTCATTTTTTTAAAAAGATAAAAAATTTAAAAAACCACAACACATGTCCATGAAGAGAAGAGGAAGAAGATGAAGAGGAGGAAGAGGAAGAAAAAGAAGAGGAAGAGGAGAAAGATGAGAAAGAGGAGAAAGAAAAGAGGAAGAGGAGGAAAAAGAGGAGGAGGAAGAGGAGGAGGAGGAAGAGGAAGAAGAGAAGGAGGAAGAGGAAGAAGAGAAGGAGGAAGAGGAAGAGGAGGAGGAGGAGGAGGAGGAGGAGGAAGAGGAGGAGGAGGAGGAGAGCAAGCATGCCTTAGGGAGCCCCCCTTCAGGTGGCTTGTCTCCGCTCCTAACAGAGAAGCTCATCTCTAGTCTAGCCCCTGGAACACAGCGCCCCCAGCCGCCAGGCTGTAAACCACAAACTTACTTCTCTGCACATTAAAGCATGGTAAGAGGTTTTCCTTTAACGTTTATTTCTCCTAAGATCATTCTTTGTCTAACAAAAAAATGAAAAATTCTGGAGAATTTTTGCGACTGAGAAAACTGGCTCAGTACCTTTTGCTTCTAAACCATTAACTGAAACAGAATTCAGACAAGCTTTGCCCTGACAAATGTGGATTCACCACAGTTTGCTATAGCATGACAGCACAGCTCTGTAAGGAGGGTGGGGGTGGGGGGACTGCATTCTTCAGCTGCCGGACCGGTCCCCAGCAGAGTCACAAGACTGATCCAAAACGCAGGGAGATTAAGATTCGGTTTCAAAGTAACTTTATACAATAAAGGCCCCTAGATGCTTTATCTATTGCTCTTAGTCTTCTCTCTTGGCGCGGGCCCTTTGCCTTTCCACGTTTTCCCTGTGGTCAACATATGCAAACTACTGCAGTAAAGCTTGGACTTTCATATCATAACACATGCCTTTAAGGTCAATTCAGGATTTTGAAACATCTGTTCAAAAGTAATTTCAGTGTAAGTCTCCTTTAAATTCTAAAAGGAACTAGAGAGACCACAATTTTTTGTCGTAGTTTACTGATAGAACATAGATATCTATGTGTAAAAGTAGCTGCACGTTTACCCACATGAATTCCTAATAACGTATGAATTATATAAACATAAGGCAGTGCAGACCGCATGCCCAGCAGAGACTGGATAAGTGACAGGCAGCAACTGCTTTCTAGTCCTGCAGCCTGTAACTGCCCTGACCCAGGAATCTCCATTCCTGCAATCACCTCTGGGCTCCTTGCGTAGTTTTCTGCACTTGGTTGCCATATACTATGGTTTGAGGAATGGAGTCAATTTTGAACACTTCCTTAGATGTCTTAAGAGTCTTCATAATTGTCTTATTGTCTGTCCTTTCCAGTTAGCCTTTATCATTAATAAGTAAGACAATGAGCTAAGTCAGTTCTTACAAATACATTTTAATAAGTAGATTCCAAAATGATGTCTTTGCTACCCACAGAATTTGTAGGAAGGTAAAGTTATAAGCAGACTATAGTCATTTGCAAGTATGAAACAAAATGGCCAATATGTGACACGAACTTAGACTTCACTAGCAACACTTTCAGCAACAGACCCAATTATGAGTAGCTATGCTGAAAATCCAACTTTAGACGCCTAAAGACCTAGGCGCCTAACCACAATTCTGCTATTTAGTTGAACTTTGTCTATACAACCCCAAGGAGACCCTCCTTATTCACTGATGAATTCTGGATTACCTTGGTCTTCAGAGAATATGAAAATCTGGCTTCACACACGAGTTCATTCATAAGCTCAGAGGAACCAAAGGGCCCATTGCCCTTAGTAAGAAAAAGGAATGCCCTTCTTCACACTTCACCAACTAAAACCTCCCTCAGCTAGCTCCTTCCAGCCCAGTGGAGCCTGAAGAACTGTTTCCAGCCAGAGTTCCAGCAGCATCCATCCCTGGCCCTGGGACAGTACCGATGTTAAACAGCCTAAACCCGTAGAGCCTCATCATAAAAGAACAGAGAGACAAGAAAGGGGAGGAAGAGGGTGACATGTGCTTTACAAACTGTAATTTTCCCGAAAGGAGGATGGATTGCACGGTCATCCTGACATAAACTATGCTCTAGGGAGACAGAACGTTTTTCCTCTGGTGTATTAAACAGAGAATCTGCTCTGCCAAAATCTGTCATCTTAGGCATGCAGGTCTGGCTGGGAAGGCAATGCATGACCATGATGATCGGTCGCCTCCACATGAATGTAAAGACCTTCCCTGGTGGGATACATTGGTGCCTGGCTCATTTCCTTTGTCTGTTAACACATTCACCAGCTCTTGGACACAATTCTGATTTCTTTTCAAGGCGATCCTCTTCATATACGATGAGTTACAAGATTATGAACTCGGGGGCTGGAGAGATGGCTCAGCGGTTAAGAGCACTGGCTGCTCTTCCAGATGTCCTGAGTTCAATTCCCAACAACCACATGGTAGCTCACAACCATCTGTAATGGAATCTGATGCCCTCTTCTGGTGTGTCTGAAGACAGCAACAGTGTACTCATACATAAAATTAATAAACAAATCTTTAAAAAAAAAGAATATGAACTCACTCAGAGAAAGGACTAAAAGAGTGATAAATAGTAGATGAGCTTCCTTATTAAACCACATCACAGATAAAATGTTCCCTAAATGTGAACTCTACAAACAAGAGTAGATTTATAGAACCCCCTTTTCGCAATGGAAGAAAAAAAAAAGCAGCTGTGTGTTTGCAAATTTCTCTTGCCCTGGTCAAGAGTTGCTGGCGTTTTCTCCCTTGCTCTAAAGTCTACTTCAGTTCCTAGCGTAACGTAACAAAGATAATATCAGCAAAGTGTGGACTGAAGCTCATCACTGCTAAGGCAACAGTGACCTGATTGTTATATCCACTGATGATTAAAACGTACACACAAATAGCCACAGATGGAATAGCAGCCTCTGCCGTCTGAATTATAATGCATATTACTCATTCCATCTACCTAGAGGGATGCACAAAATGTAAAGATCTCACGTTTCATAGAAAAACATCCAAATGGAATTATTCATGACCTTCAGTCTCTTCATACTTGAGACCAAGAGGATTTCCACTTCAGTTTTTAAATTACTGCATCAAAAGTAAAAAGATTTAACGAAATTGTAAACATGACCAGTAACTTGATGAAAAAAAAAAAATACACACACACACACACACTTCAGGGTTAACGATATTGAACATAGAAATGAGCTCTGCTTAAAACACAGTCTAAAACTTAAGGTTTTATGGTATGCAGTGTGGCATGTTAGACAATGATGAACCAGCCCTGTCCTTGGAAGCAGCAGCCATCTCCAAAGCAAATGCTGGCAGGAACAGTCTCCGATAATAACTGCCTGGCAAGGGTTAGTTTTATGGGCCGTTGCTAACACAATGCATACTTTTAAAGGTTTTGTCAAACAACAGAACCGACGATTAAAAAGCCAGGCTACATAAACTCTTTTGAGAGATGCCAAACCAGATTACTCAAAAAGACTCTACACAGTGTGGTGATGATGGTCACGTTAGCCCACACCAAATAAAATCTAACCATTTAGGAAATCCAAAAACAACAAGTCACCTATTACAGGGGGAACTAATTTTGAATGATATCCATATAGAAAAATATATTCATACAATCCATTTGCTTAGGGAAGGTGCTTTACTTTAGTCTTTTTTATTTATTTTTATTTTATGTATATGAATGTTTTTGCCTGAATGTATGTCTGTGAAACAGGTGCATACCTGGAGCCCACAGAGGCCAGAAGAGGACGTCAGATAGACTGAAACTAAAGTTATAGATGGTTCTGAGTCACCATGTTGGTATTGGGAATCAAACCTGGGCCCCCTGGAAAAACCAGCCAGTGATCTTATCCACTGAGCCAAATCTATAGTCCCAAGAAAGGTATTTTAAAACTTATTGTCGTGAGGGTTGGGCATGGTGGCTCACACATGTAATCCTAGCACTCGTAAGACAGGTGGATCTCTGTAAGTTCAAGGCCAACCTAGTCTACACAGTGAAATTCTATCTCAAAAAAAAAAAAAAAAACAAATAATAAAATTCAAAACCAGCTTTGGCCCTCATTTTTTACTACCGACTATATTTACTGAGTTTTTTTTTCTAGCCATTAGATAAATGACAGTGATGCTGATTGGTACCCAGCAGAGTGAACAGGCACAGAGAGTGGAAATTCACTTTTGAGCATGTTAAATCTTGGGTTTCCATGAGAAGCATCGGAATATGTGGATATGGGTTTAATGTAGGGATGGAGAGAAAGGGAGGGAGGGAGGGAGGGAGGGAGGGAGAAGGGAAGGAGAGAGAGAGAATATGAGAGAATGAAAGTGAGAATATGTCTTTAAAGAACTCTGGCACCTTAGTTGCTGACCTTTGCAACACACCTAACTCTGCCTTAGTTTCCTCATCTCTGAAATGGGGATAATCACTCAGGCTGGCTGGCACAGTTTTTCAACAGTGTCTCTCCACTGTCAGTGTCTCTCCACATTTAGGTCCAGCCCATGGAGTGGACATTCTCTCAAAGTTTGCCCTGTGAGAAGTACACCCTGGGGCTTGAGCCTCCATTCACACTCCCATTCTCCTACTTCTATTTCAATCAGGAAAAATGAACTTTTTTTTTTTTTGGAGGCAATTCTTCATCAAAGAGACACTGCCATACAGTGGTCGTGTATCCCTCCCATCTGTCCACTCAAAGTGATCTTCTGATGCTCTGAGGAAAAGGGCAGAGCTCCTGGCAGAACGAGCCTGCATGGAGAGGATAGCGCCGTGGGACACATCCAGCTAGCAGCTAGCGGCTCAGTGTCCACTGCCTACAAATACTGAAAGAATATATTTTCATTCTCAAGTGCAGCTTCTCCCCAGGTCAGATTCTGAAAGTCAGCAATCAGCGCAACGTCACCTCCTGTTGGCGTCTGGAGCTCAGAGACTTTCCTGGAGCTCAAGTTGGCACAAAAGCCTTGAGGGTGGATAGCGTTCTATTAAAACTAGTGACTTAAAACACAAAAAGCACATATTCAGACTTAAATCAGTTTGATCCAAGTTAGCTATCTCGGGAGGAGACTAAGAGTAGTTTTACTCATGCCTTGTTAAAAATCAGGCAAATTCACTGCAGTGGGCACAGGATACCCAACAAGGACACTGTCAGGGGCCGAAATCCCATGTCCAGGAAACACGACAGAACTTCTTATTTTGCATATTCTTAGGGTAGCTTTTAAGATATAAACTCATCTTCTCTTGATTATGAAAGTTATAGGTATCAAAGGCAAGGCAGGAAAAGTCCATCTTCATCTCCCCACCCCAAGGAGGAGATAATTCACTTCTTCCGGGCTCATTTATGAGACCACAGCTGCTCAACAGCAGGACTCGAGCTGCAAAAGTTCAGCGGGTTTTAGAATCAGCCCTAGTCTCAAACTGGCACACACAGCGGCTAGGATGTTTCTCTTCCTAAGCCTTAACGGTGGTAACAATGTTTCTCTTCCTACCTGTGCGCCTCCCTGCTGTGAAGGGTGAGGCAGCTCTGCAAACAGCAGCATGGGACCAGGGCACAACACACTAATGAAAAAAACTGAAATGCTGAGAGCAGGGCACAGCTGTGCCAGCACTAATATAGTAATTTACATACTGACTTAGTCAAGGGGTGAATTCACATACTTATATGTATATTTTAGAAGTATGTATATTGTATGTGTAAAAGGAATCTCAAAAAAATAAAATAGGTAAGAGCTGTCTGAAAAGCGGTGGTGGGACGGCAGCAAGGGAAGCGAAGAGGCTCCTTCCCTGTGACCACTCATTCACACTTTATAATTCAAATGTCATCATCTCAGCTACGTGAAGAATAATGCTGCATAGTGTCCTAAGGTGAGGACAAACATCAAGTGTACCCATGTTTGTCCCTAGAGAAAAGAGGAGGAGCAACGAATGGGTTTCAGGAAAGTGGAAATTACATATACCTAGGATGTGTTCATTCCCTTAAAATCACAATATAACAAATATTAATAATTATTAATGACGTGTATATGAGCAGCATAATAGTCAGTGTACAATTTTAAAATTAAATTAAATTTTGCTCAAATCAAAAACCTTGAAATAAAGACTACCTCATAGAGTCTACCACATACTCATCCTGATTGCTAGCATTAAAACAAAGACATCACTGACCCTCGGGCAGCCCCTGGCAATGTTAATGCAAGGTGAGCAAAAGGATCGGTCAGTGAGCTTCTTTTAAATCCACTGAGTATCACCTCGGGAGGCTGAGGTGTATTCGTGGATGTTAGCTTAAGAAAAATGAGCGTCTGTTCACGGAGAGAGTTGTACAACATATTCACAGCACTTTTATTAATGAGGTAGAGAAAGCCCAGATGTCTACCAATAAAATCCTGCGTAAGCAGACTGCCATATCTGTACAACAAAACACTTCTCAGAAACAAAAAGAAAGGCTGCTGATCCGTGAACCTCACTGTGTCGCGCGAGAGAAAACGCTTTCACAGCATTTCTATCCTCTGTAACCTTAGCCATAGAAGGCACTGGGTGAGAAATTCAAGTCTGCCATAGAAAACGTCGGAACCGTGGATACCTAAGAAGGGAGGTGGTGTGACGGGTGGGAACGGCTGAGTGGCCGTGAGGGGCTTCTTTCTCTAGAGGAACCATGATAGGTTACATTTTGGTAGGCACTGAGGTTACACAGGTATACGGATTTGCTGAAATGTAATTAACGCTGGCTTTAACTCATGCATTTCTTTTCATTTTGTTTTTGTTTTTGTTTTTAAAGGAAATCATTTAATTGGGGGCTCGCTTACAATGTCAGAAGGTTAGTTATATTATCATCATAGTAGGGAGTAGACATGCATGTCTCTATAGCTGTAGCTGTAGCTGAGAGTTTACATCTTGATCTTCAGGCAGCAGGCAAGAGAGAGAGAGAGAGAGAGACAGACAGACAGACAGACAGACAGACAGAGACAGAGAGAGAGAGAGAGAGACAGAGACAGAGAGAGACAGAGAGACAGAGAGACAGAAAGACAGAGAGAGACAGAGACAGAGACACACTGGGCCTGGTGTAAGCTTGTGAAACCTTAAAGGCCACTCCCAGTGACACATCTACTCCGAAGGCTGCATCTCCTCCAACAAGGCCACATTACCTAATCCTTTCCAAACAGTACATCAAGTGGGGACCAAGCACTCTTACGCATCATCCAACGGAGGGCATTTGTGTTCAAACCACCACATTCTACTCGCTGACCCCCATGCGAAGACATCCACTTCTTAAAGAGCATGAGATCTTGGGTTTGATCAGCAGACCACAAAAGGATGTACGTTCATAAACTAACTCTGTCTCAGTAAGCAGATCGTGGACATTAGTTAATAATGTGTGATGAGTGAAGCATATTGGACATTGACAATTCACCTTAAGACACTTCCAAAATAAATAAATAAATAAATAAATAAATAAATAAAGATAGACATGTGACAGACAACCACCATTAGGAGCATTTACATGATGACATGAAACTATCACACTTTTCTCTTCTTTCCTCCCTTCCATGGGTTGTTGGGAATAGCTACGACAGACTTTAATGAAGCTCCCTCTGTTGTACACAGCAGGATCTCCTCGTCAGTACACACAGGCCTATGTTATCCTCCTTAAGTTGATGGAGCTGGAGAGATGGCTCGGTGGTTAAGAGCACTGACTGCTCTTGCAGAGGACCAGGGTTCTATTCCCCACACACATAGCAACACACAACCATCTGAATTTTATCACAGGGGATAAAAACAACCTCTTCTGACCTCCTTGAATACTTGTACACAGACCAAAAACTCATGAATATGAAATACTTTTTAATGAAGTTTTAAAGGCTTGTGTAGCACTGCATGGAGCCACGGGAGTCACAGGCGCCATCTTTCTTCTTCCCCTCAGATGAGCACCCTCCTCCCCCACCTCTCCTCCTCACCTCTTCCTCTCCCTTGGAAAGAGAATCCGTTCTCTCCAGCAAAGGATCTCCCCACTCTGTAGATGTTGCTCCTTATAATAGATCAGCCTCCTTCTACGAATCCCTAGACCCGAGGCTCAGGGTCCTTGGAGCGGGAGTGGGAACTCTAACTTGAAGCACAGCTACTGGAATAGAACGGCTGCACTAAGGGGCTGCGCTCCTGTGAGCGGCCACATCAAAGCCTCACTGAGCTGAGACTTTCTTTGCTATGGGCCTTCCCTCCCTGAGCGTCTGAGTAGCCATCACTGAGGACATTTATAAAAGGAATGGTTGCCGTGAGGAACAGAATTCTGTCCGTCCAGATATCATGATCGAGTACTTCAGCAACCTAACGCTCGATTAAGAGTAGCAGCAACCTACAACCACGGATTTTACACATAAGCCCCTTTTCTACTTTGTTTTACCTCTAAACTAAATATTGGGTATATCCCTACAAACAAGTACACATATAGCTCTACCTCTGCTGTGTTTCTAACATTTAGTTTATGCGCATTCTGACACAGTAACTATTAAAGCAGATGTAATAAGATCAAGGACTTCTCTCGCCAGAACACCTCCATGGCAGGGCCCTGAAATGCGCATCAGGCCTCCCTGACAGTTGCGTGGTTTGTCACTACACCACCTACTCCTGGACAACACGTTTTGTGTGCACTATTAAGGTGGATCAAAATATGACTCAGACCATCATGACTAGTATTCAGGGCATTACGTAATACCTCTTATAAGATTCCGATTTACAGACGGATTGCTTGACCAGGTATTTTTACATATACATTTAACTGGATACTTTCCTGGAGTTTGGCATAACATATAATAAAAGCCTGTCGAGGCCATTTTGGAGTAGTTAGTTAGGTAGACTACTGAATCTGTTTTATTCATTCTTACCTCGTTGGGCGGAATGTCAGCGAAGGGTTTGATGACGGCAGCCAGTGGGATCTGAGCTTGCTTGGCCATGTCGGACGTGCACGGAAAGCAATACGTAGTGCAGCGGATATAGCGGGGGCTCGAGTGGCCTGGGTCATTCAAGGTCACACAGACAAAGCTTGGTCAGGAGGAATATCCGGTCTAAGGCACTCAAACAAAGGTACATCTAAACAATCCATCCTTATCTATACATTTTCGATTGTTTCTAAAAAGTGTAGTACTGTAAAATTCTGTGATCTACACTCCAGGGACATGCGCAAGACTACTGAACTTTACTAGAGCCATAGAAAAGAAATGTTTTATTACTGTTAGTATTTTCCATAAACTGTGCCTTAGCATAGTTCAAATATAGACGTGAGAGGGTTTATGGAAGATAAAACAAAGACATAAAGAGGAGAAAGAATACAGTTTTAGGTTCACAGTCATTTCTTTTTATTAATATTTATTTCTAGTTTTATTTATGGAAGTGCCTGTCTGGTGGGGGATGGGGGTTAAGCATCTGTACCGGTGCCCATGGAGGCCGGAAGAGGGCACTAGATCCTCAGGAGCCAGAGTTACATGCTGCTGGGAGCTGCCCAACATGGGTGCTAGGAACTGCACTTGGGTCCTGTGGAAGAGCAGTGCTCTTAACTGCTGAGCCATCTCTTCAGTCTGACAATCACCTCTTCATTCCCACTTCTACTAAGACATCTGCCATGGGCATGTAATTATCTGTAGACCATTTCATTCAATCAAGTGAGACTTTGTCAAATATAATTGCAATTTGTTTCATTTTTTTCTTAAGTTTGTAAACTGAATTTATATATTAAAATCTACTTGTAATAGAAATGTTACTTTTTAAAATCATCATAATCATTTTCAATATACAGTAGATTTTCTGACCAAATATATGTATTGTATGGCACACAGGAGAACTAAAATAACATCCATGAAGAATATTTTAGTCATCAGAATAATTAAGGTTTTTTTTTCTTCAAAAAGATAGCATAGTTAACAAATTGTGTTAGGAAAACTGGATATCTACACGTAGAAGGACCTGATCACCTGCAATACAAATCAATTCCAAAGGATCAAAGATTTCAACATTAGACCCCAAACTCAGGAGCTAGCAAAACAAAGAGTTGGGAGAACATGTTGGGAATTAGGCTCAGGTAAGGAAAACGAGGGAGTGCACATCAGGATGTAGACTCAGGTAAGGAAGAGTAAGGAGTGCACATAGGATATAGGCTCCAGCAAGGACTTTCCAAATAGAACTCCAGTCAGCCAGGAAATGGGACCAATCATCAACAAGTGAGGGTTCATAATATTAAGAAGCTTTTGTACCACGAAGGAAAATGTCAACCACTGCCCATAATATACAAGAAAACACTGGACACCAAGAAAACAAAACAACCAAATGAAAATGTGAGCCAAGGAACTGAATAAATGTTTCTCAGAAGATGAAAAAAAATGGCTGAGAAATATTTTTACAAATATTCACCATCCTTAGCCATCAGGAAAATGCAAATTGAAACTACTTTGAGGTTTCATCCTAATTCAATCAGAATGGCTAAGATTTACAAAAAAATAAAAATAAAAAAATAAAAAAACCAACCATGAATTCTGGTGGGGAAAGGGGAACCCTTCCTTGGGCACTGCTGGTGGGAGTGCACATTGGCATGGCTACTATGAAATCAGTATGGCTGTTCCCTAGCCCAGCTATCCTATCCTTACTACAGAGATACATATTCATCAACATTCATCAGCTGCTCTATTCACAATAGCCAGGGCATGGAAACAGCTCAAATGTTGTCAACTGATGAACAGATAATAAAAATATGATATCTATATACAATAGAATTTCATTCAGTCATAAAAACTAATTATGAGGGGGCTGGTGAGATGGCTCAGTGGGTAAGAACACCCGACTGCTCTTCCGAAGGTCCGGAGTTCAGATCCCAGCAACCACATGGTGGCTCACAACCATCTGTAACAAGATCTGACTCCCTCTTCTGGAGTGTCTGAAGACAGCTACAGTGTACTTACATATAATAAATAAATAAATCTTTAAAAAAAAAAAACTAATTATGAAATCAGTAAATAAGTGGATGTAACTGGGAAATATACTGAGTTATTACCCAAGGTAACCCAGATCCATGATGATAAACATCATATGTCTTCACTCACGTATAGAACTCAGTGTCAAATCTTTACAACGCTTGCTTAACCTGCGGTACCTGTTAGACTCCAGGGAACTAGAATGTAACCACTGGTGGCAAAGGGACTATCCTGGTTAATGTTTTGGTCTCTGTCTGATTGGCTGTAGGTAAGGCTGCAGGGCATTTTCTTGACTAATGACTGATGTGGAAGAGACCAGTTCACTAGATGCAGTGCCATCCCTGGGCAGGTCATCCTGGATGGTTATAACGAAGCAGGCTGAGCAAGGCCAGTTCTGAGTTGGCCAGTTCTCTGCAGCCTCTGCTTTAGTTCCCGAATCTAGGTTCCTACTCTACTCGAGTTCCTGCTCTGAATTCCCTCAGTGATGGACTGTGATATTGTGATATAGAAGGGTAAGCCAGCTAAACCCGTTCATGCCCAAATTGGTTTTGGTCATGGACTTTATCATTGCAATAGCAAGCAAACTAAGATACTGAAGGAAAACCTCAAGGGATAGGGGGCAGCAAAGCACAGGTGATATGAAGAAAGGGGATGGTGGGGAGGGAAGTTCAAGCAGACAAGAGGATGGAGTGGAGGAGGAAATTAACATTACAGATGTTTAGGGAAATAATATTGAAAAACCCCTGTTTTATAAAGTTCATATTTTTCACGTGAAATAATTTAATTGTATAAGTCCCCTACATGAAAAACATTCCTCCCAAAGCCATAGGTTGACAAATAAGTCCAGTGCCTATTGTCATTGCCCTTGGTTCCCACCAGAACTTGATGGTAAGCTCCTATTGTTGAATACATCATATACTTTGCTTACAAATATGGAGAAATCAAGATGGTACTGAGTGGGAAGCTCCCTCCCTATTGGCCAGCTTCACAGAACCAGAAGGTACTCTTTAGGGTGCTTGGTGGAGGGGTGGGGGATGTTATCAACAGTCTTACCTGACTGTGGATCCACTGAGCTACTGTAACAAATGGCAAGGCACAATAGACTCATTGTTGCAATAGTGGCATGAATGTTATAGGGGCAGACAACTGCTTTCTTCTTGGACTCAAGGCCTAATTCACAGGAGGAAATGCATGCCTGGCACTGTGACTATGGTCAAAAACCCATGTTTAGGGATCTCATAGGCCCTGGGTTAAGTCTATGACTATCATTTTGCCAAATGCCCTCTAAATTTAGATCTCTATATTCATACATTAGTGCAGCTCTTAGACCTCATCAGAGAAGTTTCTTGGTGCAACAGATGGCAGCCAACACAGAGACTCACCACTGTGCAAATGCAGAGAATAAGTGACTGGATTGCTCAGCCACAGATAGGACAACTGTTCACACCTGTGCCCCCAACCCAAGGCTCAGGAGACACTGCAGAAGAGGGGGAAGAAAAATTGTACGCGTCGCAATTGGGTTGTGAGGATCTAAGTGTCACAGTGATTTTCTGGCCATGACAGACCACTGCACTCATGGACTCACAGCAGTGGTGGCTGCCTGTACGTGACCCACACATGAGCGATCATCTCAATGTTCAAGCATGGGGAACAAAGACCCTGCCCTTAACTGAGGGGCTATTGACAGTTGATGGCTTGTGGGTGAAGGAGAGTCAGTTTTCTTTAAGGTGGTGGCTCTGGCAGGTCTACCACACTCCAGTGAATGCTCTATGTGCATAATGGCAGCACAAATCATGTTAGGTCATTTGGGGAAGGGGGACAGGAATTTGGGAAAGATGCAAAGGTGTGGCTGGATCTGAGAAGTTGATGAATATATGATCGAAATAGTATGCATACATGAACTGCCCAAAGGATTAATAAAAAAATGTTTATTGACAATCCACTATGTAGGCACTGTTTAAATTTTTTTTACTGGTACTAGAGTTAGCACCTGGAGCCTGACAAGCATTTAGGGCCTGACATGCTAGGTAAGCACTCTGCTACTGAGTTATAGACATCCCTAGCCTTCTCCGTTGTGTTTTGAGGCTGTGTTACTAAATTGCCCAGGCTGGCCTTGAATTTACTGTAGGTCAGACAAGCCTTGAACTTGACATCTTTTTGCCTCATCCTCCTGGGGAACTGATATCGAAGGCCTTAACTACCAGCCAAAGTACTGATCTAAAACATTTAGACTTATATATAACCTATTAGCACCTGAGAATATAATCAATGTTTATTGATTATCTACTTCATTTTTGGCACTGCCCCAGGTTTTTCTGTAGACTACAGAGTTTATGTTTAGGAAGGGGTCATGGATAAGAGAAACAAAAAGCACAACTTTATTATTTGGGTCACTGGAACATGATAGACACTATGAAAAATAGCCTCTTTGATTAAGGAGTACCCAAGAGTAGGAGGCAGGTGGAAATTTTAAATATTTGCAGGGTCAACTTCAATATTAAGGTAACATTTGATCAGGCACACAGGAGACAAGGAGCTCACTCAGGCAAACCTACACAGGAAGCCTAGCAGCGAAGGAGCAGGGACTGTTTACATAGGGGTGCTAAGGCAGGGTTCAGAGGAGGAACAGGGTCAGATCATGTAGACTCTTGAAGCTCACTAAGTCCTTGAGGTCTTACAAATAAAATGGGGCATCACTGCTGGGGCTGGGAAGAGGAGTATCATGACCTGGCTTGGTCCCTGGCTCTGGTGTGGGGAACCAGAGTCAGGGAAGCCCTGGAGGAGGCTGCTGCAGGGGCCCAGAGAGAAACAGTAGTGTCTCTGACAAGCCCCTTGGAGATAGAGCACAAGGGATAGAATCTGGGCACATGTTGATGTAATAACCTAGCTGTTCGCAGGAATGATGCATGTGCTATGCAGATGTGAGTCTGAGGAGCGAGAAGAATGTGAAACCCCTATCCCTGAAAACTGAAAGGCTGCAAAGGAAAGGAACCAGTGTTTAGGGCTGTGTGGGAGGAGATCGTAATTGGGTTAGAAGATGTCTAGTTTGGAAAATGTATTAGGCAGTCTGTCATACATCAAGTCTGAGTAGATGGTTAGATGGGAATTGAATCCAGACTGGCTATGTCCCTTTAGGAGCTCTGAGCAAAGATGGTATATGGAAGTAGGCTAAGTCCCTACAGCAATGACTGTGGCCAAACAAAGATAAACAAGGACTACCTAAGCCCAGAGCCCTCTAACATAAAGCGCCCAGAGGAAGCTGAGAAAGTGTCCTAAAGAGTGAGTAGGGCTGAGGGGAGTGAGTGGGGCTGAGGGGAGGGAGTGGGGCTGAGGGGAGTTAGTGGGGCTGAGGGCAGGTTGAAGGCATCTGCCTTCAAGCTTGACAACCTCAGTTAAGAGCCCAGGACGCACAGGACAGTAGACACTCCTACAACCACACATGTGCTCTATGGCATACACACATACACATACAAACACATGTACATGTATACGCATGTATGCACACACATACATTCATATATACACACATGTATGCATACACACATGCATATATACATACATGCACACACATATGCAAAAATACATGAACACACATGCATATACACACATACATGTATACACATGCATATACACACATACATGTATACACATGCACATACACACACACACATATACACACACACATATACACACACAAAGGAAGGAAGAAAGGGTAAAACAAAAACATTTTAAAAGGACTGAGAGGCCAGGACACTAGTTGTGAAACCACCAAGAACCAAAATGTTAGGCGAATTGTTGAAAACAATGTCCTCATGCTACAGTGGTGAGCTGGCTGGCAGAGTTTAGCCCCTCAGTTCCACTCATGATGCCCAGCGTGCTACACAAAGTCAGCCCTAGTAAGGGACTGATTACCTTAAACTATAAATCACAATTTGAATTAAAGTAAAAACAGCTACATTGCATTGTTCAGCACATGAAGTTCTCTGGGTTACTATAGCAGAGAGCATAACTCTATTGACAGCACCTTTGGGGTTCTTGGGAGGCTAATAGGAAACTGATCTCTTCTCTCTACAATAGTATTGATGACTGGAGTCAGGGTATCCGTTTTTTTAAAACAGTAAGACATTTTAAACATTCTCCCCCTTCCCCCCAAAAGAAGTGAATGAAAATAAATACCTTGGTCTTGAATCACACACTCGGTGGTGACCAGTGGAGGTACCTGGCCCCTGGTATTGGTCGTATAGACTTGTCCACCTCTGGTGGCCCTGTCATTCTCGATCACTTGAATCTGACAAACAAGATGTTAAGAGGGAATTAAACTCAGTAACAACTCTTCCCGAATGCAGTTGAAGGGTACAGTGGCTTGTTCCTATTCCCTCTTCCTCCTCCCTCTTCAGAGAAAGAAGAAAAAAGAAAGAGGAAGGGGGGATGGAGAGAAAGAGAGAAAGGAGAAAAGAGAAGGGTCCTTTACAAATCCTTTTATTTTTCCTCAGAGAAATCAATCTAGCATGTCTTCAGTCTTATCTCCATTTACTTTTACAATTTGAGACCAACATTTATCAAATTTCCAAATTCTATTTTGTAATACTCTTAGCTCAGACCCTGGCCTTTCAGAGATCCTCATTTCATAATGTTTTATCTTATTTATTATAACCATGGATGAGCATTTGGAAAATACTTTAGAAAGAAAAGAAATTGGAAACATTTTTTTTAAGAAAATACTTTTTGCAATCAAAAGAAAAATTCTAAAAAGCATTAAACAGAGAAGAAATTATATATAGTATCTGAGCTAAAGCTGCCTACCTTCCACTAAGAATTCTACTAGGAACAAGAATTCCTCAGCTTGCCTTTTAAGTTCCCCGCCCCACCCATGCAGGGAATCTAAGGTATTGTGGAGTGTCTATTGCCATCCAACATAAAAACATATTTACTTCTCTACTAATAACAGCTGCTGATGAAGACCAGAACAGATTTCTTTTTAATTTTTGTTTCTTTTTGTAATAACTGTCCAGGGTTTAAAAAAAAAAAGTACAAGCAAAATTAAACAGAATGAATGTAGGGTACCAAGAAGTAACCCCGGGGACTGTCGTCCTCCATCCCTCACCCCCTAGAGAAAAGAGGTGGGGGGGGGCGGAGAAAGCAACAACAGAGATAAACCCAAAGGTGAGCCTAAGAAGGCAGCCACAGAGAGCATCTAGGCTGGAATAAAAAACAAAAAGATACACACAGTTCCCCATCGTTGATACAAACGCCAACTTTGAACCAACGCCGAAGTGTTCCTCCCCTGCTCCAGTCTCAACCAGCACAGATGGTGCAGGCGGCGGCGTGGGTTCCAAGAACACTGGCAACCGACCAAGCCTGAATTTAAACCTGTATCTGTCTGCCGTCTGGCATCCTCAGAGTTTGAGTAGTGACAAACACAAAGATATAGGATGTGTTCCAGACATCACTACCACAGCAAGACACAGACAAGATGCTCCCACAAAAAGGAAGTGTGCAGATACATCAAATCACTGTAATCAAGTTCTGTATTTAACCACAGGCTAATTGGGCTACTCAAAGGAAGAGTAACGTGTATATTACTAAATGTTAGCATTTGGCATAATCATCCCAACCAACAAAGTCTAAGGTGGCCACTGTCATGACACAGTCGTGTGCCCGGAACACTGAACCTACACAGTCACTAATCAGTAGACCATAGTCCCACAAACCTTATTTCAAACTATCCGTTTATGACTGGCAAAGCCCTGTCCCCAAAGAAACAATGTTATAAATAGTCATTATTAATTAAACCCACATCTCCTCAAAATAAGACACAGGAAACTATAAGACATATCAAATAGTTCTAGCCACCGTTAAAAATAGCTTTTGGTTTACCCCAAATGCACACTCTTGAAAAACAGCATCCGAAATGGGACAATAAGCAAAAACTCCAACAGTGACTGGGCTGTGACCTGCGTGTGTGGGCTCAGAGGTACCACAGTGACATGCAATGATGTCAGAGCGCCCTCGGAAGACACAGATCTCTCTCTCTCCCCCTCAGACGTGCCACGGGCATCATTCCCGTGAGTGTTGTGGAACCATAAAACATAATCAGGAGAGAACACAAAGGAAGCGCTGCTCTTGGGAGAAACGTATCAGGAGAAGCAACTTAAGATGCTGGCCAGTTAGCGGTGCTGCTCCAGGTAGACCTGTTTGAATCGTGCATGGTGAAAGGAAAGGGAAGGACACAACCTCTGAATAATGCTCCTGCAAGGCAGAAGAGGGTGAGAGAGACCTTCAGTAGTGCAGCTTCCGGCACGCCATAATGTGGCAAAGACCACCAGTCAAAGGTCTACTGTCCTAGGTGCCTCACTCGGGATTGCAGAATGACATCTTTCTTTCCACAAAAAAAAGAGTTTATTTCATTAACAAAATGTGTTGTTTTCATCCTAGGAAAATAAGCAGGCTCCATCTGGCATCATGTTATCTCTTCAAGATAAAATACATGGAGCTGGTTTGCACATAAGCACTTGCGAGGTTCGTGATGAACCAGGGCACCTGCTTCTTATTAATATTCGCCCCCATTCGCTGAGCATCAACAGCAGGTCCTGTTTAGTAGTAAAGACAGCAGGGGACAAACTAGAGGTTCAAGTCTAGAAGAAAGGTGGCAGATAAATAAAGGTACAAATAACGTGCCCTCTGCCAGGACATGAAGGGGCACGATACTCCAGCCCCAGTATCACTCCAGGGATACTGAGTGGGTAGTAAAGACAGGGAAAAAAGGACCACATGAGTTGGGCTTTGCATATGCCTAGGACAGGAGAATGTATACAGGTAATAGAAAAGTCACGAGTCCAGCTGAGGCCCAAACGAGGCATGTTTGAAGAGCTAGCCCGACTAAAACAGAGGCACAGGGCAAGGAGAGGCCACATCGGAGGCATTAGTATTTGTGTGCACTTGTAGTGAGGGGAGCTGGAGTCAGGAGTGGCCAACAATGAAGCATTGTGTGAGGAATGGTAAGAATGTTGACTGTGAGCTATGAAGGAGTGCTGGTGAGCTTTGGATCTGCTCTGACTTAAGTTGGATGGAGAGCCGGGCACAGCGACTTCCCGGCTAGTTAGGAGGTTCTCAGAGTCTCAGGCAGCCGGATGGTGGAGGCGTGCACCGGGGAGAGCTGATGAACAGAGACAGAATTAATCAGAGGACGAAAGGAAGGTATAAGAGTCCATGATGAGTCTGCAGTTTTGCAGGTAAGGAGCTGGCAGACAGGACAGGGCTGGGTTTCAGGGGAGAGGTCTTTCTGAGGATCCACAGTTTTGCTGGAAGCCCTGAGAATGAGAGCACCATGAGTAATGGCCCCTCATCAGGGTGCCCACCATCACAGTCTGAGTGCAGCTCAAGAATGAGAATTCTGAAAATGCTCTCAGTTGATGTCAGCTGCCTGCTCTTGGGGATGAATTGACTAAATATCCATGACAAATAGAGACTAAATGTCCACAAAGAAAAGGTCATTCCAAAGACTAAGCACCCTACCACTAAGTGAGGAGAGGTATCAGGCAATAACAAGAACCTCACACATACATATATACACATGCACACACATATACATACACATATATGCACATAGCACACACATACACAAACACATATACATATATATATACCCACACGTAAATACATATAAAGACATGTATGCACATACATATACACATACCACATACAGACACATATGAACATATACACAAACAAACACATACACATATATATGTATATGTATGTATATGTATGTATGTATGTATATATATATGTGTATATATATATATATATATATACATATATATATATATATACCACACACATACACTCATACATACAACCCCCTACACACACAAACCCACACAAAGTATAATCAAACACACATAGACATATTCATGCACACACAAACACCTGTATACAACAAATACAAACACATACACATGCACACACAGAGACATTTCCATTCACAAACACACCCCGAATGCTCACATACAGCACACAAATACAAAGACACAAACACGAAGGTACATGCAAATTCACCTGCAAACACAAACACATGGTTAAGAGATGAAGTCAAAGAAAAGTGTTAGGTGTGAAAGACCTGGTGGAGAGAGCAGTTGCTTTGGCTTTCAAAGGCAATGAGGTACAAAGGTGGGAGGCAGGAGATGGAAATGCAATGCTCTCAGGGGTATTTGGTGGTCACATGACCTGTGATCAGATCTGGGAAAGGGTAGGGGAAGGTAGAAACCTGGGAGACCAGGGAACTGGGAAGTTCATCTGCAAGGATACTGAAGGTAGCTGAGATTGTAACAGGAACAGACCTGGTGAGGACAAGAGTTGGGGAGGGGAGGTGACCTGAAATCACGCAGGCACTTAAAATCAGCCCAGGGAAACAAGGTCCTAGCCCTAACCATCCACTAACTGTGTTTTAGTAAACACACTCGGTCACTGGCGGCAGCAATTTAACAGAAGAAAGGCTTATCCGGCTGCCTCAGAGGACTCAGCCCATGGCTGCTTGGCCCCATGCGTTTGGGCAGAGCCTCCTGGTGGAGGAGTAGCCGGCACGGCATGTATGCAGCATTTTGTGTTTGTGTTTGTGTCTGTACACCTCACAGCAGACAGCAAGCAGAGGGCACGGCAGAAAGGGGCCATGTATTACTTCTTCTGTTGCTGTGATAAAACACCCTGAGTAAGGCGATTTATAAAACTAAGAGTTTATTTACTCTTATGGTTCCAGATGGTTAGAGTCCATAAGCAAGTCTACAGCAAGAATAGCGTGGCAGAATGTGGCAGGCATCACGGTAGGCACAGGAAGCTGAAAGCTCACTTCTTGAACCACAAAGCACAAAGCCGAGAGAGTAGACTGCAGTAGGAAAAGGACTTCAGCTGGCTAAGCCCACTCCCAGTCTACAATTCCTTCAATAAGGCCACACCTTCTACGCCTCCACAAACAGTGCTATCAGTGGGGGACCAAGTATTCAAACAGATAATCCTCTAGGGAACATTCTCCTTCAAACTACCACAGGCTAGGAACAAAATACCCCCAAAGGCTGACTTCCTCCAGGTAGGTCATACCTCAGAAAGTTTTCAGAACCTTCCAAAAAACAACTGACTGGGAACAAAGCACCTTGAATATCTTTCATATTCAAACCATAAGAAATGCTAAGCTATTAACATAGTAACAAAAGGTACCAAGAGCTGCTAAAGTTGAGTTTTCAATGTATTATAAAGTTTGTTATAAACATTTGATACTTTCTCACAAATCTTCAAGTTTATAGAAGTATAAAAAGAGCCCAAATTCTTCATCCTTCTCTGTATCTGTCCCCACTTTCCATGTGGCTTACCGGGTCCCTGATCAGAAGGCCGAGCCCTCCCTCTTAGCCCTCAGAATGCTCTGAGCCCGAGGATGAAGTACAGGTGAGAAAAGAAGGCTCCTCCCGTGGCCAGTGTCCCAGACCTTCTACAGGCCCTGGAGGACTCAATGCTAACAAATGGAAGAGCAGAGCATCTGTGTGGGACACAGAGGACACTCACAGGGCTGGGGATGGAGTCCGGATCCAGCTTCCTCTGGAGCTGTGGTGCCGGCCCAGCCATCTGGGCAGGACCTCCAGGGAACCCTCCTGGGTAAGACATCTGTGCACCTCCCATCTGCGGTCCATAGTTGGTTGCTTGAAAAAAAGAAAGAAAGAAAGAAAAAGGAAAAAAAAAAAAAAGAATAAATGACAGTGTCCAGACCCAGGTGTAAGAGTCACTGACAATATCATACTGCTGAATCAAGCCTGCCACCAAGTTTGTCTTGTTAAATAAAGCAGGAAGCTAAGAGGGAGTTCTTACACTCCCGTTTAACTTGCCCTTCTGATGCTATCCAGAGCCTACTATCTTTGCAGTTGACACAGAAACAAATCTGACTTCCTCTAAGCACACCCCCAGGTGATTTCCACCCCCACCCCCGGCTTCACCCTGTCCACCTTACCTTGCTGTGGAGGGTAGCCAGGACCCAGGGTCTGGCCTGGTGGAGGTGGGGGCTGATACTGGGCGTTCAGAGGAGCTGGCCCAGGAAGGCCATCTTGCCTGTGAGTTGGTGGAGACATAGGAGAGGCACCAGGGCCGTTCAGGGCAGTGGGGGGTGGCGGCGGAACCTGATGTCCTGGCTGCAGAATAGATGGCTGTGCAGGTTGTGGAGGCCCCTGGAAGGCGCCTGCTGACTGGGGGCCAGGCGGACCCTGGCTCTGAGGAGTCGCGCCCACACCTGTGGGAGAGAGAAGACCACGGCTCAGAGCCACGTTTCTCAGAGGTCTGATGCCTACAAAGCATATGACAGAGATGTTTAATTTCCATACACAAACCAAAAGGGCATGTTTAAGGATTGCATATTCATGTATATATGGTGACCACAAATTAAAATTATCCCACAGAAAGTGATATAAATATTACTTGGAGCCATCTTTTTTTCCAAATAGAATGTTTTAGAAGAGCATAAAAGCAACACTTCTAGTTTTAGTAAGGAATTTCTGTTTTAAAAAGATTTAGTATTTGTGTATGAACATGTGCTTAGTGCCTGCAGATGTACACACATGTGTGTACATGTGTGCTTGGCATTGAATGAAGGTCAGAAAGAGTTAAAATTATAGACAGTTGTGAACAGCCAAGTGGGTTGGGGTAACCGAACTTGGCTTCACTCTAAGAGCAGAAAGTGCTCTTAACCCCTGAGCCATCTCTCCGACCCCACTGAGAGACTTCTTAACAACACACATTTTAACCCAAGTGCATTAACCTTATGTGATCCATGCACTAATTTAAAACATCTATATCTCCTATAAAATCTTGAATATAAAAGAAAAATGTATAGAACAAGCATCGTTCAGATAATTTACACCTTCAGTGAAGTATTTGCGTTCTGAGTTTGACTTGACCAAACGAGTTCAGAAGCAGATAGAAGTAACATGGCAGAAGGTTTGGGCCACTGGCAGGCTCTCCATTTACACTGGAAACCCAGATGGTTTCCTGGCTTAGCCTTTTGTGAAACTTAGCTGCTTCCTAAGACATCCATTTGGAAACTGGTAAAAAGGCCAGAAATATTCTGGGAGGTAGTTATCAATACTTCTGACAAACTAGGCTTGAGCAGTATTGCTGGCTAGTTAATGTCAACCTGACCCAGCTAGAGTTCTTTTAAAAGACAGAAACTCAATTGAGAAAATTTCCCCCATCAGACTGGCCTGAGGTACATTTTCTTGATGACTGATGTAGAAAGGCCCAGCTCACTATGGACAGTGCCACTCCTACCCGAGCAGGCAGTAAGGCAGCACTCTCCATGGCCTCTGCATCAGTCTCTGTCTCCAGATTCCCATCTCAAGTTCCTGCTCGGACTTCCCTGGATGATTGACTACAATACAATGTAAGACAAAATAAACTCTTTCCTCCCCAAGTTGGTTTTGGTCATGGTGTTTTATTATAGCAACAAAACTCCAACGAAGGCATAAACTGGAAGCAGGTTTAGGGTTAAGGCTGTCACAGACCTGACTTGTGGTTTTTTTAGATTATCATAGCATTTGAACTTTGGCTTGAGAAGGCCTTTGAGTCTCAGAGGTCAATGAGCTGTTCTGTTGGAACTTAGAAGATATGCTGTGAGCAGTGCAAACGCTTGAGGCCTGACTTGGAAGTTTCAGAGAAAAGCAAAGACACTACCAGGGCCATCTGTGTGATATTTCCATGCTAAGAATCCGTGCTATCAGCTGGAGTTGAAGAACCGGCTGTAATGGACAAGAGATTAGAACCACTGGACTAAAGGAGGAAATGTTTGCTCTGCTGGAAAAGCTATGGATGCTGGTCAGCTGGGGCCAGAGAATCTGCTGTGATTAAGAAGAGACCCACCTCCTTGAGGCAGAATCTTCTGAGAAGTGTTTCCTCAGGGTCAGCACACAGACTGTGGTCCAGAGGAAACCAAGGCTGTATCCTGAGCTGGCAGCCAACCTTGGAATGTCAGAGTTTCCCTGGTGACAGTGGCTTTGAAGCCAGGATGGAGTCATGGAGAGCAACTGAGGTTTGGCACAATGACTGAGCAGGAGAGGACACTGATCAAGATGCAACCTCTATGGAAGTAGGAGCCCCAGGACTGAAGGGGTCATGGAGAGAAGCTGAGGTTCAGTACCATGTGGCAGGGCAGAGTCCCTGGAGCCCAGCTACAGCAGAACCCAGCATTTTGGAGATGCTAGTTATATGGGCCTCTGCACCAGTTCCTGCCTCCAGGTTTTTGCCTTGAATTCCTGGCCTGACTTCCCTCAGTGATGGATAGTTGCTTAGAAGTATAAGGTGAAATAAACCCTTCCCTTCTGATGTTACTTTTGGTCATAAGGTTTTATCACAGCAATAGAAAAATAACCGAGAGGGGGAGGGGAGGGGGAGAGGGGGAGAGGGGAAGGGGGGGGGAGAGGGGGAGAGGGGGAGAGAGGGAGACCTCATATCCATGAAAGCATTGGGTTTTAACCCTCCTAATGCTGCAACCCTTTAATCATTCCTCATACTGTGGAATTATATTGTGGTAACTCCCAAATTTAAGATTATTTGATGCTACTTTGTACCTGCAATTTTGCTTCTGTTATGAATTGTAATGTAAATATCTTATATGTAAATGGTCTAGGGCCACCCCTGTGAAGGGGCTGTTCAACCCCCAAGAGGGGGCCAACCCACAGGTTGAGAACCATTGTCTTAACGTGTACCCTGTAGCCATCCTGCTACTAAAGTAGCCATTTGTGCTCTCTCCTCTTTTCTGGTTTGTGGCATCTGAGATTTGATTCTTCAAGTGACCTAAACACAGCACTAATACTCTCTGTGAAACAATAAGCATTGTGTTTTTAATTTTGAGGTCTCACATTATAACAATACAATTTTAAAACTACCCTCACCACTCCTCAGATAATTACTCTGTTTAATGCTTACTTGTGACGTCAGCATTTTTGTTGTTTATTGCTCCAGCAATGAACATACAGTGCTCTGAGGGTTCTTCAATTATATTGAAATAGTGGCAACAGGCTCAGGTGAAACGGAACCAGCGCCAGACACAGTATCAATGGTTTATGTACATGGTAGCATTTTAACATGGCATGCCCGAGTTATGTCTGCCTTAAAAAAGAAGCAATGATGAGGTGGGAGTGTAGCTCAGTGGTCAGCGGTAGCCTAGCACATCTACGGTTCTGGGTTCACCTCCAGCAGCACAGAAAATACCAAATAGGCACCATGAAGGAACAGTGACTCCTCACACTTACCATAGCTGTTGATCTGCATGGAGCTGAACTGACTGCCCAGCTGGGTGACAGAGGAAGTGGACCCAGGGCCTGGGTAAGATGACTGTGGCAGGGTCTGGCCTGACGCATAAGAGGGTGCCACACTATTGACAGGTGGGGGTCCTGGAAATCTAAGAGACAAACGGCATTGATAGCATCACTGAGCATCTTAAGCAAACAACATACGCAATAGCGAATATGTCCTAAAACAAGTCCTCTGTGTGGTAAGCAACATGGCTGATATTGGGCATCATATATTTAATCTTGATATGAGTTCAAAATAACCCATGTGGCAGCAGCCTGCATTTCCATTCGCACGTTTCCTATGGCAAAGCAGAGAAAAGTTTCCAACGTGAACACAAAGCCTCCTTTGGAAGTCAGTTAGGAAAGATCAACCCAGGGCTACTTCACATACCCTAAACTCGATCAATAGAAGAAAACAAAAACCAACAGTGTCAATTACCAAGAACCCCTGGTTTACGGTTGCATCTTTGTGATCATTCAGACCAACAAACAAACAAAGTGTGGCTTGTCTTAGATCCTGAATCCAGCAGGGCACTCCATACACAGTGGTGTCTGCCACTGCTTTGCAACACTGCAGTACGTCTGGAGTTGGTTGTTTGTTTTTGTTCTCTAAAAACAATTCATCCCGCTTTACACTCGATGAAGTTTAAAACTATGTCTGCTGTGTGTCTTTGTCACTGTTTCGATCTAAACAATGGCTACAGAGCAGAGGTCCCACCCTGGTGATACAACACAGGAAGCTAATGAATACCTGGGGGTCATTATGACTCTTTTCTTACTAACTTTGAACTGTGAGTAAAACTTGAGGCTTCCCAGACTGCATAGCCTGATTTCAATGTTACTGTGTCTTGACTTCCATTCCTAATCCAGAGCCTAGGAGTCACTTGAGAGAGGCTGAGGAGAGAACTCCAATCTCTATCACAGGGGTGAGGTGGGGGTGGGGTGATGGGGGCGGGGGGACAGCCTCTTCCGGGTCTCAGGGCCCCCTTGCTGCAACACTATACTGTATACTCCCTATTCTTGTTATTTTCCAAACTGAATAATTATTTCAAATGAACAAACCAAAAACTTCTCAAGCCATCATTTCAAGCGCATGTTACTAATTATTCCAGAACGGTATCACACACTTCCTAAGTAAGGGAGGGGCAGACTCTGTGTCCCACGTGCCTCACAAGACAGGCATGGCTACGGCTGATAACTTGTTAAAGCAGAGTTGTTAATGCTTTAATCCCAAAAGATTTCTAAGGAAAATGCCTCTCCGAGAAAAATTTCAGAAGACCCACCATAATCAGATTAAGTAGCCTTCAATTTCAATATATTTAGGAAAAGAATGAATAAAGAGAGAGGACTACAAAGGAAATTAAAATTTTTATTACACTGGGGTGTGTATGTGTGTTCACATCACAGTGCAAGGTTAGAGTTCAAAGGACAGTTTGCAGGAGTCTTTCCTCCTACCACGTGGGTCTTTGGAATCAAGCCTAGGTTGTATACTTTGCTGGAATTTACCTTTAAGCACTGAGCCAGCCCTCTTGGCCCAAAATTAGTTTTGGAGAGTAAGTTTTCTTCGTGTCTCTCTTTGCTGGCTGTCAATCATTCAGCTTGAAATGTGACTCTTGTCTTGGGCTGACAAATGATTTCAACAACTGCCCAAAAATGTGACTTGTAAATTCACTGCTACATAAAAAGAAACGGTTTGTCTTTGCTTTGTCAAGAAATGACTCTTCATTCCCTAAAGTTCCTGAGGAATTGACCCATGGAGTAACTCTGTAGATAACCAAAGTGCGTTACCCATGACACACAATCTTAGGGAGGTAGCAGTTAACCAGGGGGAAGTGTATTTAATTGTCTGAGACCCCAAAATCATGTGCAGAAGTGTTTAACAAAATACAATAATTTTTAAAATATAAAATTCCATGGCTCACTTTTTTTTCTTTGTAGCCATTTCAGTTAGAACAAAGTACCTTTCAAACAGAAATGGTGACATAAATAGTCTCTGGTTTTTGTTTTGCTTTGTTTTGTTTTGTTTTGTTAACTTTTAACAAAGGCTAAAGATTTGGGGCTGGAGAGATTGCTGGTTAAGGACACGTGTTGGTTTTTCAGAGGACCATAGTTTAGTTCTCAGCCCCAATATCAGGTGGTTCAGAAGTGTCAGCAACTCTAGCTATAGGAGATCCCATGCCTTCTGGCTTCTGCTGACACCCGTGTGCACATAGCTGCACACATAAATAAATAAAGGTTGGTAAATTTAAAAAAGACTAACGATTTAAAATACCGAATGAGATTGTACAACCACTGGATATGACTTTAACCCATAAATACCTACTTATTGTCCATTTCTTATGCATTGGGAATTAAGTTTCAAAATTTATAAATAAATTATCTCTTTCTGACAAGCTTAAACATTCTTAGTCTTAAACACATGGCTTTTTTTTTAAACGTAATACTCATTTTAAAATTATTTAGAATAGAAATAAATACATAGCTAAGCTATTATATACAAAAGGGAAAGAAAAATCAGAACACTTAAAATATCCTATTTGTTACTCTCCCACTGCACGCAGTGTGGCTATCAGAGGTAGCGAACCCAAGCCACAGCTGGAGCCTGGGCAGCCACCAGATGCCTGCCTCCTCCCAACCCCTCTGCACTGTGAAAGCAGGCAGGAGAGAGAAACCTTTCCTACTAAGACACACTGTGGTTAATGGTGGCACACACCTTTGATCCCAGCACTTTTCGGGCAGAGACAAATGGATTTCTGAGTTCGAGGCCATCCTGGTCTACAGAGTTCCAGGTCAGCCAGGGCTACACAGAGAAACCCTGTCTCGAAAAACCAAACCAAACAAACAAACAAAAGGCAAACCAGAGTTATGTTTGGTAGACTAAGAAGTATTCAGATACAGATTTTAATTCACTGTTTCATTTAATATCAGAAAAGAACAGAGCTACCACCAAGTACCCACTTTAAAAAGTCATATAATTACCAAAAGTTTGTCTCAATCTAATCTTAAACCTTGGTAGCATTGATTAACTTCTCTGTTCCTACATTTTTTTTGTCAATTTTTGGAGATAAGGTGTAAATAAGGCTTAAACATGCCCCATCCATAATTCTAGTATTGAAATGTGACAGTATCCGGAGGCTACAGAGGAGCCCATCTCATAAATGGGATCTGGTCTCCTTTCCAAAGCAGGCCGGGCAGGCACTTGGCCCTTCCTCCGGCATTCAAGATACCATGTTGGAAGCAGCAAGCAGCCTTCATCAGACAGCAAGACTGATGTAGCTTCCACCTTGGCCTTTGCAGTCTCCAAATTGTTGAGAAATAAATGTCTGCTTTTTGTAGTGCCTAGTATCAGATTTCTGTAGCAGCCTCACAAAATGAACTAGAGTAGCAAATTATTCAAGATCTGATTGAAACAAAATCTGCATTTTAAATATTAAGCCTATAGAGAGGAGAAAAATCAAATCCTATCATTTCCATATTGAAAAACACTAAAGAGAGGCTGGAGGGATGGATGGCTCAGTGGTTAAATGAACTTGTTGCTCTTGCACAGCACCCTGAGTCCCAGCACTCTCTTGAGTGTAACAACTACCCATACACACAAAAGAAAGGGAGGAAAGGCACTAAAGAAAGAATGGGGATTTAGCTCCGTGAAAGAACACTTCCCAGCACGTGCAAGGCCAGGGAGCCAAGGCTCAGCATCAAAAACAAACCAAGCCTAGCTTTATTTTCATCCCTACCTCTATTTGCATGCAACCAATATCTTAGTCGTCTCCTAAATAGTTTGTGAAGCCGGGGCTCCTTCACCCCCTTATTCTCCATTTCTTGGTCAAAATAGATGGATCACAACTGAGTAGCTGTCATTTTTCCTTACAATGAAACTACTGACTTTTTAAGAGTATAAATTTTAACAGATTAATCTCTGCCTTAGGTAGAAAACTTTAGAGATACTTGTAAAGTTAAAGACGGTTGTCCTGCCTCAGCCATGATCAAAGGAACAAATGGCTGGGTATGACTTTCAGATTATGTCAGACATTTCTTTTGAAATAACAGGTCTTTAAGATTTTTTTTTTAAATTTTTTTAAGATTGATGATGATGATGATGATGATTTTAATTCTGTGTATGTTGAAGGGGGGATGTGCACATAAATACAAGTGTCCACAGAGGTCACAGGTGTGATCCCCTGGAGCTGGGGTTACAGGCAGTTTTAAGCCACCTGAGATGGGTGCTGGGAACTGAACTCAGGTCCTGAGGAAGAACAGTCTGTGCTCCTAACCACTGAGCCATCTCTCCAGCCCTATTCATTTTTATTTTTATGTGTATGAATGTTTCCCCTGTATCATGTATATTCCTGGTGCCTATGAAGATCAGAAGACAATGTTAGATGCCCCAGACCTGGAGTTACATATGGTTGTGAGTTTATTTGTCCTGGGAACCAAACCTAGGTCCCCTATAAGGGCAACAAGTGCTTTTCAATAACTGAGGCAACCCTCTAGCCCCAAAATATCACTGTTTTAAAACTCATGTACATATTTATACATTAAGTCAACACTCTGGGTTTGAATTGGCAAAATTCCTATCTCTGTGACTGAGCCTCTATGTAGGAATGAGGTGTTGCCACCCACAAAGAAGGATTACATAGTCAGCTGTGGGGAAAGATGCCTGAACTCCTGATCCTAGGGAGGGTGAGGCAGGGGGATCATCACTTACAGGCCAGCTGTTACATGGTGACTGTAAAAGAAAAAGGAAAGCTAAGCTGCATCAGCAAATGGCAGGCCCAGTCTATCTGCCCATCTGTTTGTCTGTCTGGCCACTGCCCCCCATCCCCACCCCCATCCCCACCCCCACCTGTGGATCCAAATGTAGCACTCTTGACTAATGCTCCAGTGGTTGCCTTTATGGTACCATGCTCCCTGACATGAAAATGGATTAAATTGTACACAATTCCCCAATTAATACCATCTTTTAGAAGAGTTGCCTTGGTCATGATATCTTTGCACAGCGACTGAATAGTGACTAAGACAGTGGGTTTTTATATGGCTTTTCCAAAGCTCCTTAGTGTTATCTTTCCCTCTTCCAACCCCTTCCTCTGCTCTGGCCTCCCTCCCATCTACTTCCCCTCTTAAATATTTCCCCTCCTGTTCTTCACAGACAAGTGGTAACCTGTGTGTGACTGCCCCTCCTCCATTATTCTCCCCTCAACACAAACACAAGGGCCCCTTCCTAACACACCCAAAGCCAGCTTCCAACTATGAGAGAGGACATGCGGCATTTGTGTTTCAGAGTATGGATGAGCACACTCAGAATGATTATATCCCGTTCTATCCATTTACCTGAAGATTTCATTTTTCTTAACAGCTAATAAAATTCCACTCTGTAAGCAGTTTTGTCCTTTCATTACCCATTCCTCAGCTGGTGGAGAGCTAGACTATCTGCGTTTCCTGGCTATTATGAACAGAATTGCAATGAACATGGATAAGCAGCTAGCTCTGGAGTAGGATACAGAGACCTTTGGGTATAGGCCCAAGGGTGGTATCACTGGATCATGTGATAGATCTGTTTATTTCTAGATTTTTAAGAACCTGCATTGCTCTCCTTCCTGGCTATCCCAGTTTATGCTCCCACCAACAGTGAATATGGCTTCTCCTTTCCCCAGATTCACTCCAGAACTTACTGTCCTTTCTTCTCTTGATCCTAGGCAGTCTGGCTGGGGTAGATGAAGTCTCAAGGTAGTTTAATTTGCATTTACCTGATGGCAAGTCTTAGGTACAGGTTACTGGTCAGGGAAGTCTCATAACACCCCCCAAACAGCACAGGCTACTGCTCTTGCTGGCAGTAATATTACTGCAGAACTTCACGGTAAGACCCTTTCGCTAAAGATACAGCATGCCTGAGTCACAGGACATAGAAAGACCAAGCTGACACTAAACTGAAAGTGTCCTTCCTATTGGCTGGCTTTCATGGTGGTAGAGGTTGCTATGCAGGTTGCTAGGAGGAAGGGAGCCAGCACAGTCTAATTCAGCTGTCACAGTTGTCAACCCAGTGGACTATGGTAATGACCAGCATGGTAAAATGGATCACAGTTGCAATAGTGGCACTGAGTGTGATGGGGGAAACCACGCACTCCTGGATTTAATGCCTGCCGTACAGGAGGACATGAATCCTCAGTACTATAAATATGACCAAGACCTCATAGTCAGCGAACTCACAGCCTCAGGGGTTAGCCTACTATTGTTGTTTTCTAAATGGACAGAGTATCAAAATGTCCTGTAAATATATATATAATTATGCTCATGGGTCAGCGTGGCTCTCAGACCTCAGTCAGAGAAGATTCTTTTTACAATGAACAGAGATTAAACAGAGAGACCAACAATAATAGATCAAAGTGCGAAAAAAAAAATGATTATGATGCTCTCAGCTCTAAAGGGCACATCTACAGCCTATCCGCTCTCTTCAGAGCTCAGGGATCACCGTAGAGGAGGAGGCAGAAAGATTTTAGGAGCCTAAAATTGTGAGAAACTCCTGAGAAACAGTGTTTTCTAGATATGATGGGGCCATGGCACACACGAACATGCAACAGCCCATGGATCAAGCCCATCCACCAAGCGAGTCCATCACAAATGAGGGAGGGCTCACAAGTCCTCCCCTAGCTGAGCGGCTACCTTCTTCAGGGAAGTGGCCCCTGGTCAGTTGTCCATGCTCCAGTGCATGATCCTACACATATGGACATAGTGACAGTGCCAACTGGACTCAGGGAGAGAAAGAGAGAGAGAGGGGGGGGAGGAGGGGAGAGAGAGAGAGAGAGAGAGAGAGAGAGAGAGAGAGAGAGAGAGCAAAGAAGTAAGGAAGGTCTTTGTGATTCTGAGAGGAGTTAAGGAAGATGGGTGTGTGTGTGTGTATTTTTCAAACAATACGTTAACATTTTATTTTTGAAAAGTTTTTTAAAACATAAAAGATAAAAAATGCAAACAAGAAAAGAAGGAATTAATAAAAAGAAGAGGAGAAGAAAAGGGAAGACCAGGGGGAGAGAGAGAGAGAGAGAGAGAGAGAGAGAGAGAGGGAGGGAGGAAGGTCACACACATCTGGTCTCCTCTGACAGCCTGTCATCAGATTAGAGTGACTCACTCTCAGATCACTGTACCCTTCGCCTTTGCCCTGCCACGTGTGTATAGAAACGTGTCCCATGGCGCAGATAACAGGCAACCTGGAAACCCAGCTTGAAAGGCTAGACTTCCCTCCTGACATTTCTAACTTTCACACCGATTTCCAACTTTTAGGTCAGTATTTAAGTCGTACCCAGTTAAAAAGCATGAAGGGGGAAAGAATAGGACCTAATTGTGCTTCCTCGAAACCAGAGTCGAAGTAGATTCTGAAACCAAGCTTCCTGGAGACACCAGACGAAGGGAGGGCAATCCACAGATAGCAGCAAGTGGACTTTCCATCCAGTGATATAGCATACTGTACCCAATGGAACGACACTGAGAGCTGCTGACATGTCCTGAATCTATGGACTGGAATGAGTGCTGTGTGCTGTGCAAGGTAGTTTGTATACAAAATCCTCATGACTGTGGATTAGAGATGTTAACTATGAATGATGAGAAAGCAAAGAAGACACGGTTAGGTTAGGAATACATCAGTCAACAGCAGGACATTCTGAGAAATGTGTCTCTGTACAGACATCAGAAGGTATACAAACCTGAATGGAAGTGCCTACCACATACTTAGGGTAGAGGGTGTATATATCCTTCCAAGATGAGCAAAATAACACTGGAAGAAATCAAGTAAAAGTGATGCACTGAAGTAGCTCCTTCAAGCGGCTACTGCTGAACACCACAGTGACTCACAACAGACTCCTCTAAGGAGAACACTCTAGTGTGGGCACCTCATCCCTACCCAGGGCTCTGTACTGGCAGTGACACCAGTGGCACCTCAGACATGTGGGTAATGTGTTTGGGGGTGATGACTGTCACCTTGGGGCTCCAGTGTCACTAGCCCCAGGAATTTTCCAGCTTCATTATAACCTGTAGACCACACTACACATGGGGGTAACAAATCTATGCAGCATGTGACTAGAACTTGTTTGGCCAACAACCCCCTGAGGCATGTCTGGCAAACATGGCCTGTCCCTGGGGTCACCACTCCTCCAGATGCCAGCCCTCTGCTGGGCTCATGATGCCATTCCCAGAAGTGACATCAAAGAGATCCATCAGCTAGGCCAATACCAGTGACCAAATTTGTTCTCAGAACCACTGATTCCATCTTTGCATTTCTTTTTCTAAAGTCCTGAAAGGGCAGGGAGGGAGTTTATAGCAATGACCTGTCCTGGGTCTTCTTCCTTCTTCTGGACTGACAAGATTAATTCTTCATGTCACCCCAGGCTACCCTGCTACTGAGGCAGGAGCTACCTCTAGGTTGTCAGCATCTCTCTTCCTTCCTTCATTCCGTCCATCTTTCCTTCCTTCCATCCTTCCTTTCTTTCTTTTTTGCTTTCTTGCAGTTGCCCTGTCTTGCTTACTCTTTTCTTTCTTTTTCCTTAAGATATTTTTAAAATTCAAGATAACTTATGACAATTCCATATAGCTGTATAATGCACTGTGATCATATGATCTCCCCAGTCCTCTCTTACCTTCCTCCCTTTCCTGTTCATATCATTCTTCCTAACTAGCTTTCATGGCCTGGTATGTGTATGGGGGTGGGGTGGGGTATTGCTTTTCAGTCAGTAAGTTTAATTACTGTCAAGTGGATGAACAGATGTGGAAGGCTGATTCCTGGAGCATGGGCAACTTAGCAACGGCTACCTCACTGAAAAAGATGGCAGACCCTCCATTCCTGGTAACCACTGGCTGCCAAGAGCTCTTTGGGGAGGACTTCAGGAGTGCCCCCCTCCCCCCGAAATCCATGATGGAATGTTGAAGACCTAATTTTGTATTGGTCCTGTGCAGGTCTCCACAGCTCCTGTATGCTCATGGTTACTGATGACATCATGGCCAGAAGAGCATTTCAGAGCGTCCCTCCCCACCCTCTGGCTCTCACGTGTTTTCATCCCTCTCCTGCAGTATTGCTGAACCTAGGAAGGGTGATGTCCCTGTTCTGCTCAGTTAGGAGTCTCTGAATGCACAGTCATCCCCCGTCAAAAGGAGACTTTCCTGACCAAGGCTTTCATCGGGCTGTGTCTGACTTTCTCTTTCTCAATGTATTATAAACACCAACACAAGCTGTATTTCTTGAGCTACTATTACAAGCAGGCCTTGTCAATTTACGGCAGCACCAGTCTTATGAATATAAACGTAAATTTATATTTAGATTATATATTTTACATTAAAACACTAGAAAGTATTTTACCTATATGTTATTTTGAAAAAAAAAAGTAGATTATGACTTAGAGACCTCCCCAGGAACAAACAGACTTTACCCAGCTTCACAGAGGCCACCATGATGTCCTTTGAAGAGTAGCCTTCAAATTCAATTTTTAAAAAAGCTATTGGTTTCCCCAATAACAAGCATGCCATTATGCACCAGTGGGTATAGCTTGCCTGGAAGATTGACAGTACAGTGTACAGGATCCACAGCTAGGTTAGATTACTCTTGGGTTCCTGAGGCAGAATTTTACTCTGTAGCCCAGGCTAGCTTGGGGCTATATAGCCCAGGCTAGCCTTGGACTCCTGACAATTCTCTGGCCTTAGTGTTCCACAGTGCTAAGCATACTGTACCCAGTGGTCCTCAGCACTGTGCCCCCTCCTTCCCCACCCATCATGCTTTGGAGACGAAAGGCAGTAAGGTCACAACAAGACCTTTGCATCCTAACTCTGTGCTCAAGCCACACACATGCTCACAAGTTCAACTCAATTTTTTTTGTCTCCTGTGTGAAGCTGCTCTGTGGTCTCATAGCTACGTCTTGGTGGCAGTTACCACAACAAACAATATCCAGCAGTGTCCAACTCAAGAGCCACAGAAGAGCATTAGCTGATGATTTCAGAACCTCCCTTTGCTCACTGGCAGGAAGGACAGACAGACAACCTTCCTCTAAGACGCAGGTTGACACTAAAGACTTATGTCTGTGCCCCGCTTCCCCTCCACCTGACAACCTGAGAAAGGAGCTAGGACATGGGGCCTCGGGCCACCTTGGGAGCCGGTCCAAGGTAAATGCTACTAGGAGCCAGACTGTGGCTGGTGACAACAGCTTAGGAACAAATAACACTGGGATTCCCGAGCCTGGAGGTGTGCATGCTACTGGCTCCATCCCAGGTGACAGTCCCTATGGGTCACAGCCTCTAAATATCTCAGGCGTATAATTTTTGGCTTTCCAAGGCTTGCCTCTGACTTCCTCTTTTTCAATTTATTATAAACAAACAGAACCTGTAAATTATTTTTTTTTAGCTGCTTTTACAGCAGGCCTGCCAATTCAGAGTCCCTCGCTGTCCCGTGCGTTCCTTCCCTATCAAACCTTTAGACTCTACCACTGACCTCAATCCGATATGATGTTAAAACCTGTACTAAGCAGTTGCTGGTAATGAGCTCAGGTGTGTGTGGCAGCTCCGGAGAAGAGAATGGTGTAAGTCTTGTTTCAGTGTTTTGTTTTGGTCTGAGACCTGGGATTTGGGGGTAGGGGGTGGGAGGGAGTGGGAGTAGGGGAGGGTGTCACTATGTACCCCTGGCTGGCCTGGCACTTACTATGTAGATCAGGCTGGCCTCAAGCTCACTGAGATCTGCCTACTTCTACTTCTCCAGAGCTAGGATTAAAGATGTGTGCTGCCATGCCCAGAACAATCTAATATGTTGTAAGATATACAGAGACTAGATGTCTAAAGGAACTAGAGACCAACATGAAACTCTAAACAAAATAAGCTGGTTATAACCCCAAACTAAAACGCATGGCATTAACATGGGCCATTTTTATGTTTTTTGTTTTGTTTTCTTTTTTCGAGACAGGGTTTCTCTGTATAGCCCTGGCTGTCCTGGAACTCACTTTGTTGGCCTCGAACTCAGAAATCTGCCTGCCTCTGCCTCCTGAGTGCTAGGATTAAAGGCGTGTGCCACCATGCCCGGCTCATTTTTATGTATTTTAAAATACAGACTCTTCTGTCCCAAGCTTTTCTAAAAGCTTGTTTTCTAGGGTAGTTCTCCAGTAAACATGTTTTTAAAGATATGAAACTTACCAAGAGATTAAATTTTCAACCAAGAAACATGCAAGTTGGAAGGGTCCTTTGGAAGAGTATTTTAGGGCATATTCAAATGAGAGTTGACAAGTACTTAGCTTACCTTTGAGGAGGATGGCCTGGAGTATGGGCTCCATTGGGGCCAAACTGTGGGGGTCCAGGAGGTAAAGGACCTGGGGGCAGCATCCCTGAAGGAGCAGCTGAAGGCCCCAATGGCTTCATCACGCCTGCAACAGAAGGGAGCAGAGTTAAGGGCATGTTAAAGTACAAAGGGAGATGATAAAGGTGGAAGATTAGGGCAGAAGAGATGGCTCAGTGGTTAAGAGCACTGACTGTTCTTCCAGAGGTCCTGAGTTCAACTCCAAGCAACTACATGGTGGCTCACAACCATCTGCAATGGGATCTGATGCCCTCTTCTGGTGTGTCTGAAGACAGCTACAGTGTACTCATATACATAAAATAAATAAAAAAGATGGAAGATTAACATTAAAATGAGTGAAGGGAGACAGAAGCTAGAGGGTAAACACAAGGTTCTTCCAACCTCCCTTAACCAATCTCTCCAGAGTGGCTATTATTACCTGTTAATAAAGGAAATAAACTCCGAATGTGGCAGTACCTTAACAGAACATAGTCTCTCACAAACCAAAGAAAAACAAAACCAAAAAGTGCAAAGTGGAAAAAAAAAGTAACTCAATAAATCAGACAGCAGGCTGGTAGAGAATGCAAGGCAAGCTCTGACAGTGCTTTATGGAGAGCAGGCTGCTACTCCAGCAAATCCTGAGACAGATGGGGGTGGCGAGGTTAAGTTCTCACATTCAGAGGACGTAGAAATCAGATGCCCCTTACAACAACCACTTTCCCACAGTCAAAAGCTCCTCAGGGTGTTGTAGTCAGGGTTTCTATTGCTGTGATGAAACACCATGACTAACAAGCAAGTTGAGGGGGAAATGGTTTATTTGGCTTACACTTCCATATCACTGTTTATCACTGAAGGAAATCAGGACAGGAACTCATACAGAGCAAGACCTGGAGGCAGGAGCTGATGCACAGACAGTGGAGGAATGCTGCTTACTGGCTTGCTCCCCATGGCTTGCTCAGCCTGCCTGCTTGCTTGCTTTCTCTCTCTCTCTCTCTCTCTCTCTCTCTCTCTCTCTCTCTCTCTCTTTTTCTTGGATATTTTCTTTATTTACATTTCAAATGGCATCCCCCTTTCCTGGGTTACCCTCCCTCCTGGAAACACCCTACCCCATCCTCCCTCCCCTGCTTCTATGAGGGTGTTCTTCCACCCACCCACCCACTCCCACCTCCCTGCCCTCAATTCCACTACACTGGGGCATCTATTGAGCCTTCATAGGACTAAGGACCTCTCCTTCCATCGATGCATGACAAGGCCATCCTCTGCTACATATGCAGCTGGAGCCATGTGTACTCCTTCGTTGATGGTTTAGTCCCTAGGAGTTCTACTGTCAATAAGACAAAAAGGCAACCAACAGATTGGGAAAAGATCTTTACCAATCCTACATCCAATAGAGGGCTAATATCCAATATATACAAAGAACTCAAGAAGTTAGACTCCAGAGAAACAAATAACCCTATTAAAAATGGGTGTACAAGCTGGTTTTATGTGTCAACTTGACACGGGTTGGGGTTATCACAGAGAAAGAAGCTTCAGTTGGGGAATTACCTTCATGAGATCCAACTGTAAGGCATTTTCTCAATTAGTGATCAAGGGGGAAAGGCCCCTTATGGGTGGGACCATCTCTGGGCTGGCAGTCTTGGGTTCTATAAGAGTGCAGGCTGAGCAAGCCAGGGGAAGCAAGCCAGTAAAGAACATCCCTCCATGGCTGGCTTCTGCATCAGCTCCTGCTTTCTGACCTGTATGAGTTCCAGTCCTGACTTCCTTCAGTGATGAACAGCAGTATGGAAGTGTAAGCTGAATAAACCCTTTCCTCCCCAACTTGCTTCTTGGTCGTGATGTTTGTGCAGGAATAGAAACCCTGACCAAGACAATGGGGTACAGAGCTAAACAAAGAATTTTCAACTGAGGAATATCAAATGGCCGAGAAGCATCTAAAAACATGTTCAACATCCTTAGTCATCAGGGAAATGAAAATCAAAACAACCCTGAGATTCCACCTCACACCAGTCAGAATGGCTAAAATCAAAAACTCAGATGACAGCAGATGCTGGCAAGGATGTGGAGAAAGAGGAACACTCCTCCATTGCTAGCGGGAATGCAAGCTGGTACAACCACTCTGGAAATCAGTCTGGTGGTTCCTCAGAAAATTGGACATAGTATTACCTGTGGACCTAGCTATACCATTCCTGGGCATATATCCTGAAGATGCTCCAACATGTAATAAGGACATATGCTCCACTATGTTCATAGCAGCCTTATTTATAATAGCCAGGAGCTGGAAAGAATCCAGTTGTCCTTCAATAGAGGAATGGATACAGAAAATGTGGTACATTTACACAATGGAGTACTACTCAGCTATTAAAAACAATGAATTCATGAAATTCTTAGGCAAATGGATAGAACTAGAAAATATCATCAAGTGAGGTAACCCAATTGCAAAAGAACACACATGGTATGCACTCACTGATAACCTAAACGCTCCAAATAACCAGGATACAATTCACAGACCACAGGAAGCTAAAAAAGAAGGAAAAGCAACGTGTGGGTGCTTCTGACCTTCTTAGAAGGAGAACAAAATACTCACAGGAGCAAATATGGAGATAAAGTGTAAAGCAGAGACTAAAGGAAAGGCCATCCACAGACTGTCCCACCTAGGGATTCATCCCATATACAGTTACCAAACCCAGACACTATTGTGGAAGCCAAGAAGTGCATGCTGGCAGGAGCCTGATATGGCTGTCTCCTGAGAGGCCCTGCCAGAGCCTTAAAAATACAGAGGTAGATGTTAGCAGCCAACCACTGGACTGAGCACAGGGTCCCTAATAGAGGAGTTAGAGAAGGGACTGAAGGAGTTGATGGGGTTTGCAACCCCATAGGAAGAACAACACTATCAACCAACCAGACCCCTCAGCCTGCTTTCTTATAGAAGCCAGGACCACCAGCCCAGGGATAGCACCACCACAAGAGGCTGGGCCCTCCCAAATCAATCACCAAGTAAGAAAATGCTATACAGCTGGATCTTACAGAAGCATTTTCTCAATTCAAGTTCCCTCCTTTCAGATAACTCGGTCAGCGTGTGTCAAGTTGACATCAAAGTAGCCAGAACAGACCACTTTAAGATTTCACTATGGAATAGTTTTCCAGCCATTTTTTTTTCTCTTTTCTTCTAGAGCAAAGGCGGCAGAGGATAACCTAAGCATTGTGGTGGAGACCCCTAAGTCTTGTTGGTACTAACTAGCTGTTGTTCAGAGCTGGGCAAGTAACCTCCTCTGAGCTTTGGTCTCTGTAAAATAAAAATGAAGTCTTCTTTACCCAGCCCGATCAACTTGACCTTTGGCCCTACCCTTGTCCAAGTACCCTGTGACCTCCAAGCTGTCCGTGAGCTCCTCTGCATTGAGCCTGCTTTCAGCATTCATGCAGCTGTTCCCTTCCTCCTACAGTAACCGCTCACACAGACACACACACACACACACACACACACACACACACACACACACAGGAAATGCAGTCATGGACACACACATGGACTGCAGTCACCCAGGAAGACCTTGTCAGACTACCATTGTACCTTCATGAAGATACTTCCATGCCCTTGGACAATCGAACACACGTGATGGTTACAGCGGCAGTTCTTGTGATTACAGACTTAAATGCCTACCAAGACGTTCAAACAAGAGTCCTGGACCTGAAGACTATCTGTGCAGAGGACAGAGACCAGGCCCCCACATGGGAGGCAAGCCCCTGTAATAGCCATAGTCACAGCCCAACCCATATTTATATTTTATCATTTTAAAATGGAATCTCACTAAACTGCTTAGGCTTGCCTTTGAACTTCCTCTTCAATCCAGACACACTTTTAACTCCAGGGTCCCTGCCCTAGCCTCCTAAACAGACAGGATCATAGGCCCACATCACAGCCTGAGTGAGGAATGCTATATGTTAACTTTACGATCAAAGTTCTATTTGCAATTTTCCATAGAGTACAAAAACATAAGTATTAGTATTTAATTTTAAATTATTTTAACTAATAAAAATATGTATTAGTGTAATACCATGTGACGCAGATATATTCTATGATATTTTACCAAGTTAAATATATATGATGAATATACATTGAATATATATTCAGATATATGTATATACATATATATTTAACCCGGTAAATGTTCAGATATGTATGTCTGCTTCTGTCTAACTTAGCTCCCAATAGTCCATCTTTCCCATCCCCCGCCCATCCTCCCAGCTTCGAGGAAGCACCGTTCAGTTCTCAACATCTATGAGATCAACTTCCTTAGCTTCCACATGTGATTCAGATCATGTAGTATTTTTCCCTCTGTGAACTAAAAGAAAAACAGCACTACATTTTTACATAATGTTTGGCAATGTAAGAAAACCATGAGGCATGCAGTCAGCCGACTGGGTTTAAATCCTTTTCCATCACTGAGTTGCCTCGACCGACAAGACCCATGGTTTTTAACCCCGTGTCCCAGCTGTAAGCTTCCTGCTCCCCAAGAGACTTGAGAATTAACTGAAGCCGGAGGCATGGGAACACTCACAGCCATTTTCTCTTACCTGGCCATATGCCCTGACTTCCTTCTCATCTTCCTCTTTTACAGTTTAGAGTTTAATAAAACATATAGACTCCAGTTATGAAAAGCACTGTGCTTTATTTTTAAAATGCTGTTTTGGACAAAAGTAGAAAGCCACAGGAGTACCACCAACATTTCAGGTTAAATAATTACTGGCCCAACATAAGCCAGATACCCCCACCTTTCAAATAAGTAGGCGTGTTAGTTCCTATGGCTATAATAAACACTGTGACTAAAAGCAACTTGGGGAAGAGAGAGTTTAATTCATCTTACAACTCTCAGGTCAGACCTCACCATTGAGGGAATTCAGGGCAGGAACTCAAGGCAGGAACCTGGAGGCAGGAACTGAAACAGAGGCCATGGAAGAGTACTATTTATTGGCTTGTTCTCCAAGACTTGATCAATCTGCTATCTTATACTGTTGGGCCCCATTTTGGTTGGTTCTTGAGGACAAACCCAAGCCTGGCTCCAGTTTCTGTGGCCTTATGGGACAGCCTAAGCCTGGCTCAAGTTTTGAGACCTATCTCAGTCACTTCCATATCGGGATGATTCAGATCAAGACCTGTTTGGCCCTGCCTCTGTCCCGCATCCCCACAGTTGCTGATGTAGAGCTTTGCCATTGGCCCTGTCAGTCACGCCATACCCTCTGTCACCCTTCCTTGCCTCCTATGTCATCTTACCCGACCCAAAATTGCACACACACACACCCCCATGTTCCGAACTTATATAAGCAAGAGGCTAATGCCATAAAGTTGAGTTCCTGCTTTGAGAGACTCATGCCCCAGGTATGTTTCTTTTGGGCCATCGACACTTGCAGAGACTCCAGTGGGACTGGACCTCTCTCCTCTTGCTTGGACCTGCTGGCAAAAAGCCGGCATGACACAGCTTAGGACCAGCTGTCCAGGGGTAGCACTACCCACAATAAGCTGGGACCCCCCACCTCATCAACCATTTGATGATGATGATGGTGGTGGTGGTGGTGGTGATGGTGATGATAATAAATGCCCTATAGACTTGCCTTCAGACCAGTCTGATGGAGGCACTTTCTCAGTTGCAGTTACCACTTCCCACATAACTCTAGCTTGTATCAAGAAGACAAAAAAGAACAGTAGCAAGCAAACAAACAAAGAGAAACCCCAGGCAGGATAGCAGCAGCTTAGTGGACATTTTGACTAGTCCCCACATGGATCAGGAGACTTTAAAGCAGTTCAGAGGCACACAGAGAAAACTCTCATGTTTCTGTCACATTAAGATAGGTTCTCCCTCTTACTTCTGGACGTCAACCACACTTTATTCTCATTCAACATGCATTTAGCATGCCTCCAATGCACTAAGAGCGCTCATGGAAGACACACCATGTAAGAAATGGTGACCCTATCATGTGACCAGAATTACAAAATGCAGAGGGCCTCCTAACCCCTCCTGGAAAAATCAATGAGGAAAGACCTCTTGAGATGCACCTTCAACACAGTGACTTCTTAGAATAGCACACAAGATACAGGATGCTAGCCAGAAGCAGAGCCTGACCATCGGTCTGAGAGAGCACAGACTAATCAGGGTTGGGCAAAGGGTCGGGTGGACACAGTGTGGGGGTAAAGTGACAAGAACAGAAATCGCCATCTAGACTGGTTGGCGACAGACTGCATAGTCTGGTGTATGTATCATTGGACTCCATACCCAGGGCAAAGGGACGGCAATGTCACAGTGATGCGCAGTCAGAGTCTTCAATGGGCCACACAGCTGCCATCGTCAGAAGTGACCAGACATAGAGACGGCCGGGTTCTTTAGAGCACAAGGGGAACCTCAGGACGGAAGGAAGTCCACAGCAAGAGAAAAAGCTACCCTTACACCACAGGAGAGCATCAAAACTCACAAGCCATCTTGAACATGGCGGCGAGCATTGTAGGCTCGTTCACTCTGCAGGAGTGTCAGTTCCCTCCAGGCCTGCCTTTCCTGAGCTAGACACAGATGCTCCATTCCTAGGGCCCTGTACAATTTGGATTTATTTTTATACAAAGCAACACTTCTTTGAGGAGCTCTGACCAGTTCTGTGGTATGGGCTATCCATCTGGCCTTGAAGGAAGGGATTTTTGATAGAAACAGTCCTGGGTGGGCTATGCATCTCTATAGACTGGATAAGAAGTTCCTAAGACTAGGGCTCTGCCTTTCTCTGTTCCCTGGCACCCTTTAACAAACCCCTTTCCTCTACAATGAATTCTGTCATCAGCAAAGTGACTCTGACCAAAACAACATCACAGAAAAGTAGACCTTAAACTGGACCCTGTTTCTAACAAAGAAAAACAAAAATCAAAGAACATTTGTCGGGGGGGGGGGGGGCAGGGGGAATCTTCATCTAAAACAAAAAAAAAAAAATATGAGCTTCCTGTCACATATGCGAATTCTAACGGCCAGTGCTCCCAAAGCTCTGACCAGGTGGTTACCAATATAAACTTGTGGGGTGGTAGCAGCCATACCACCACCCACGCCTGACCCCACCCACCTCCAGAACAGTAATGTGCCTGGCCTCTCTGCTTCCTGCAGCAGATGATGTTGCCACTCAGAAGACACTTGAAAATGTGAGGACAGTTTGGTTTGCTAAAACTCCCAGAGGAAGAGGAAGGTACCACTGGAATATGGTAGACACAGACCACGGATGCTGCCAAATACACAGAGCATCTCTCTCTTTTTCTCTCTGTATCTCTGTCTCTCCCTGTGTGTGTCTCTCTCTATCTCTGTCTCTCTCTCTCTCTCTCTCTCACACACACACAGAGTGAGAGAAAGAGAGAGAGGAGCATATGAAAGAGCTGGCCCCAGATATTAAGAGTGCTAAGACTTAGAAACCCTGCGCCCGACACAGTACACCAACCTCTTCACATCCTCTAATCTCCACTGCAGCTCTTTCTGGTTTAAGTCCCTTCAGCAGCACCCTGGATATGGCCCCATTACCTTAAGGACACCTTCCACTGCTGTCATGCTGAGTGTGGACAGCAGCAAGCCACATCCGACCTGGCCCACTCTCACTTGCCTTTCAGGTCCTTCCTCTAAGAGGATGCTCTGTCCCTGACCCCATCTCAGAGCTTGGTTATTTCTCTCCTCGTGCCACTGTGTGCTTCCCAGGCACCTTCCACTTCCTTTCTACCCATTAACTGCAGTTGTCAAGTTGTGTATTGCATTGGCCTGGAGATAACTAAGTAATTTATGGACAGGGATGGAGACTATTGTATCTGTTGTTTTATGACAAGTACTTTGCTCACTCCATAAACCTGTTCGATTTGTTACTCTGTAACACAAAAATTACAAAAGCACAATTAGTGGGTGCTGATGGAGATAGAGTTTGTGGGGAAACTATTCTGGCGGGGCAGACACTTCAAAAAGTCACAAGTAGGCTGTCTTTCAGAAAACCAACAAAAAAGATTGCAAACAGGGTGTGGGGGTGTGTGTGTGTATGTATGTATGTATGTGAAAAGTTTGTGAGTTGGTATTGGGAAGGGGAACCCCGAGCCCCACGCTTGCTAGGCAAGCGCTGTCACTTAGCCCATTCCCCCTAGGACAACAGTGTGGAAGGTGGTTTAAAGTCCAGCATAATGTCAAGAGGATGAAACAGGGGAACAAGGTTTAAGTAAGCTATGGAAATAGAGCTGCCTGTTAAAGGATGAAGCCGTATGAGATAGAGGGCTGTGGAGACAACACGGAGGGGCACCACCTTTCTGGCAGAGCAGGGTGCTATCAGGCACCACACTCCAGTGACAGTGAGTTGGTATCTGTGAAGCAATGGGTAATAGGGCAGGTGAACTGAAAAGAAGGAAATGGAGAAAATGATGCAGGCCTAAGGAACTTACTGTATAAAGAGAGGCGAAGGGAGGTCATTAAAGGTTTTAAGCCAAATGACTCATTCATTACACAAAATCCTTCCAGTTCAAGAGCCACTGGCCTGGTGAAGGCCATACCAGACAGAAGCCTAAGGGTGAAAAGACTATTTGTGACCTGGGTGACAGACAGGTTGGACTGAACAAACCGAGTAACGGAATGGGAGGGAGGGGAGAGGTGGGAAAGATGACTGTGACTGCACGCCTTTAATCTCAGCACTCAGGAGGCAGAGGCAGGCGGATTTCTGAGTTCGAGGCCTGGTCTACAAAGTGAGTTCCAGGACAGCCAGGGCTACACAGAGAAACCCTGTCTCAAAAAACAAAAACAAAAAACAAACAAAAAAAAAAAACAAGTTTGGGAGACAGGCAGGTGGTACACATTACAAATACGCAGACAAAAACTCAGACGTGTAAGATAAAATTTAAAAGAAAATCTAAAAGTGAACTTTTGGTACACTGACTGGGTTGAACTAGGTTAAAAAAGAGGGCTTCTTCTGTCTTGATTTTGGAGCTCTTGTTTGTTTCCTTGAGATAGGGTCCCGTATAGCCCAGGCTGGCCTTGAACTTGCTATCTAGCCAAAGCTGGCCTTGAACTCCTTACCCTCCTGGTTCTATCTCTTGAGTGCTAAGCTTATAGCATGTGCCCCCACTGCTAGTTTGTTTTTGTTCTGTAATAATGAAAGGTTTGGGTGTTGATTCTAATAACTGCTGCTCACGTGTAACATGGAATACCAGTAAAATGTAGGCTTCAATGAAAGAGAACAAATTGCTATAAATGAGCATGCCATGTCTGAAGCATGGAGGTGAACCAGAGAAAACACTGGTCCAGGCACAGGAAAGATATGAAGAAGTCTACGTTGAAGAAGTAGATCTGTGAGATAAGTGCGTGTTTTGCTGTACGAGGCTCTCCAAATGATGCTGTTATATCAAACCACGGCTTCACTCAATGACTACCAACTAAGATATCCCACGTCTCTAAGCCTGAGGATTGAATAGTCATATATAAGTAAAAAGAATAATTTACCTGGTGGAGAGGATGCATGGGACGGGTCCCCATAGTGTCCGTAGTGAGGGGGAGAGATACCCATTCCAGGCTGGGACTGAGAATAAGGGGGTGTCGCCACATAGCCTTGTTGGCTCATGATGAAAATATCATTCCAAAGAAGAGCTACTGCAGAATAACCCTGCAGAAGTAAAGGCGAGAAGTTAGCAAGAGGATTTTAGATATCAAATGCTACTAAAAATAGAAACGCAATCAAGAAACATATCAGATGTCTTGAAGAAAAGTAAGTGTGTCCATTCTGGAAATAATCTTCATTTTATACAACACTCTTATCATAGTTATTATCCCCTGAATATGGCTTAAGACATCTCTTAGGAATCCAGTAATGTCATTTCGGGGGTCCCAGGAAATTTCACAGGCACAGATCTGAATAGTAATTGCTACCACGTTTCCCCTGGATGCCTGAATTGCTTTGAACAGTCTCTCATTAGTATTCCTACAACTCTGCATCTTGGTTTCCATGGTCACATTTTGAGAGCGCACCATGCCGTTCAACTGACTGACCACCATGATTACAAGCAGTCTGATGCTTCACAACCTGGATCTTCCTGGTGCCTTCTAATTAGTCTACTTAATCTGTACTTAAGACAAGGAAAAGCCATAGTCCAACAAATATAACCTGAGATAGACATGATGATAGTCTTTGTGAGTCATAATGGGACAAGCCAGTGGCAGCTCCAACCATCTCCGTCCAAGATGCTAGGGCTTCTCTCTAACTTAGATGACGTCACACCTCTAAGAACATAGGCACCTATATTTAAGGAGCTAAAAAAAAAGCCTTTCATATGTGGGTAGTCATAAACAATCACAAATATAACAGTCCCATCTTGACTCTATTCAGAGCCCAAATGCCAATTAGCTTTACACTTTATGTTTCCATGTTTTGCTAAAACAGATATCTCCTAGAGAGGTTTTTAAAAGATACTTTTGTTTATTTGGTTGGTTGGTTTCTGCAGAGACAAGGTTTCCCTTGTAGTCCTTGCTGTCCTGAACTTACTCTGTAGACCAGGCTAGCCTCGAACTCAAAGAGATCTGCCTGCCTCTGACTCCCCAATGCTGGGATTAAAGGTGTGTGCCACCATGTCTGGCTTTCAAAAAAACATTTGTTACAAGACAGGAGGTGCTCTGAAGCCTGGCAAAAGAATTATGATTTGTTTCCTATCTGCCCATGCAAAGCTTTGTGACACAGTAAACTGAAGAGGTTCTTTGGGCCTCAGTTTTCTGTTTTAGAAAATGAAGTGTCCAAAAGCCATATTAGTTGTGAAACCCTGATTCTCTAGTTTCTTTCCAGTTTCTCCATCAAGCATTTGGGTACCTCTCCTTTCTTTCTCGTTGCTGCGGTTTAAGGTAGTGGTTTAAGGTAAAGATTAGTAATACCTTCTAAGTAAGACGTGGGATCTCTTTATTCTGGAAATGGCATGCAAATTTCAAACGTGAAGACTAACATCCATGATTTAGCTTTGTTTTCATATTAAACCTTCAGCTTCCGAGTAGCAACCATGAGTATGATGAGGTCACTGTCTTGCTAACGGAGGACAGAAAGGCAGACAAAGGTCTCTAGTTCACTGTGTTCCTGACAACACTTTCCCTCCTCCCACTGCGCCTAGAGAGACGTGGCAGTCGCTTGGCCCCGTGCAGCCCAGAGCCTTCAGAAGACCGCACCGGCGCACCCACGCAGCAGCTGCGGAAGGGGAGCGGGACAGCGATGCTCACAGCAGGGGACTGGAAGCCGCCCAGCCCTCTTCCCTGGTCCTGGGAGGAATTCGCTTCCTCACCCTTCTCTGCCACGTCAAACTTCCTCACCCAGTACACCAAGTTGCAGAAACCTGACTCAGCTGCAAGCGGCGACATGGCAGAGAGCCACTTGGCACAAACCGGCCTCGAATCCAAACCCCGAGCGCTCGGATTCTACAAAGACACCCTTCCCCTTCCACTGTCACCCGGGACAAGTTCGCGTTTCCCTCTAATGATGTCCCGGAGCTGAACACTGTAGTTGCCATTTTCCCTCGGAATATTTCCAGCCCTCTCCTCCTCCGGGAACCAGAGAGCCAAGTTGATGGGGAGTCGCGGTGCAGCCGCGTGTGGACGCTCCGCACCCTCAGCCCGAACCTGCTGTACCTGTGGCTCCCCTTCCTCCCCACCCTCCTCCCTGCGCCCTGCGCCCCGCGTCTGCCGTACCTGCTCTGCACGCTCCGCGCCCCGCGCCGCCGCCGCCGAGTCGCTCTGGGTTGCTAGTGCCACGTCAGGCGCCCGGGCGCGCGCGCGTGCTGGACCCGCTCGCTCCCGCGGCGCGCCCTGGCGGGGGCGGGGCCGCACCTCCCACTGCGGTCTCGCGCCTCTTTCCGGGTCTTTTCCTCTAAGCTTTTCCTTCGCGAGGCCCCGCCTCCTCCAATTTGTCAAAGATCCTCCGGAGCCGGTGGCAGGGGACTTGGGTGGGGTGAGGAGGGCGCGCTCTGGGTTCAACAGGTGGCACTGAATCGCTGCGCTGCGCTCGCCTTACTGGAAGCGACGCGTGTCGGGGAGTGCTCAGTGGCCAGAGGAATCTGGCGCGTGGACAGACAATTTGATGACGTCTTCCAGCACAACCACAGAAGGAAGGAAGGCCCACGACAGCCTGGTTCTGTGTGAAACGAGACGCTCAGCTGAGGTGTCCTCAAGGAAGCAAAGGGTTGCAGGACCTCCGTGGGCTTGCCCACTTAACTGGGTGTGCCCCACCCACAAACAGGAACTGGCCTGTGTCAAAGGTAGATAACTTTTAGCTCACCTTTGGACAGAAACAGTTGAGAAACACCTATTTGGCCCTAAAATCAGGACCAATAGGCCACACTCCAAAAATGTCTCACTATCAGAGAGAAAGTATGAGTTCAGTCCGCAGCCGAGCTGCGAGTTTGGGGAATCTATGAAAGTTTTATGAAATAAAAGCAGCCTAGTGATTTTGCCCTCACTGTGTGCCTCCTTCTGAGGAACCAGAAATAAAAGCTCCCTAAAGCTTGACTAATCAAAAGCTACCTGAGTAACTTTTCCTGTTGCTGTGATAAAATACTCTGGCAACCACAACTAAAAGGAGAAAATGTTTATTTTGGTCCACAGTTCAAGGGAGTAATCCATCTTGATGCGGTAGCTTGAGGCAGCTGATCACTATGCGGGCACAGTCAGGAAAGCAGAGAGCAATCAGTGCTTGTGTCTGGCTCTTTTTATGCAGTCCAGGATGCCAGTCCAGGGAATGATGTCCCACACACTGGGCGGGTCTTCTCAGCTCAATCCATCTATGCTCAATATAGATCCTCTCAGACCTGCCAGGTCTTCTTTTAGAATTATCATTATCAAGACATGTTGTTGTTGTTGTTTGAGACAGGGTTTCTCTTTGTAGCCTTTGCTGTCCTGGAACTCACTCTCTAGACCAGGCTGGCCTCAAACTCAGCAATCCACCTGCTTCTGCCTCCCAAGTGCTAGGATTAAGGACATGAGCCACCATCACCCACAGTATTAGGAATTTTGAGGCAACTGTGTCAACTGTTTATCACTAAAAAAGAAACCAATTTAAAGGGTAATAATTTGCATTGTCTCAGTCTCTAAGGTTTCAGTCCTAAGTCATCTTGCTGAACTGCTATAGGTGTCTGAAGATGCAAAGCATCGTGACAGGCAGGAGGACTGACACAGTAAAGCCGCTCATGTCACAGTAGCCAGGAAGCAAAGAGGGAGACATAGAGGGTCCCCAAGCAAGCCACAGCCCCCATTCCTGACCCTGGTGAGTGATCTAGGCCACGCAACTTTCTTCTTCTTCTTCTTCTTCTTCTTCTTCTTCTTCTTCTTCTTCTTCTTCTTCTTCTTCTTCTTCTTCTTCTTCTTCCTCCTCCTCCTCCTCCTCCTCTTCCTCTTCCTCTTCCTCTTCCTCTTCCTCTTCCTCTTCCCCCTCCTTTTCCTCCTCCACCTCCTCTTCTTCCTCCTCCACCTCCTTAGATAAGACACCATGACCAAGGCAATTTAGAGAATGTTTTTACTGAGGATTTACAGTTTCAGAGGAGTAGAGCTCATAGCCATCATGTCAGAGAACATGGTGGCAGGCAGGCAGGCAGGCAGGCACGGTGCTAAAACAGTATCTGGGAGCTCACATCTCGATCCCTGAGCACAAGGAAGAAAGAGAAGCACAGGAAATGCCCCTGGCCTTTTGAAACCTCAAATCCTGCTGCCAATGACACACATCCACTAACAAGGTTAGACCTCCTAAGCATTCCCAGACAGTTCCACTAACTGGGGACCAAATATTCAAAAATATAAGCCTATGGAGGCCATTCTCATTCAAGCCCCCACATTCTACACTCTTGGCCCCAATAGGCTTGTGGTCATATCGCAATGCAAAATGCATTCAGTCTCGATGCCATTTAAAAGTCCGAATTCCAATTCTTTTCTGGGACTCAAGGCAATCTCTTAATTGCACACCCTCCTGTAAAATCAAATTACATACTTCCAAAGTAAAATTGCACAGATTATACGTCACCTTCCAAAAGGGAGAGATGGGAGCACAGTGAAGAAACACTGTACTGGAGCAAGACTGAAACCCAACAGAGCAGACTTCATAAATCCTGTAGCTCTGTGTCTGATGTCAAAGGACTTAGATGGCTCTGCCCCCACGAGCTTTGGGCTGGTTCTGCTCCCTGTGTGCAGCTGTCTCTGGCAGACATCCCGTGAGTCTAGCACCTCTAGCATCCTGGGGTCTTGGATGCAATCCAGACTACACTTTCACAGCTTCATGGGATGGCCTTCAGGCCCTCCATGCAGATTTCCCTGCTACACCCTGGGCCTCCTTACCTTTTGAGAAGGGAAGATGCCACAACTCTTTTACTCCTGCACTCTTCATGACTTTAAATCGAGAACGACACGGTCAGTACCGCCATGTTTGGCTGCCTGCTTGGAATGGAGCCTGGAATGGAATGGAGCTTGGAATGGAATGGAGCCTGGAATGGAATGGAGCTTGGAATGGAATGGAGCCTGGAATGGAATGGAGCCTGGAATGGAATGGAGCCTGAGCCCCTTCTTGAAATGAATTTTTAGTGGATTTATTTATCTTTATGTACTGTTGGCTTGGATTTTCCTAAAACCTACTTTAGTGAGAGTTCTCAAACACTTTGGCCCTTCTTCTAGCCCACCATCCAAAGGTAAGGGAGAGAAGATGGTAAATAGGACAAGGGGATGTGGACCTGTTTAGAAGTAGTTCTTTGGGGGTGATTCCAATCTCCATTTGCTAGGATACCAGCAGTCCAGTTCAGTAGTGTCAGGATACCAAACACGAACAGCAAAGTATGATCCAGCAGAAACCGCCAAGCTGATGCTGAATTGGCACAAGTCAGCAGCAATGATGAGGACCAGCCCGGAGGCTGGGTGTTCTCTGCCGTGTCTCTCTCAACACAGTGAAGATCAGTGAAGACTGGAGACCAGCAAAGCATTGCGCAGCCAGTCACTATCTGTTAAGTCCTGTGTATACTCTTTCCAAACATCACTTGTCCACCAAGGGTCTTGCCTCAGCAAAACATCACATGAGTCTGCATCACGTGACACAACCAGAATTTCCACTTCCATGTACATTGGTGTTTTGCCTGCTTGTATGTCTGGGTGAGGGTGTCCGATCCCTTGGAACAGGCATTACAGACAGTTGTGAGCTGCTATGTGGGTGCTGGGAATTGAACCCAGGTCCTTTGGAAGGGCAGTCAGTGCTTTTAAACAGGAGCCTTGTTACTTTTGAGGAGCAGACAATCCCTCCAGCCTTTTCCTTTCACAAGACACATAATTACCTGGGTAGAGCCTCTCCCTGGGGACACCATTCCTTTATTCCATTTCAATTCAGGCCTTTCCAATTCTGTCAGCGCAAGCTGTGGCTCCCACACTAAACTTCCTGGCGCTCTTTTCCTCCTCAAACTGTACATTCTGTATTTGTGTTTGAGCTACTTCCACCTTCCCTGTAAATATGAGCAAGAGTGATTACTAATAACCACACGACAGAATCAATATTAGGCTATCTTGAGATCTCTTCTGCAAATGAAACTGTTTCAATTTTGCCTGGGCAGATTTTTTAATTTTAGGACAGAGACAAAAAAAGCAGCTGTATTCTCTGCCAAAATATTACAAGGATGGTCTTCAACCTACATGCTAATACTGTTTCTCTCTGAAACCTCTTGATCTGGGCCTCCGTAGGCCACATGGCCCTCAGCAGCACTGTCTTCCAAGCTCGTACTAGGATGGCTTCCATTAAGCCTGGCTTATAGCATTCAACCACTGTTCTAGTCCACAGTCCTATAATCTTCCACAGTCCTTCTCCAAACAGCACACAGGTGGCAGGTCTGTCACAGCAAAAGCCCCTTTCCTGGTACCAAATTCTGTCTCAGTCACTTTTTTGTTACTGAGATAAGACACTGTGACCAAAGCTCCTTGGAGAAGAAGGAGTTTATTGAGGACTTACGGTTTCAGAGGATTAGAGTCAATAACCATCCTATCGAGAACGGTGCTAAGCAGGCAGTCATGGCACTGGAGCCGCAGCTGAGAGCTTGGATCTATCCTTGAGCACAAGGCAGGGAGAAAGATACCAGAAATAGTCCTAGGTTTTTGAAACTCAAAGCCTGGAGCTAATGACACACCTCTTCTAAACAAGATTCAACCTCCTCATAACTCCCAGCTCCACCAACGGGGGACCAGGGATTCAAGCATATGAGCCTATGGAGGCTGGTATCAATCAAACCACTACAGAGGCCTCACCTTTGAATATTTCTGTCTCATCCCAATAGCATCTCAACTTGAGAGACCAGCACAAGAGGATCTGGACGTCAAGCCCAGAGTGGACTGGGTAACCAAACCCCACCTAGAAATGTTAAGGAGAATGGGGAGGCAGAGGGAAAGGAAGGGAGGAATGAAGGGAGGGAGGGACGGAGACAGAGAGAGAGAGAGAAGGGGTTAAAATCTTACTGAAGTTAGTGTCTATTTCATGATTATTAATAAGTTATTTTCTTTTCATTATTTCCTCAAATCTATTTTCATGTTTACTTCAAAAAATGGTTCAATACATATTATTGTTCTAAATAAAAATCATTAAGAATTGTGGTTTCAAAATATACTATTGTCCCAGAAACTTCTACAGTTTTCAGAATGTGTGTGTGTGTGTGCACACGTGCACACATGAGCACATGCGTTCACGCACATGTGTAGAGCATGCATGTGATACAGCTGGACTTTGTGCTACTTTATGGGTTCCTTTTTCTACCACCTTCTCCACCCCTATCCTGCCCTTCCAAACCCCCAACGCTATGCAGGCAAGAAAGAAGGCTAGAGGGGGAAGGGGCATGGATATCACTGGACTCCTTCCTGCTGATTTCCTGCTCATCTCTTTGCACAGGGCCACTTGGCAAACTATAACAAATTGCAACAACAGCAACCACCAACCACCAGCCAGCAGCCAGCAGCCAGCAGCCAGCAGCCAGCAGCCAGCAGCCAGCAGCCAGCAGCCAGCAGCCAGCAACCAGCAACCAGCAACCAGCAACCAGCAACCAGCAGTCAGCAGTCAGCAGGAGAGCAGCAGGAGCAGCAGGAGCAGCAGGAGCAGCAGGAGCAGCAGGAGCAGCAGGAGCAGCAGCAGCCCCACTCAGGGCTCTAGAGTCCCCAGAATTCCAAATGTTATACACTTGCAGAAACCATCTGCAGCTGGCAAAATCTCCCCTCCTTCCTCTGTTACAGCAGGAAACCAATCATAGTCAGCTGCTATGGACAATCTCAAGTAGTCCCATATCCCACACCTGGGTTTAAAATAAAAACACTCTTATAACATTTCTGCGTTTGTTTGTTTTGTAGAAACCAAACTACATCACTACAGTGTGATGTATATTTCTTAATCTGATGTGTGTGATATATACTAGAGTTAATGTAGAGTGTATGTATGTGTGATAAGCTTGTTAATGATAAATGTGTGTGTGTGCACATGTGTATGCACCTACATATACCCATAAAGAAGCAAGAAAACAAACTCAAGTATTATTCCTTAGGCTGTATCCACTAATTTTTTAGATAAGGTCTTTCCCTGGCCAGACTCATGCTTACCATGAGTTTGAGTTTGGTTGACCATCAAACCCCAGAAAAATGCTCACCTTCCCAGAAAGGAACTTCAGGTCACCTCTGCTTTTTTTATGCAGGTCCTGGGGATCAGACCGAAGCTTTTATGGTTGCTCAAGCACTTTAGTGACTGAGCCTTCTCCTCTGCCCTTAGCTCACAGTTTTAAAGGCCCAAGATTGGGTAGCCTTGTGGCAGATAATATCAGAGTAGGTGCATGCACAGAAGAGACTATATAGCGAGACAGTAGATGGAGAGATTAGTGTCCAGGATCACACCCGTACACTGACCTACTCTCCTGGGGCCTAACCCAAGTCCTAACAGGACCATATCCACTCTTTCTGAGGCTGCACCTGCAATGGCCGGATTACCTCCTCCATAGCTCTTATCTCTTAAGGTTCCACCATCTCTCAAAAGTGCCATAGTTAGGAATAAAATCAGCATGTGAACCGTGGGGGAAACACACTCGAACTGTATCTAAACCAAGCAGTGTCTTTAAAAAGTGAAGGAACAGTGGAGAAGGAGGAGGTGGGACAGAAAGGAAATGGCCTCCAAGAGAACAAGAGAGCAGGAGACTCTACAGGTACGGAATATGTTTGAAAGCTGTCCCATGGTTCCCTGGAACCTACTTGACTTTGGAGAGCAAGAGGGAAAACAATATTGCTCTCAGTTTCTCTGACCACATTAGTGAAACCTACAGATATGGGTACTGAACAGAACACCCGCCTGGCACTTTGAATGACTGTAAAATTTAGATAAAACTTGGGTAAAAACGAAGCAGTTAAATACAATTTGATTCTCTATGCCAGTGCTTATAACTGTTATAGAAAGTATACCAGTGACTCCACTGATAGAAATAAAAATAAAATAGAAAAAAATAGAGCCTTGATAGCAATGTATTAAAACTTGCCATTTTGTAAATCCCTAAATAACTTCCTCTGACCCTTGTAACTTGTTGAAGGTTTCCAGCGCCTTTTTTCCAGTTATGAAAAAACATCCAGCCACAGAAGCGTCTAGCCAAGGGGATCTACTGTAAATTGCCACAGCTGATCACATGTCATGATGTGGCAGAAGTTTGGCTTAGAAGATAGTGCTTTGTAAAATCACCTTAATAAAAGGAATCTGAACCCAAACCAACACATAAGTTAATACTACCTATGTGCATACTGTTAACCTATGTGGCTTGATAAGCCCCCCAGGTAAGCCTTATAGAAAGCACACAGTGATCTACCATAATAAATAATTTATAATTTGCCTTTTAATAAATAAGCAAAACTCACTGGCTCCTTTACAAAACGGAACCTACTGGTTTACACAAAGCGGTAGACTCAGTGTTGTGCCCAGAGACTGACCCGACCCACAGCACCTGTTCTGCTTGTGTAGAGTTGTTATCATCGGGTAAGTCTTATCATCTCCTCGGTTATCCATTTAGGAAGGAGGCTGACAAGCTTTCCTCTTAGCGTCGTCTTTAAACTTGATAAGGTCATAAATGAGTGGCAGTAAGCAACCATGATCCTAACAGGAAGGACCAGGCTGATAGAAGTACCTGCCTTTACCTATGTCTAACCAGAAATCCTGCCTAGACTTGGCGTGCCCAATTGCTTGGAAGTCTGTCATAATGTTTGTTATTTTTAGGGTTGGTTAATGAAAAGGCTCTGTGAATATAGCTGGGTCAAACTCACTGCAAGGGAGTATAGCAGGCATGCCTTGGGGGTTTTGCTTGATTCCTCATTCTGCCCAGGTTTGAGAAGGCAGTTGAACGACTTTGGAGGTATCTTGGAATCAGTTTGCCCCATCTGCAATGAGATGAAAGAAAAGAGAGAAAGAAACCTCCGGTTGGCCTTTACCTTTCTCCACCCTCTTTCTCTAATCCACCTGAATGGGCAGCCCAATCTGACACCAGGGAGCAGCTAAGACAGTCTAGTTGTCCCAGGGAGAGGCTGGAGTAAGTAGTAGGATTTCTACCTCTTACCCATGACTCAGCACCCTTCAATCTCCTGGTTTCCTCCTTTAGTAAGCCACATAAACTGTAAACCACTCTTGTAAAACACCTTTTAATACAGATCAATTTATCAGTCTGTTCCTTTAGAGAACCCTGATATAGAACCAGGTCTCTATGCATTTGCTCTGCTTAACACTGCATCCTGTGCACAGCTAAGCCTGCATCAGTTCCTTCCCTGGGACTCTTCTGCCCTTTTTGAATAGGTTTTCCTGGGAATTCCAGCTTCTAAGATGTCTGTGTTTAAGACTCTATTCTCTCTGGGTGCAATTTTTGGTTTTTTTTTTTTAGATGTTAGAGACAGTGGTGATACTTACGGATTTTAACATTTTAGATGATGATGTTCAGGGTAGTGTTTTAGTGGTTGTGATGACCTCTGGGTTTCAGTGTCTCAGTTTGCCTAAAATAATCCCCATGCTCATTCTCCAGATATAACAACTAGGTTGTCTGGTCATAAAGGCTGCTGGGGCCAGTTTGATGGGTCTGCCCATTGTTCAAATTTCCACTACAGACTCACATAGCACATAATTTCTGTTAGTTAATATTTGCACGGCAGAACTCTCACCTTAGCCTAACCTTTCCCTGTCAATCTCTTTGGTATTCCAGACAATTAATTATGCCTTGGCCTGAGGTTCTGGTTCTCAATATGTAGCAAGGTCCCAGGCTGCTAATCAGCAAGGACACTGAGATACGAGGGGAATTAACGATTAATCCATGGAATATGTGCCCAAAATAGCATCTGGATAGTCCTACCACAGTGAGCCTACAGAGTGCCCTGAACATGCGCCAAGAGTGATGGGTGACAAATTAAGTATGGAATATCTGGTTCTATTAAAAAAGCTAATGTTGGAAATGTCACTTGGTAATGTGTGAAAATTTCTAACAGTGAGCTTTAATGGTCAAACATTAGTGCTATTTTAAGATGGTTGTATCAAGTTCACGCCTGGATGTATGTGACCCAGGAAAATATTTACATGTTGTTCTGTGAGGCACAATTTCTGACTTAGATCACATGGTTTCACATTTAAATTTTACTCATTTGCACTCCACGTTTTCTTGTGATTATACAAAAAGCTGAACAACTATATTTTTAATTGGATGTATTAACAGAATAACTTCACAAACAGATGGTAAGATGTCATAGCAACACACCAGGTGCCACAGCAGAAAACCTTCCAATCTCACAACCAAAGTAAATGCCACAGTTGTCAAATTGTGTACATACTTGCTATGGTCACACAGGGGACTTGGACTAGATAGTTTACACATTTTGACATTAAAATAAAAATAATTCAGGCTCAACACAAAATCAGGTGCTTCCTCTGCTACTAATATTAGTCAAATTTGAGAATGCATAAGTGTTTAAGCAACCTCTTTTTAAATGGAGTTAAGAACTAGACAATAGCATAATACTTATTTATGTCTTCAAATTTTCTTGAAAATATCAAATGGAAAGTAGACAGAATGTATCAACCTTTGAAACAGTTAGCAAGTTGCATTGAATATCAATACTTACACAGAGGTTGATATCTTGGCTAATTTTTACTAAAGCAAAAGAAAAATTAACAAGTTTTTCAAAAGCCTAAGTGATAGTGAGGTCTGAATTTTATATTTAAATTTAATACATGAAGCTTTGGTGAGAATAATTATTCTGTCCATATCATCTCATTGTCTGTTTTAACTAATCTCTTTACAGTTAAGATACAACTGACACATAGAGCTATCACCAATGTTAAGTATTCAGTTTCTTGCATAAGTATATTCTTATGCAACTGTCAATTACATCTGTCTCTCTCCCTCTTTGCTCCATTTCTCTCTCTTCTCTTCTCTTCTCTTCTCTTCTCGTCTCTTCTCTTCTCTTCTCTTCTCTTCTCTTCTCTTCTCTTTTCTTCTCTCCCATATTCCCCAAAGAGCCTTCTCCTTACCACTTATAGCAAAATTCTCTCCACCCCCACCCCACTCCCCATGGTATTGTTACATAGCAAATTGCCTCTATTTGAGTGCATAGCTGGACTTTTTGAGCATATTTAAATATAATATGTTTGAAAAGAATAGTTTTCTCCTTTTTTGCTGTTGGAAAGAATGTGAGAAAGAAGGTGCCCAGAACCTTCAATAAATAAGAAATATGAGCATTCGCCTTTAATTTTTATACTCATTGTGTTTCAGATAAAGTATATAAATTTATTTTGTTCTTAAAAGTTTATAAAATCAGCTGGGCATGGTGGCGCATGCCTTTAATCCCAGCACTCGGGAGGCAGTGGCAGGTGGATTTCTGAGTTCGAAGCCAGCCTGGTCTACAAAGTGAGTTCCAGGACAGCCAGGGCTATACAGAGAAACCCTGTCTCGAACCCCCCCACAAAAAAAAAAAGTTTATAAAATCATTTTCTTTGATTTGGGTGAAATTTTCTAAAAGACACTTACTGTGGGACTGGTACAGTTTATAAAAGCCATATAAAAACATACAATCTCTTTATACATTCTTTCCTTATAAACATAAAATGTATGCCTTTATTTAATAATTTTTAAAATCTTCTCTTTAAAATAATTTATTAGTAAACATATAATCAAGTTACTTTCTGATTATAGTGTACTAAACTTAGACAACCTGCATACTATCTGCCATCTACAAATACTGTAATCTTTCTCCAGCCATTAAAGGAACAGCATAGGGCTGGAGAGATGACTCAGCAATTCAGAATGTAAGCTGCTCTTAAAGAGGATCCTGGTGGGGACTTCTGGGTTGGACAGAGAAAAAGAGGAAGCAAGAGAGAGCGAGGGGCTTTTTGGACGGGGATAGCAAGAGAGCAAGATGTAGTTACTAGTGTCTCCACCAGGATTCGCCACTGGAGAATTTAGAATGAGTGTGGCTTACAAGATTAGGATTCTAGTTGAGCCCAGTGATTGAGTTACCATTGTTTCTGAACTAAGTTTGTGTTGCGTTTTCCTTCACACAGTGGTTCAACTGGGTTCAAGAGAAAAAGGTACGGTGGCAAAGCACGGGTTTGCCAGATGTGCACCACAAAGGCTGTGGGAGTTTTTGAAGTATGGGGCTGGGGTGGTAGTGACCCACCAGTGAGAACTTAGCGAGCTGGGTGGAGAGATTTTTGGAGCTGAGTCAGAGAGTCTCCATGAGAGATAAGAACTGGCTGTCAAGAGTCCCCAGGCTGAGAGTAGCTGAGAGAAGCGCGGGAACTTGGAGTTCTTTTTAATATTTACCACAACAGGTGGCGAACCACTGTGTTGGGCAATCCAACTAGAAATTTAAGATTTACGATCCACTAGAAATTTAAGATTATTAGCCTGAGAGAGTGTTTTTCCTTTCTTTTTTTTTTTAAGTGAGTAGCTGAGTAGTGCTGAGTCATGTAGACTTGAGTGTGGAAATTGGAACAAAGAAAGCTGGCTGAGCCCCCTGCTGTGGGGAATGCAGGCTGGTCTGAGTCAGGAGACAGAAGATGGAAGTTGCCTTTTTCTTAAGGCAGAGATTGATTGAACTGTGAATTTATAAAATTGGGATTATTTGCTTTTAGGATAGACTTATATATAGATTCTGTCCGAATCACGTGGGGAATTTCACCAGCGGTTTGGAACTAATATAGGGAAAATTAGTCACTGACTCCAAGTAGAGAGGACAGTTGATAATTACCTGCTATAAACAGGTATTAATTAATGTCTGTAGCTCCAGATAGAGAGATCAACAGATAGATATTATAACAGGTACTAATAAAATTAGTGTCTGTGGCTCCAGGCAGAGAGCTGAACAGATAGATGGTATAAAGATATATTGCTCTAGTACATCTTACAGGATACTCAAATTCTGACTAACGTGGGCTCCACAGGGATTCTGGGTTTAAATCCTGCTTTGACTAGCTGTCTGCTTATTAGAAGGTATAGATAGAAGAGTGAATCAATTGTTTTAAAGTTTATATAAAGATATATTGATCTAATACTACTCACAGGATACTCAAATTCTGTCAAACTTGGGCTCCACGAGAATCTTGGGTTATTATCTTGCTTGGCAAATAGAAAAGGCCTAAGAACAGGCACATACAGTATTTTAGTTTACTTCATTTGTTTTAGATTATTTTAACTTTCAAAATGGGTGTGGTCTTGAGTTTTGTGGTTATATTATTCCTCTGGGAGAGAGGTCATTATAAAGGTGTTTCTGGTTACAGGCTCAAGGATATGATGATTTGGGAGAAAGATTTTTGTCTTTGCCTTTTTAGAAAAGATGATTAGTGTCTATACATCTTCCAGAGTAATATGGGTCAGATGTGATAGAGGGAGACCCCCTGAAGAACTAGATTCCAGAGAATTAAACAAAAAATTATCTTGATACTAAAATTTTGTTTTGAGGCTGGTATATTACAGAATATACAGCCTTGGTGAGTCTCCTCATCAGACATGCTGAACTGACCTGCTTGAACTCTTGATGTCTTGGACTTTCAGCCAGATCCAGTCAGGAGACAGACATCAGAGACTAATACAACCATTGGGGTGGCCTTAAGGCCAACCAACTCCCCCATTTTCCCTACCATTCCTCTCCCTTCAAAAATATCTCAACGCCCATATTCAGTCTGAAGAAGTTTTAAAGAGCTGTCGTCCTAGTTCCCTGGGCTTTGGGGCTGGAGGTGGTTATTATAGGTTGTCTTTCTAGGGAATGTAGAAATGCTCATAATTGGAACAGGAAGGAAATAGCTATAATTGACTGTATAGCCATAAACTCATTTGGTAGAAATCTTTATAATTGTTACTAAGTTGAAGTCATAATTTCTTATTTGGTACAGAATTTATTTTAATACAAAATCAAAGTTTTCATTGGTATAAATTTCTTCTATTGATACGAGAAATTTAAAAGTACAGGACTTAGACCCAGTTCTTCTATAACTGTTATTATAAACTGATCTAAGATGTTTAAGCTTGTGAGTTAAGGGCTAAATAGCAAATTCATGGGTCTGAATTCATGGTTAGGGTGTTTTCAGATATTTTAATTAGAAATAGCTGAGGGTAATTAACTGACAACAGTCCAGATTACTTTACATAGTTGGTTTTCAAAAATGTCAGAAATCCACAGAATGTGACATTTAATGTTATTTATTCACTTGTTGTTGAGACAAATCTGCTCCTAACAGCTTTGCATTCATAGATTCAGAGAAGCACCTGAGCATCTTACCTCCAGGTGAGGTGATACATTGTGTGACTAGGTGGTCACTGGGCAGAAATTGCCTGTTCTCTCCTGCAGACCTGTACTGTTCTTGAAAGGACACAATTTACGGGTTAGGACAGCTTAGTGCTGCTGAGACAGAATAGGCTAGTCCTTAATGATTCCTGTTTTTCAAAGGTCTGACAGATGATCCTGGGCCAGAAGGCTGAAGACTGATGCTCCAGCTTCCTGACTTACTGGGGCTGTATAGGTAAGCAGCTGTCTCTGCAATTTGTCTCAGTTTTGGAAGCAGTGTTAGGCTTCCTATATATTTTCAGCTAATGTTGGTCATTCTCTAATTTCTGACAGGGTTGAAAGACTAATAGTCTCATAGCCAACCCAGGCTATTTTCACTGAGAGAACAAAATTGAGAGGATGGCTTTCAGATGGCATACATTCTAAACCCAGGACATAAGTCAGGTGTAGAATTATAAGTCTTTTAAGTTAAGATAGATGACAGTGTTCTATTTTATTGACAAAAATGATGGACTGGGTGTTAGATCTAAATTACAAAATGGTAATAGTTGTGCTCAATTTTTTATTTGAGAGAAAGTTTGGTTTTTATTAGAACAGAAAGGAGGAAGGGTTGTGGATGGTGCTGGTGATGCCTGTATTTTGATGTTAATTCTGCTTTCCCAGGAGGGGTTGTCTGGAATGAGGAATGAGTCACATACTCAGGTAACTTCTTGAGAACCTCCCATCTCACCCCCAAATGAATAAAGGGACCAATCACTGGGCAAGTAGGGGAAACTTCTGGGTTGGTCAGAGGAAGAAAGGAAGCAGAAGAGAGTTGGGGGCTTTTTGGATGGGGATAATGAGAGGGCAAGATGTAGCTACTAGTGTCTCCTGGCTTAAATGACAAATCCACCAGGATTTGCCACTGGAGGATTTAAAATTAATATGGCTTACACGATTAGGATTCTAGTTGTTGCATCCAGTGATTGAGTTACCATTGTTTCTGACCAAAAACAGAAAGAAAAAAAAAAACAAAACAACAACAATAACAAAAAAACCCTGGTTCCCAGTATCCACAGTCCTGTGAAAAGTAGCGAAGAAAATATCTAAAGACATAAGAGAAAAAACCCAATTTCTAGCTCTAGAGGTCAAGTTTTAATATACTTTTATAAATGTTGGCTTCTTAATGATATAAGGCTATATCCAGGAACTTTAAAAAATTTTAGATGGTTCCAATTTGTCATTGACATTTTTTCATTAGATATTTTCTTTATTTACATTTCAAATATTATTCCCTTTTCCAGTTTCTCTCCCCCTGCCTCCCAATTCCCCTATCCCATCTTCCCTCCCTCCTGCTTCTATGAGGGTGTTCCCTTACCCACCCACTCTCTGCCTCCCTGCCCTGGCATTCCCCAACACTGGGGCATCAAGCCTTCACAGGACCAAGGGCTTCTCCTCTTACTGATGCCAGACAAGACCATCCTCTGCTACATATGAGGCTGGAGTCATGAGTCCCTCCATGTGTACTCTTTGGTTGGTGGTTTAGTCTCTGGGAGCTCTGAAGGGTCTGGTTGGTTGATATTGTTGTTCTTCCTATGGGGTTGCAAACCCCTTCAGCTCCTTCAGTCCTTTCTCTAACTCCACCATTGGGGACCCTGTGCTCAGTCCAATGGTTGGCTGTGAACATACACCTCTGTATTTATCAGGCTCTAGCAGAGCCTCTCAGGAGACAGCTATATCGGGCTTCTGTCAATATGTACTTCTTAGCATCCACAATAGTGTCTGGGATACACACACACGCGCGCGCACACACACACACACACACACACACACACACACACACACATATATATAATAGTGTATATGGGATAGATCCCTAGGTAGGGCAGTCTCTGGATGACCTTTCCTTCAGTCTCTGCTCCACAATTTGTCTTCGTATTTCCTCCTGTGAATATTTTGTTCCCCCTTCTAAGAAGGACTGAAGCATCCACACTTTGGTTTTTCTTCTTCTTGAGCTTCATGTGGTCTGTGAATTGTATCTTGGGTATTCCAAGCTTTTGGGTTAATATCCACTTATCAGTGAGTGCATAACATGTGTGTTCTTGTTATTGACATCTTAACAAAGGAGTTGTCAATGGTAGCATCTTTCTCCACAGTATCATGTACAAAATGAACATCAAATTTCCATATAGTCTTAGCATCAGCTAGGCAAGAAGTAAGCTTCATGTAATTTAAGATAAAATCAGGTTATATTAGTCTCCTGCTGAATAAATATGACTTTAACAATATAGACTCTGTTTATTATTTGCACTATTATTAAAAATATAAAAGCAAATAAGAATATTAGACATCATGGGGGTAGCAAGCTCAGAAAACAGACATGGCCCTTTATCAGAGATCTAGGGGTACAAAAATAAGGAGTTGATTACTAACACATAGGTATCCAAAGATGGGCTTTCCTGGGACCAAGCCAGACTTCTAAGGATGCTGAGAGCTGTGATGGATAATTTCTGAAAGTGTTGGAGCCGCTGTCTAAAACCCACAGTCACCTCTTGAATGAACTGCAGTAGGAGCCAGAAGCAGTTGTGAACAACTTCGTATAGTGACCTGTATTGGCAGAATGAACACAGAATGGCTGGCAAAACAGGAAGAGGGCTTGAGAATGTGGCAGCAGCACCATGAAACTAAAGATGGAAAGGTGGGATCGAAACTGAGAAAAAGTTTCAACATTGATACAAACCACACACAAAACTCTTGTGAGGCATATTTAGCAGGAGAACAGTGGCGAGGTGGTGAAGGGACAGAATCAGGTCAGAGTCTCTGTTTCATTTTTAGAGAATGTGATAAACTACCTAACAAAGGCAACTTCCAGGAGAAAGGGTTGATTTCCAGCCACAACTAAAGGAAACAGTTCATCATAGCAGAGAAGACAAGATTACAGGAACATGAAGTAGCTACTTGCAGCACATATACAGTGTGAGCATCCTAATGCTCATTCCTCTTGCTCCACCTCTTCAGGATCCCCTGACTAGGGAATGGTGCCACTCACAGTGAACATTTTCCCACTCAATGGATGTAATCAAGATAAGACCCCACAAACATCACTAGTATAACAAGAACTGGACAATGCCTCATTGAGACTCCCTTCTTCAACAGTTCTATACTGTATAAAGTCGACAATTAAAGTTAATTGTCACAGTGTCACCAAGAGACAAAATTTTCAAATAATGTTAAATTCTATGGCTAAAGAAAGAGATCTTCTGTTTCATGGTTAAGAATTGTCTAAGTGGGCATTTTGAGAAGATAACCCAAACAAATTAAAAAAATGAATAGGTAGGTGTGGTATGTGTTGACCACTCTCAAAACTTTTGCCACAAAAGAAAAAAGAAGATTGAAAAATAACCCAGGTGTCAGAGTTAAGAAAAGGTGTTTTGTTTAATAAAGGAACAAAAAACAAAGCATTTTCTTAATAAATAAGAAATCTTTTTTAAAAGTAATGTTTATAACTTCTTTCAGATTTTCACATGGCATCTTTTCATCACAGTCACCTCCCTCCCTCAACTCTTTCCATACCCACCATCTCTACCCTCATCCCCTCACTTACCCAACTCTTTCCATACCCACCATCTCTACCCTCATCCCCTCACTTACCCACATTCACCTCACCAATATAACACCAGTTTGTGTTGCCAAGCTTCTCTGCGGACTGTAACCTGCCCTGGTATTGACCAACCTGACATACTAAGGGTCATATCATTAAAGAAAATGGATCTTCTCTCTCCCACCACCTATTAAGTGCCTATAGTTCACCTGTGTGAAGTAGGATATAATGCCTGTGCCCACCTCCTATGCTGGAATTTTGTCTGGCTTGAGCTTGCATAGGTCTTGTGCATGCTCTGATAATTCCTATGAATTCATTTGTACAAACAATGTCTGTGATCTTATGTTCAACTGCCCTATTGAACTGGGAAAGCTATCTATCACCTCTGGCTCTTATCATCTCTCTGATCCCTCATTCTTGAAGGTCCCTGAGCCTTGTAGGTAAGGTTGTGATATAGATACTCCATTTAGGGCTCAGCACTCTGAAGTCTCTTTTGGGACGCTCTGTATTAATGACAATTTACTAACAGGAGAATGTTGAACATTCCCCTCCTCTTCCACTTATTCTTTTTTTTTTAATTAACTATTTTTTTCTTTTTGAGGTTATAATATAATCGAATTGTTTCCCCATTCCATTTCCTACCCTCATATCCTCCCTCCAAACCCCTTGCCCCATGCTCTCTTCCAAATTCATGATCGGTTTTTATTATTCAATATTGAATTATTGTTGTTATTGGTGGTGGTGGTGGTGGTCCAGTGTGTATTCCTAAATATTACAGGATCTGGGATAGTTACGAGGTTAGATGTAGGATGAGATGGTCCTTGTAAACATTTTAAAAATGTTTCTCAGCCATTTGCATTTCATCTTTCTTATTTCCATGTCCACGTTTTATATTTGATTGTTTCTTATCTTGATTGCCTAGTGTCTTAGTCAGGGTTTCTATTCCTGCACAAAACATCATGACCAAGAAGCAAGTTGGGGAGAAAGGGGTTTATTCAGCTTATAATTCCACATTACTATTCATCACCAGAGGAAGCCAGGACAGGGACTCACACAGGGCAGGAACCTGGAGATAGGAGCTGATGCAGAAGCCATGGAGGGGGTGCTGCTTACAGGCTTGCTTTCTTATAAAGAGTCCAGGACCATCAGCCCAGGGATGGCATCACCCTAAATGGTATGCATCCCCGCACCCCAACCTTGATCACTAATTGAGAAAATACCTTACAGCTGGATCTCATGGAGGCATTTCCTCAAGGGAGGCTCCTTTCTCTGTAATAACTTCAGCTTGTGTCAAGTTGACACACAAAACCAGTCAGTACACGTAGGTTTGGTTTTTTGTATATTCTAGATAATAGCTCTTTGTCTTCTGCATAGCAGCTAAAGATATTTTTCCATTATGTAGGTGCCATATGATCCATTTGAATTTTGTGCATCATGAGAGATAAGGATCTTTCTTTCTTTACCTGTTTCTATCCAGTTTGACCAACACCAGTGGTTGAAGATGCTGTCTTTTCTCCAGGGTGTGCTTTTGGCCTCTGTAAAAAAATAAAATAAAATAAGATAAAATAAAATAAAATAAAATAAAATAAAATCAAGTGGTTGTAGGTGTGCAGGCTTACATCTAGGTCCTCAGTTCTATCCTATTAGTCAATGTGTCTGTCTTCACATCAATACTGTGCTGTTTTACTAAGATGGTTCTGTGGTACAACTTAAAATTAGAGATGAATAAGTCTGGAGAACTGACTTGGGGTTAAGAGCACTGGTTGCTCTTCCAGATGACCTGGGTCCAATTCCCAGAGCCCATGTGACACCTCACAAAGTGTATGTAACTCCAGTTCCAGGGGATCCAACACTCTGACACCAATATATATGCTGGCAAAAACCAGTGCACATGAAGTGAAAATAAATTAAAATTTAAAAGTTAGGGATGGCAATACCTCTACTGGTTCTTTCATTGTTTAGTATTGCTTTGACTATGCTGGGTTTTTATGTTTCCAAATGGAATTTAAGGTTAGGGTTTTGATTTCTATTAAGAATGAATAGGAATTTTCATGGGGATTGCACTGAATCTGCAGAATGTTTTTGATTGGATAGAAATTTTCACATTATTAATCATACGCGTCCTTGAATATGGGAGGTCTTCTCATCTTCGTGTATCTTCTTGATTTTCTTTCTTCAGTGTCTTGATTTTATTGGTTGGATCCTTTCCTGGTTTAGATATGAGGGTGATATCTCCTCCATAGAAAGAGTTAGAAAGTGGACTGTCCTTTTCTTCATGGAATTATTTAGGGGGCTGGTGTTAGTTTCTCTTGAAAGGTCTGAGAGAAGCCTACATTTTACCCATGTATATTTTATCCTTGGCTTTTTTTTTTAACTTGGGAAATTTTAAATTGCTGCTTCTATTTTATTAGTTGTTGTTGACCTATTTAGATTATTTACTTCACCTTCATTTAATCTTGATGAGTCATATTGAGAAATTCATATATTTTTTTAAAAAACCCAGTTTTGTAGAGCACAGATCTACTAAGCATGCCCCTTCAGTTCTCTGAATTTCCTTACTGTCTGCTGCAGTGTCTTCCTTTTCATCTCTAAATTTTATTAAATTGCTTCTTCACTCTCTTTCCTTTGGTTAAAAAAAATATATATATATATAATCAAATACATATATCATATATATATACATATATGATATATATATATATATATATATAGTCAAAAAAGTTGATTCTTTGAAAAGACCGAGAGATACTTCTTAAAAATGAAAAAGAAAGGGCTGGGCAGACACCTCAGCAGAACAGAGCACTGGCTGCTCCTGCAGAGGACCCTGTATAATTACTAGAATCCAGGGGGTCAGACACCATCTTTTGACAAACACAGGTACCAGGCTCACACATGGTGGCCACACATACAGGCAGATAAAATCAAATCAAATCAATAAATATTTAAAAATATGCTGGGCATGGTGGCACATGCCTTCCGTCTCAGCACTAGAGAGGCAGAGGCAGGTGGATCTCTGTGAGTTCAAGGCCAGCCTGGTCTACAAAGAGTTCAGGACAGCCCGAGCGATACATAGAAAAACTCTGTCTCAAAACACCAAACCTAACCAACCAACCAAAGAAACAAGAACAAACAGAAAATCATATATACAGCTGTAGCGAAAACATACAGGATGGAGAGAGTGTGCGTAGCGTTGGTAGTTTGTGCTTGACATGCTCGTGACTGAGCAGGTGCTGGCTGAGAGCGAATGTGATGGAGCTTGGACAGGTACGGGAGAGTGAGGATGAGGCAGAGTCCTTCATGAGTGGAATTTTCAAAAAGATTTCATTTTTTCAGATCAACTTTTTTACACGTGTGTGTCTTTATAGGTGTGTGCACATTACGGGCAGTCACTCAGAGAAGGCAGAGGTATCTAATGACCTGGAGCATGGAGTTAAAGGTGGTTGTGAGCTGTCGACTGTGTATGCTGAGAGCTGAACTCACATCCTCTGGAAGAGCATCCCATGCTCTTACTGAGCCCTCTCTCCAGTCCCTTAGTTGTATGTGTGTAGGGGTTTCCTGACAAGCCCAGAAGATGACACTGGATCCCTTGGATCTGGAGTTTTACATGATTGTGAGCCACTGCATGGTTGCTAGGAGTTGATCCAAGGTCTTCTGCAAGAGCAAAGGATGCTTTTAATTGCTAATCCATCTTTTCAGCCTTGCGTTGTTTATTACAGGGAGAATAAGAGAGAGAGACTAGAGAGCTGGGCATGGTGGCGCACACCTTTAATCCCAGCACTTGGGAGGCAGAGGCAGGCGGATTTCTGAGTTCAAGGCCAGCCTGGTCTACACAGTGAGTTCCAGGACATCCAGGACCATACAGAGAAACCCTGTCTCAAAAAAACAGAGAGAGAGAGAGAGAGAGAGAGAGAGAGAGAGAGAGAGAGAGAGAGACTAGAGAGTGCAAATTAGTCATGTTCATGAGGTGGAAAGCAAATCATTTCACTTATTACATATTTATTCATCTTCCCATACCACTTTCCTATATTTCATATCATGGTGCCTTTGGCTTCTATATGAATATCTTAATTTACATTTAATACATTTGTTAACTTCATATTCCACAGTAAGACTGCCTTCTATCTGGTTTCATTTATGTATTTACGTAAGCAGCTATGTGAATGTGCATGTGTGTTTGTATTAATGTGGAGGCAGGGGACTGACAGCCAGGTGTGTTTATTTCTTAATTGCTCTGCATCTTAAGTTTTTTGAGCCACGGTCTCTTACTGACCCTAGAGCTCACCAAATTGGGTGGGTAGTGTGAATTGCCAAAAAGGATTCCTCCTGCCTTTGTCTAGACAGAGATGGGATTATTGATGTGAGTTGCCACACCTGGCTTTTGTTACACGTGTACTAAGGATCAAACTCAGGTCTTCATGCTTGCATAACAAGTTCTTTTCTGACTGACCCGTCTCCTAGTTTCAATGAGATGCAAGTAGACCCTGTAAGACAATAACTGCTATTTCTTAGGTGTTCGTGGAGGAACAAAGGAAGTAGAGACAATTATCATAGCTAACAATCTCATGAAGCAAGGGGAGGGATTTTCCAGCTATGCAGGGTTGAGATTAGTAGTCCTTAAATTACAGTGTTTGTCTGCCCTCCCTATCCATACAGTGGCCATTTGCTCACTTCCACATCACAGCATCCTATAAACAATGAGCTCTACCACTCTAATAAGAAACATTGTTACCCACATAATATGCTGACCCATGTTATTTCCTTCGTGTGCAGTTGCCCTCTTATTAATTCTGTGATGAAAGTATCTTATTGTGCTATAACCCTTAACTCCCTTTGAACTCTTTGGAACTCTGAAAGCATGTTCTGTGGTTTTGTGCTTCCACAGATCCTGGGGCTATCTATTAGCTATTTATTTGCCTATTGAAAGTGACTGATAATCTTTAATGATTAACAGCCTGGGGATTCCTTAAGCACAACAATTCTGTAAAGATGCCAAAGGCTTCGTATTTCAAACAAATGGCTGTACTAACTAGACAGCGTGCTCTGCCTTGCTGAGCACGAAGCAAAGTATTTCACATTGTCCTAACATCTGGATTTTATTTATTACTAAAGCAGGATACAATGGTCTGGGGCGGGGTGGAGGGGCATGAAGTAAAATCAGTGTTTATAACCATTATCTGATCTTGCTTTTAGACTGAAAATTACCTTCTTTGTTTAAGTCAGGCTCTGCCATGTTTGACTTTTAAGAGAAGGGCATGTTTCATTGGGAATGAGTAACAGTGACATAATCTACTCCTTCCTTCCCTACAACAACACAACAAACCAAAACAAAGACAACAAGCAAATGTCCCCGTTTAATGTTGGAATAAGAAAAGACAAAATCTTGGTTGCAGTTCTTCTGCGTGACTAATGGGTTTAAACTTTTAAATTACATGCATTTGTTAAAATGTTGTACTCCTCTGAAAATATACTGGGTCTAGATGTTATAACTTTTCAAATTGTTTATTTAAATCTGATAATGGTTGGATCTTTAGAACTGTAATCCTAGATTGGATATCAGAACCAATATTTCGATCTGATTAAAAGATTTCATCTGATGCTAACATTATACTTTACTGTTTATCAACTTGTACAAAATTTTATACATATTAATAGATGCCTTTCAAGAAAATGTTTCCATCTATCCCTCCCTGTCTGTCTTTTGAAAGATTGAGTCTCTGTATGTAGCCCAGAGTGGGTTTTGATCTTGTAATCCTGTTTCCTCTGTCTCCTGAGTGTTAGGACTACAGGCATGTGCCAACAGTAAATGTGAACACATTAAAAAAAAAATTCTACAGGTAATTTGCCAGACAAATGATCTTTTCAAATATGACTTCAGAGTTTTGAAAATAAATTTGCCTTTTAGTTAAAAATGGCAGAGGCTTTTTAAAAAAAATGATAATAAATGATTACAGAGGAGGAATTTTCATATTAGTTGATCCTGTCTGCAATAACCCTAGTCATGACTAGAACTATCACACACAAAGGAATAAAAACATTGCAGTAGGGAGTCTAGCTATGGAATGACAGGAGCTCCGGAAGTTATACTTTGAATGACAGATAAGTTTTGTCTGGGGCTCAGAGTTCTTAAATGGTGGTGTAGTTACTCAAGATAGAAAGAAAGATGAAGAGAAACGTTATCCTTCCGGATACTTTAAGCTAGACCTAGCCAAGTGCTGGAAAAGAAAATACAGGAAAATCCCCTGAATGTGTTGCCAGGGAAGTGGCTGGACTGACCTCCGCGTAACTTTTTGTTCGTCTGGCTTGCCCTCTCCCTGGCTCCACTGTGACTTCAGGGGACATGTTTGGCCTGGCTGGTTTCCTCCCTCTAGACCCTCTCCCTGGAGGGTTTAGCAATGGCACTCACTTGAAGAGGCTTAATTCTTAACAGCCCTTCAGGACTGGAAAGAGAAAATTATCAAGGAGATAAAAACTATTTTTCTCTTTAGTTGCTAGTCAGTACAAATTGACAGTCTAAAAATAAACCCAACATTGGTCTAATTGTTCATGTCTATCTGCTTTTACTGCATTTCTACTTAATTCAGTTGATTACATGCAATTTCACTTCACATGTGTTCACTGAGGCATCCTTTTGATGAAGATACTCAAATCCTGGGCCTAACGCTACTGACTCTTCTGAGACTTTAAGGGATTCTTATCTGTGTGAAAGGCAGAAATGAAAGTCTCCCACATCCAGATCTACTTTAGCAGCTGAACACAAGTACTTAAAACTGAAAATTCTTCAAAGTCCCTCAGGACTGGAAAGAGAAAATTGCCAGAGAGATAAAATTTATTTTTTTCTCTTTAGTTGCTGGCCAGTACCAATTGAAATCTAAAATTAAGGCAACATTGGTCTAATATAATAAGAAAAGGGCAGTTGGTGAAGCAGCAAATACTTTAAGGTACCTTACAGTTTTTCAAGCCAGGGACTAAGAGCCAAGTTCTTTTACCAGGCTCTTTGCACAGTTCTGAACTGGAGTTTGGTGACACTTTCTGCTACTTCATGGTCCTTAAACAATGAGTAAGACCCCATACTACTTGATACAATTTTCATCTGATAATTCTGAAACAGACTCTCAGACTTAACTGTAGCAAAATTAAGGTTTTGTGGCCAGTATGTTGAGCCTGTTATTGGTGGTTGGGTTGTTTCAGTGGTAGAGACCCAAAGCACTAAACAAAACTGTACAAAGTATAAACGCCGGGATGGAAGTGAATGTTTCCAATGAGAAAAGGAAGTTGAAAGTTTAAAAATAAAAAGCCCATAAATAACACAAGTGTATATCAAACTACAAAAATATACAAATCCCCGGCAAGGAAAAAGGATGCAGGGTACCTGTACTGGCTAGTTTTGTGTCAACTTGACACAGCTGGAGTAATCACAGAGAAAGGAGCTTCAGTTGAGGAAATGCCTCCATGAGATCCAACTGTAAGGCATTTTCTCAATTAGTGATCAAGGGGGAAAGGCCCCTTGTGGGTGGGGCCATCTCTGGGCTGGCAGTCTTGGTTCGATAAGAGAGCAGGCTGAGCAAGCCAGGAGAAGCAAGCCAGTAAGGAACATCCCTCCATGGCTTCTGCATCAGTTCCTGCTTTCTGACCTGCTTGAGTTCCAGTCCTGACTTCCTTTGGTGATGAACAGCAACATGGAAGTGTAAGCCAAATAAACACTTTCCTCCCCAATTTGCTTCTTGGTCATGATGTTTGTGCAGGAATAGAAACCCTGACTAAGACAAATTGGTACCAGCAGAGTGGGGTATTCCTGTGACAACCTGACCATGTTTTGGGGAGGACTGTGGAAGGACTTTGGAACTTTGGGTTTGAAGATCCATTCGTTGTTAAGAGCTCTGTCAGATGTTGTGTAGGAGCTTGGAAGATAATGTTGAGAACAGTGCAGAAGATGGAGGTCTGGTTTGTGAAATTTCAGAGGGAAAATTAAAGACTCTTTTCAGGGCCATTGCTGTTTTGATTGTGAAGATTCTGTGGTTCTGGTTAGCTGGGGCTGAAGAATCAGCTGTGATTAACAAGATACCAGAACTACTAAAGCAAAAACTTTGCATTACTGGGACTATTGATGCTGGTTAGCTGGAGCTAAGAAATTAGCAGTGATTAAGAAGAGACCAGCATCACTGAGGTGACATCTTCTGGGAAGTGTTTTCTGAGAGCACAAAGAAGCTGTGTTCCAGAGATAGCCAAGGTTGTACTCCTGCTGCAGCGGGACTTGGTAATATGTAAGGGTCACCCAGGTGGTACTGGTTTTGAAGGCATGAAGGGGTCACGAAGAGCAGCTGAGGCTCGACACTGTGAGAGGCCATGGAAGGCCATTGGTGAAGGTGCAGCTGCAGTTGCAATTGAAGGCCCAGGACTGAAGGGGTCATGCAGTGTTTTGGAGATGCCAGTACCATGAGATGACCACCAAGAGCAGCAGCAGCAGTGGAGTACAGGCATCTGGGGCTAGAGGATGAAGAGTATGCTACAAAGGGCATGGCTGGAGAAGTGACCCAAGCCCTTGGAGGAGCCCAGAAGATCATGAGTTGGATCCCCGACATTGGACAGTTGGAGATTGATTTTTGCTTTTGATTGTGACTGTGCCCTGATATTTTCCCTCTTGAAGGAAGAAACTATTTTAGTGGAGCCCACAGTTAAGAGACTTTTAATTGTAAAAAGACTTTGGATTTTAAAAGAGATGGATATTTTAAAGAGATTGAAATTTTAAGAATATGTAAAGACTGTGGGATGTTTAAAGTTATTTAGACCTTGGGGATGAATAAGAATGTAAGGGTTGAGGCTTACTAGTGATGTGTTTGTGTGTCAAGTTGACAAGGGGTCAATTGTACTGGCTAGTTTTGTGTCAACTTGACACAGCTGGAGTAATCACAGAGAAAGGAGCTTCAGTTGAGGAAATGCCTCCATGAGATCCAGCTGTAAGGCATTTTCTCAATTAGTGATCAAGGGGGAAAAGCCCCTTGTGGGTGGGGCCATCTCTGGGCTGGTAGTCTTGGATTCTATAAGAGAGCAGGCTGAGCAAGCCAGGAGAAGCAGGCCAGTAAGGAACATCCCTCCATGGCCTCTGCATCAGTTCCTGCTTTCTGACCTGCTTGAGTTCCAGTCCTGACTTCCTTTGGTGATGAACAGCAACATGGAAGTGTAAGCCAAATAAACACTTTCCTCCCCAACTTGCTTCTTGGTCATGATGTTTGTGCAGGAATAGAAACCCTGACTAAGACAGTACCCATTTGACACATCTTTCTTTCCTGTAGGATTTTGCCTGGATGGCATCATCTTTTTATATGAGTATAATACTGTTATCACCTAGGGGTCTTGATCTGGTTCCTTTTCTCTGCCAGTTAGAAAAATTTAAAGGCGGGAAACGTTCTGAAGTGCAAGAGGTAGCAGCAGGGAGAAGAGAGAGATTCAGTGCATGAGGGGACTCTCCATGGCCTGTAGATGGCTGCCTCTTCTACACTTTTCCCCAAGGAGCCAACAAATACATCAGGTGCACAATGGCTCTCTAGAAAGGAGAAGGGGAGACCAGGGAACCCTAAAATCCAATCCCTCCTTTGGCACTGGGGTTTTCAAGACTCTTTGAAGGGGTCTCCCCAATTTTGATTTGTCAGTTTGATCAAACACAGTGTGGCTGATAGGCCCACAAGTTTGGCATAATAAACATGTTGGGATCACCTTGAACTTGCTGAGCCAGTCTACCGTGTATGTGTGTGTGTGTGTGTGTGTGTGTGTGTATGTGTGTTGGGGGGAGGGTAGAGGGAGACAAGTGGGGATGAGGGGAGGGTGGGCTTTCTGAATGGAGGGAAAAAAAAGAAAAAAGAAGCCTGCCAAGCCTTTGTTTTAAGCATTCAGGCTTTTGTCTCAGGTCAGGAGGATGAGAAACAAGTCAGCCATCTTGGAAGGTCACTGTCATTTTTTTTTTTTTTTCTTATTCATGGCACCTTTCCCAGGCTGTGTGCCTATCCGAGAATTTGTCTAACTCCTAATCCCTTGGATTTGTAACGAGCTTCATTAACTTTAAGTATGGCTAATGAGAATCAGTCTTCCATATCTGATAACTGCATTGCACCCAAAATGTGAATCCCTGTGTAGAAGCAATTACTATAAACGTGCCTGCAGGTTTGTGACCTTAAGGTCATAAGAACTGTGTATCTGACACATCTCTGTAAAACAAACAACAAACAAACAAAACAACCAAGTCTTTCCATGATGTTTTTTGTTTGGAAAGTGAAGATTTCCACAGGCCAGAGTCTGCTCATATACCAATGCCTAGTTCTCTTCTCCACCGCCTGGGTACTCAGGGTCAAATGGGCGATGCACATTGATGCCACTTGCCTGGGCTGGTAATTTTCCCACATCAAGTGAGTTGGTACAACGTATGGGAAGATCGTTCCTGGGAGCCACCATTCTTTCCCTGGACAGCTAGCGATGACTTTACATGAATGTGGTTGTCAGCCACATAGAGTTAACCAATCCCCATCATATCCCTCTTAGCTCAATTCCAGTCACATCCTTGCCGCTTCACTATGACATTAGTGGAGAAATTGGAACGAGTTACAATCAGATCCATGTAAGTGTCTTTACCTTGGCAATTTTACAAGGCTGTACAACCATGCAAACATATATTGGCTTTTCTTCCTAGGCCTTAGGGGGTGCCCTGGAAGTAAGGTCTGTGGGGCTTCACCCTTATCGGCTTCCTGTTGAATTCTTCTCTGTCAGAAGGGTTGAATGAGGGTGCGTGACCTACACCAGGCTCTACCTAGTCATTTCATAGACCCTGCCTCCTTCCGTCCCTACTGCATCCATCCCAAAGTCATTCGTCGCAGCCCACAGTGGCTCTGTCTGATGTTTCCGTGTCTTATTCCCACCACCCCAACCACATAGCCCTGCTTCACTCCGCTTTATTTCCTCGTTGTCTCCCAGTCTCCCACTTCTCTCGGAATGATTTCACTTCCTTTTCAGGTTTCCCCAGTAAGATGTCTTCCTACGGGAGAGGGAGTCCTTTCTGTGTGGCTCCCTGATACATCCTCTAAAGCTATGTCTCATCCGATAGTCCTCCCTTCAAATCACCTTTTGGATGAGGAAACTAGAAGTATAGATATCTTTTAACTACCTCAACAAGTTTACTTTAACACTGAAATCTCCACCTCTGGTCCTCCGTCCTACTGGGTTGGTGGAGGGGTGATGCAAGGGGGGCTCTTTCTTCCCTGGATGTTATGGAGTGAATGCTTGTGCCTCTTTCAAAGTCACATGCTGTGATGGTGCTTAGTGGTACGGTCTTCAAAAGATAATTAGGTCTTGAGGATGGAGCCCCCATGACTGAGCTTTACAGCCCTTGTAGAAGAAAGAAACAACAGAGATGAAGGTCAGCTCCCCCTTGTAAAAATGTATGGAGGAGGTAGCCATCTACAAATGACGAGCGTCTCATCATACACTGAATCTGTTGGCACTGTGACCTTGGACTTCCAAACCTCCAGAACTTTGAGAAATGAATGTCTGTGTTCAAGTCACCCAGTCTATGTTCATCTTCTGTAGCATCCCAAACAGACTGAGACACCAGGATTTGCAAAGCTCCTGGGGTTCTACGGAGTCCTAGGTTACCTGTCACTTGCTCTCACTGAAGTCACTGAGATAGCCACGGTATTGGTTAATAGTCATTAATCCAGCATCGGTGTCCACAACATTCATGCAGCAGGGGGTGAAGCCCGGGATCCTTCCTAAGACCCAGAAACTTTCTCTCTGGGGCCTGTCTCGTACCTCCCTGTCACCAGTACAGTGGGCACTGCTTCCAGAGAGCCCCGCAGGCCATGCTCAGGGCCAGTGCTTTATTACTTATCTCAGTGACATTCTCCTCCCTTTCCTCCCTGTCTGGACTATTTGACACACTTACTTCGTGGAGCTCTAGTCTTTCTCAAACTAAGAATGGTGATTGCCATCTTCTGTTCCATCTCAGCAAATGGTCCTGAGGCAGGGAAATGGCAGGCGTCTGAATACCTGCTTAGAACAGCAAGAAAGAGAAAATCTGAAGAATAAACTCAAGTGTCACATTCTGATAATTATCCTACAAGGAGCATTTTATATATTCTCATGTATTGCAAAGAAATGAACTTTTAGCTTAGTTATCTCTTTGTAACACTCTTTTTAAAAGGTGTGTGTGTGTGTGTGTGTGTGTATACAGAGTGTGTATATGTACAGCATGCATGTGCACAGTGTGTTTGTATGTGTGTGTACACACAGTGTGTTTATATGTATGTGTGCACAGTGTGTGTGTGTGTGTGTGTGTGTGTGTGTGTATAGTATGTGTATGAAGGTACCTGTGGAGACAGAGTGGAAGTGGAGTCACAGGCAGTTGTGAGCCACCTGATTAGATTCTGGGAACTTGGGTCCACTGCCAGAGAAGCCAGTGACCCTAACTTGGGTGCCATCTTTCCTGCCTCTATATTCCTCACTCTTAGGTTTGAATTATGGTTCCCTGAATTTCTATGTAGAAATCCTGTCCCCCATACTTCAGAATGTGGTTATATTTGGAGGTGCATCTTTAAAATGGTAATTAGTTGATATGAGATAATCAGAGTGGGCCCTATTCACAATGACTGATTTACAGACAGTATGTTGTGGCTTGAATGTAAAATGTTCCCCATCAGACCCTGAACACTTGGCTCTCAGCTGGTGGTTTTGGGGGAAGAGGGTCCGTGGGGACAGGCCTTGGGGTTTTATAACCTGACCTCACTTCCTTTCTGCTCCTTTAGTGGGACCACAATAGGACCACTGCCTCATGAGCCTATTGCCCTGATTTCCCCAGTGTGGGAGTCATACCCCTTCTTTAACTGTAATACAGAGGGAATCAGTTCTTCCTTAAATTAACTATTATCAAGTATTTGGTCATATCAATAAGAAAAGTTCTAACCGATACTGTGAAAACATCGTGGAGAGCCAACTACAAGCCACACTGTGAACCACCCATCTCTAGAGGGACCCTGATCTCAGAACCTTCCCACTTTTGCCTTGCTGTGACAAAGTATTTGACAGAAGCAACCTAAAGGAGGAAAGGCTTATTCTGGTTACAGGTTTAGGGATACAGTCTATCATAGCAGCAGGAAAGCATGGCCCATGCCCCTCAGATGCTGAAGCAGATATGAAGCAGAAAGTTTTGGCCAGAGCCAGAAGTGGACATGGCCCTTTAAGGCCCACCCTTGGTGACCCACCTGTGCTAGGTTAGACACAGTCACAATGATTCCACAGTCTCCAAAAGTGGTGCCACCAGACCAAGTGTTCAAACACAAGACATTTGAGCTGTAACCCCTCTAGCACTGTGAAATGTGTTTGCTGCAAAAGTCCAGCAGTCTGTGATCTTTGCCTGGTGTTAGCAGCCCCAGCAGTGAGGCATGCCCAAGTGCTCCAAGACTGAGAAAGGCAGCAACTCTGAGCTCTGCGCACCAACAGTTGTCGCTGGTGTGCATGTCCCCTGTTCTGTGATCCTCCTGAGGGAATGTAGACAGCCAGGAGCAGCAGTGCCTCCACATACCACCTTCAGCCTCAGAACAGAGAGGTTTTTTTTAGTAAACAGAGTGGAAAATGCCTCAGAGGGAGGGCTGAGGACATCCTCTCTCACTGCTGGTTCTGCTGCCCCGCCCCTCCCACTGGAACGCCAGAGCTCTGTCAGCACCTGCTCAGATGGCATTTCGATAATGTGCCTTGGGAAGGCATAAATATTCCAGGCCCACCAGGCCTTAGTGGGTCAGTAGGTAACGAGGAATCCTCTGACAGAAATCTTGTAGCACATGTCACGGTGACTGCACAAATGTTTAGGCATCACGTTGATTATCTTTGTATGGGGGGAAGAGGGGCTGGAGCTTGGGCAGCTGAAGGCGGTTAGGAGAGGGAGAGCCAGTTTTCCTCAGGGGCTGTGACACTGAGGCTACCACTAGATTATCCTTCACCCACATAGATTGGTGACACCAAGAGGACTCCGTCGTCTAACAAATGAGCACATGAAACTGGAAGGGAGTTGTAGCAGTGGGAAGAGGGGAAGGATGGGGTGGAAAGGGGCCAGGACATGGATTGGATCTAAACACATGGTATGCATGCATTCTCAGACAATACCAGCAAAATCGAAAACATCTTAAACCTTGCGATAGAAAGTTATTAGGAGATAGTTTACTGTGGAAGGCCCTCCTTCTCCTCCTCTAAACATATGTTAGTTCAGAAAAGCACAATTTCAGAAAACATTTTCAAAAATGCTCTTGTTTTATTCCCCCCACCCCTTAAAGGGTTGCTTTCTTCGGGCAGCAGGTAGAACAGCAACGAAACTTGTTTTATCTTTTCTTTCTCATTCATCAATGTGGCAAACATAGAAGTGTTTCTTTGAGAAAGTCTAACTCTCTAGTAATGAGAGAGCTTACGTTTTAGCTGCTTACTTGTGGAGGTTAAAACTCCCACAGCCCGGCTACTATTTATAGAATAATTAAATCTCGGTTCTATTCAGGTGCTGGCACGGAATCTGCTAAAGCAAGAGCAATGTTGTCCTCCCCGCTCTCCATTGGCCCCATTCTGTCCCAAACAGGGATTTTTCTTTTAGTGCGAGGCTCTGTCCTTTTAGCTGAAAAGTGGGCCGAGCAAAGAGCGTGACGCAAGAGAGGGCGGTACAGGTGCTGGGAGGGCGGTGGGGAGGCTCGGCCTCCGCGCACTTTCCCCGCAGCCGGCAGCGGGGCAGCCTTGCGTCCTGCACCCTCTGCACCACCAGCCCAGCTTAAGACGCGTCCTCTCCTGCACCGCGGCTTCCCCTGGCTTTCTCAAGCTCTTGATGCTGCCCAACTGAAAGGAGAAGATGGGCACCGGAGATTTCATCTGCATTTCCATGACTGGAGGGGCGCCCTGGGGGTTCAGACTGCAAGGAGGCAAGGAGGAGCAGCAGCCTTTGCAAGTTGCAAAGGTAGGAGGACCGAGAGAGGCTGTTGGATGCGGGGAAGGTGGGGAGGGGGATGAAAACAACCTGTTGATGGTCTTTCAGGTCATTTGCTTGTCTTCTGCGCTGTTGGTAAACTTATCGAGAATGTGGCTTTAAAAAAAAATTTTTGTGGGAAAATGTATACCATATGTCATATAATTAGCTATCAATCAACGGAGGGAATGCTAATCCTATCATGTGAAATACAGGCTGGTTAATTATCATCTGACAGCCAGCAACCTTAAGCTGCTTCCATAGCATTCTCTCCTTCATGTGTTGCTGGACTCTCCACAGAGGAGACAGGCCTCAGCTCCCCGTAACCACTGGGCATGGACATTTGGTGGGCTCTAACAAATAATTGGTAGTGACATTTATTGTGCAACAGGCGTAAAAGGACCAGTTTGGGGCAATAATCTTTAAGGTATAAAGAACTGTCATGAGATCTGTTTAAGAGACTAGCCTTTTAAGGATTTAAAGAACTGTATATTCCATTGACTATACTCATGTGGCTAAGAGCTCAAGATAGTCATAGATACTTTATTATTTTTTAAAAAATTTATTTTATTAAAATATAATTACATTATTTCCCTCCACTCTTTTTCCTTCCTCCAACTCTGCCTATGTACCCTCCTTCCCCAATTTCTGGATTCTTCTTTAATGTTTAAATATGTAAGTATGTATTTATGTATGTATGTATGGGTACATATATATGTATATATATATGCATAAACTATATAAGTACAGCCTGCTGAGTCTCGTCAGTGTATTCACAGATTCTTTACAATGCATTAATTACAGCTTTCTGGTGCACCTAATAGCTATTTAATACGTTGTTTATCTTTGTCACATTAGATTGATTTTCAGTTTAGCATAATACCCATAATCTCATTTAGATTCGAACTGGCATTCAGCTAAAATGAAGTTAGAAAGCAAGAAAGTAAAAAACTTTTCATCAAATGTTAACATGGAACTGTAGAATTCTGTGCCAGTATTGGAAGGCATCAAAGGTTACTTTCTTGTTGCATAGCTATAGCTAAAATGAATCTAGGCCTCTATGAAGCCCATGGGTCACCGCCTTTGTAGCTATATTCTTTTTTCCCTTTCATAAATGTTCCCTGTGAAGACCGACGTTTCTTTGAAAATTTCTGCTCTCGAGCATCTATTGGAACATTCTTTCTTTGGTAGTTGAATCCTGCCACCTAGTGAGAGGTGCAGAAATGGAAGTTGTGAGCACAGAACTGGAAGATGAAAGCCACTTAGATCTAGAAAGTTCCTCAGACGTCCCAGGTCTTTTAGTTCTTTTGGGACATGGTGTCCTCACCTCGAGCTCCTGTTTGGGAGGGCAGAGAGATGAAAGGATTGGAAGGGAGCTCTGCTGGAATCCTTTAGGAGCCAGGAACCAACAGCAGATAAAACGTGAATGCCAGATTCAGCACATTGCACGGCCTAGGAGACGAAGGCAGATTTGCTCAGTCGTAGCTGGTTGGTTGGCTCCCTGTCAGCCGAGATTTGGGTTCTACTTGCAGTTCGGCCTGAGGCTCGTCAATCACCAGCCCTGACTCAGTTGCCATGGAAGAGGAGATGTTGCCTGGGATAGGGAAAGAGAAACTCCAGGAAGAAACCGTTGCTCACTCACTCACTAGTCCTAACAGCATGTGCTTCAGGGTCCCCCGCCCGCTGACTGCAGTGTGGGGACAGGGGTGGCTGAGAGCTGTGGTTCTGCACAGGATTTGCCATGGCCAAGCCGGGAAGGCACAGTGGATGGTGGGTTTCTTCTGAGTTCTCTGATGCACTGGCTAGTTTAACTCTGTGAAGCCAGTTGCTGAGGGAAGGGTCCTGTGGGCCATCTTCCATCAATCTCTCAATCACCAGGCTGTGTGAGGGTCAAGAAAGAACACTGAGCGGACATTCCTCAGAAATCATCTTTCCTAAAATATCCAGGCAGTATGTTGATGGCTTTAGAGGATTGTTACGAAAGCAACTAGGTCTTCACTCTAATGATCTAATTTGTCAGAGGCTGGGGATGTAGGTCAATGGCAGAACCTGTAGGAGGTTCTGAGTTCATTCCCCAACACTCCTCCACACCACATTGTATAATTTCCTAGTTTATTTAGGGTCAATTTTAAAATGCTATCGTGAAACCTTTGAATGTTTGCTTAATTTGTGGTTTTGTGGGTACTCCACACCCTACCATCTGCTTTTTCCTCGTATGTTAATGGGTTGTAAAATGAGTTAAATGAGGTATAAACCTCAGATAACCATGACTGTGTCTTTCCCCAGACCGTGTTCATCATTGGTTCAAACTTATTATATTTGATTTTTTTTATATTTATCATACTTGTTTTAGAAAGCTAGAAAGCTTAAGTCACTAACTCAACTCAGTGGGCAAACCTTCAGGAAAGGCTCTTCACAAGGTGAAGTGAATGTCCGTTGCCTGTAGCCTGTCTTTCTCATGATGGCTGAGTGACCTCCAAGTAGGAGAGAGTAAGTAAAGGAGCTGAAAGCTAAGTGGAAGAAGATAGCTCGCAAGCTAAATAAAGAATATGCACACAAAACCCATGGGAAGAAGAGGCAGGGGTATCAAGGCAGTCATCCACATCTGCATAGTGAGTTCTAGGCCAGCTTAGGCTACATGACATCCTCTCTGAACAAAATCCATACAAGTAATTAATTTTAGAGTTAAAAAGTAGGAGCGTTTGTATAAGATGGAAAATTTAATTACAGCGAGTACTTGTATCATGCCCTTTAGCTTGTAATAAAATATTTAAACATCTAGGTTATTTTATAATCCTATGTAGAAATCCTAACTGGCTGAAATAGTAGTATAAAATTCAGCATCATTAAGATTAGGAATTTAATTACTTTTTAATTCCCAGGAAATATCTTTCTAGTAAAAAAATTAGTTACTTATGAGAGATGCACAAGTATTTTTTAACATTTGCCTGGTATACTGAACAGTATACGAACCCTAAAAAAGAGAAGAATTTTAGTGAACGTTTTCATTGACATTTAAACTGAAAAACTTAAAGTCCAAGTAACTGGTATTTTTCTCTACATCTGTAATGCAAAGCAAGCCTTTGTAACACACACTCAAAGGATACTCTTCAGGAAAGCAGATTCTTAACTCATCCCTGGAGCACGTTTATCTAGACAGAAGACCCCGTTGTATGTGTGTTTGCAAATTTCCTCATGAAAAACGATGTCGGTGTCTTCACATTATCAAACTCTCTTTGGGGACATGTGCTTACATGGCCAGGTCCCTGGCAGTCTCTTGGCAAACCCCTTGGAGAAATCTCTCTATAAAGACTTGGAGAAAGTTTTCTTTTACAAGCTAACCTTACAATTAAAAACTGACTTACATTTTAAAGGTAATGAGCAAATAGATGGGTCAGACTAAATATAAATTAAGGTGATCCACCACAGAAGTTTGTTTTAAAAAAAATAATCTTGGGCTGGTGAGATGGCTCAGCGGGTAAGAGCACTGACTGCTCTTCCAAAGGCCCTGAGTTCAAATCCCAGCAACCACATGGTGGCTCACAACCATCTGCAATGATATCCGATGCTCCGATGCCCTCTTCTGGTGTGTCTGAAGACAGCTACAGTGTACCTACATATAACAATAAATAAATCTTTAAAAAAAAAATAATAATCTTATGGCCTGTTTCTTGTCCTGAGTTAGTGACTTTGAGGTTGACCCTGGCATCCAGATTGCTTAACATTCCAAGGGGAATTTTGATATGTAAGTGAAACACAAACCCTGCTGAAGAGAGCTGAGATCACCCATGCCCGCTAAGACCTGACGAGAGCCTGGTGTGTCCTGTGAGCTCTTCCACATTCATCCTGTCTCAGAGTAATAAGGGGAGGACCAGGGAAAGGCTAAGAGCTGTGTTTGAGTCCCTGGCCTTGTGAGCAGGTCATGATTACAAATAGAGGATTTCTCCTTCCAATGTCAAGATAAGTGATCCACTGGAACAAGAAGCCCCACAGTGACCAAGCTAAATGCTGGGACTCCCTGAAAGATGGGACAGTGCACATTTGTTCCCATTTGATTTTGTCAGTTGGTGTGATAGAATGAGAATGGCTCCCATCGGCTCATGTGTTTAAGTACCTATTCACCAGGGAACAGGACTGTTGAGAAGGATTAGAAGGATTAGGGGGGCGTGGCCTTATTGGAGGAAGTGTCATTGGAGGTGGACTTTGAGATTTCAAAAGCCCATGCCAAGCCTAGTCTCTTACTCTGCCTCCTGCCAGGATATAAAGCTCTCATTCACTTCTCCAACACCATGCCTTGCTGCCTGCTGCTTTGCTCCCCACCATGACTGTAACTGACTAAACCTCTGAATTGATAAACAATCTCCCAATTAAATGCTTTCCTTTATAAAAGTTGTTTTGGTCATGGTGTCTCTACATAGCAATAGATTACTGACTAAGACAGTGGGCTCCCTGTAAATGGAAGTATGTGGTAGTGATGAGAAGAAGTAGAGAAATACAGAGGCGGGTGGAGAGAAGGGAAAGAGGACAACAGAGGAGAGAAAACAATTTATTAAAATCACTTCAGTTTAATATCTAATAATACTCAGAGTACTGTTTGATCAAGGATTTTAGAATCTGACATCAGCTAAGGAACTCATCTTTAGATCAGCTACAAGTAAGCCTTGGCCTATCAGCCAAAAAAAAAAAAAAAAAAAACCATCCTGGGTCTTGTGAATCCAGTCTCAACTGCTGTGAAGTCATATGTGTGACTGCTCTGATGTTCCAGAAAATAGTCTTAGGGTGGATTAGGGAGTACAGGGAGGGATAACTAACACTAAAGACACTTCAAAATAGTCACATGGTCACCTACATTAGAAGCATTAGAAGCTACTGAATTTATACGTGTGTGTGTGTGTGTGTATTGTATGTATACATGTATATAAAGCACACACACACACACACACCTTAACTGGAGTTACCCTTTACTAAAGAAACAATGCTCCTTATAGACAGCACAGGGCAACAAATAAAACTCCCACAGCTCTAAGTAGGACGGCATTGTCATCAAATCCTCCCTCCCAAGCTTAGAGAACCCTGTGGAAGAGGAGGAAGAAAGAGTGCAAGAGCCGGAGAGGATGGAGAGCACCAGGAGAACAAGTCCATCTTAATCAACTGAGCAAGGCTCAAATGAACCCAGAGGCTGAAGCAGCAAGCACAGGGCCTGCAGGGTCTGCACCAGGTCCTCTCTGATTCTTGTGTCTTCTCTTGGGGCTCTTTTCCTTCTGTTGGGTTGCATTGTCCAACTTTAATGTGATGTTTGTTTGTTTTTTTTAATCTTATTTTTATTTTGTTATGTTTTTCTGTTCTTTTCATTTATTTCTACTGTTTGCTGTTTCCTTCCACTAACTTTGGGTTCAGTTTATTTTTGTTTTTCTACTTCTTTGAAGTGCAATTTCCCCTTTCCCTACCTTCCCTCTGTTTTTCCCTCCCTCAGTTCCCTCCCTTTCCCCCTCCCTTCCCTCCCTTCCCTCCCTTCCTCCCTTCCTCCCTCCCTCCCTTTCTCCCTCCCTCCCTTCCTTCCATGTACAAGATTGAACTTAGGGCTTCCTGCATGCTACACAAGCATTCTACCACTGAATAGTACCCCAAACTACTTTTTTTCCTTTTTTCTTTTGTTTTTTAAAGACAGGGTTTCCCTGTATAGCCCTGACTGTCCTGGAACTCGCTCGGTAGATCAGGCTGGCCTTGACCTCACAGAAATCCTCCTGCCTCTGCTTCCCAAGTGCTGGGAATAGAGGTTCTTGCCACCGTAGGCTCTAACATGTAGTTATCACAAGACTTAACAAAGAATACACTATAACTATAAAAGCTTATGTTGATTATAGTTATAAAAGATTATGATACAAAGTTTTAATGCAACAAAAGAAGGAGATAAATTTACCTGTTAATTCTGCCTTCTCTGATTTTGAGTTTGTGTTGAATGGTACAAATTATGTTCTTATGATATATATACCTCCATTAAAAATGTGTGGTTATTGGGCTGGACAGATGGCTCAGCAGTGAAGAGCACTGGCTACTCTTCCAGAGGTCCTGAGTTCAGTTCCCAGCAAGCACATGGTGGCTCACAACCATCTGTAATGGGATCTGATGCCCTCTTCTGGTGTGTCTGAAGACAGCTACAGAATACTCACATACATAAATTAAATAAGCAAATCTTTAAAAAAAAAAAACCTTGTGGTTATTGTTTTAATAGTTTTACTTTTTAAGATTTGTTTTATTTTTAACTCTGTGTGCAAGTGTGTGCACACGTGTGTGTGAGCATGCGTGTGCACACACACATGCATGTGTCTGTGCCTCAGGAGAAGGCACTGGATCGCTTGGGGCTAGAGTTCCAGGTGGCTGTGAGCCGTCTGACGTGGCGGCTGAGAACAGAACTCTGGTCCTCTGGAAGAACACTGTGTAGTCTTAACCACTGAGCCATCCCTCCAGTCCCTAAATAGTCTTACCACTTAACCTTTACACTTAAAATAGAAGTGATTTGTCTGTCACCACCACTTGACTAGAGCAACTCAACTGTGTACTTGCATTGTACCAGGGAATCTCATACTTTCCAGTGTTTCTATGTTACTCATTGCATTGATTTCTCTTTTAACTTGGAAAGCACTTGGACATTTTTTTTCTTTTTCCTTTTTAGTTTTGTTCCACCGGATACATGGGGTTAGGTTCTTTGTTATTCTTCTACAACCCCCACCCCATCAACCTTTTAAATCTCTTATGCTTCTCTGTTTACATACATAGAATTATTTTTTCTTTTCTAATTGAAAAGAGATTTTCTTTCATTCAATATATTCTGATTATAGTCTCTCTTCCCCCCAACTCTGCCCAGATTCTCTCTCTACTTTCCCGTTCACCCAAAACCCCTTTGTCTCTCATTAGAAAACAAACAAGCGTCATCAACAACAGCAACAGCAACAACAATAATGACAACGAAAGATAAAATAAAAATGAACAAACCAGATTAGGGCAAAACAGACAGGCAAACAGACAAAAACAAACAAAAGATCCACAGGAAAAAAAACACAAGAAACACATATAGATGCTGAGAAATAGACATTTGCACATGCAGAAAACCCATGAAAGCTGGGCATGGTGGCACACGCCTTTAATACCAGCACTTGGGAGGCAGAGGCAGGCGGATTTCCGGCCTGGTCTACAAAGTGAGTTCTGGGACATCCAGGGCTACACAGAGAAACCCTGTCTCAAAAAAACAAAACAAAACAAAACAGAACAAAACAAAACTGGAAGTCATGGTATATAAGCCAAAGATTTGTAAGGAAAAGAAAATCCCTGGGATTGTTTTTGTCTTGTAATAAATTATGAGTCAAACAAACAAACAAACAAACAAACACAAGAAAAAACTTCCTCCAAAAATACTATTGAGATTATTCTATGTTGGCCATCTAGGGCATGAAGCCTGCTCTTAAATGTGGTTTGCATGCTTAGTGAGGCTCCAGTGGAGATAATTAATCTTTCTTTCTGGGCAGTTAACAGTTGGAGTTAGTTTCCATGTTAGGGATGAGACTTGTGTCTACTTTCCTCTCAGTCTTGGGACCCCATCTGGCTTATACCTGCGTAGGTCCTGGGCATGCTGCCTTGTCTCTGTGAGCTCATGTGTGTCAGTCCTGCCGTGACTGAAAGGCCTTGATCAGAGGATGGCATCCTCCATCCCCTCTGGCTCTTACAGTTTTCTGCCTCTTCTTCTTCAGAATCGGCTGAGCCACGAAAGGAGGGCTTTGATGGAGACATCTCATGTAGGACGGTGTGTTTCAAAGTCTTCCGTTCTTTCATTCCAGTTGTGGGTCTCTGTTCCCATTGACAGCGCGGAGAATCTTCTTTGGTGATGGTTGTGCAAGGCACTTAGCTGTGTGCACAACAGAATGTCGCTAGGAGTCATTTTATTGCTATGTTTCTTTAGTAGTACTTAGTACTTAGTTCTCTCCTAGGTCTGTGGCCTTTTTAGTCTCAGACTCTTGGGTACCTAGGCAGTGTCAGGCATGGGTTCTATCTCATGAAGTGGGCTTTAATTCCAATCAGTTACTGATTGGTTACTCCTACAAATTTTGATCCACTATTGCATAACAGGGCATCTTATAGCAGGTTTACAGCTGGGTTAGTGTTTACCTTTCTCCTTTGGTAGTATGCATCATACTTTCCAGCACCATGGACACTAGTTAGTAGGGGTGAGGGCTCTATGTAGGCACCAGCTCACTTTCTCCGGGTTCAGTGAGTTATGTAGGTGGTGGTGTAAGCAATAGGGCCTTACCGTCAGTTCGTTGAGAGCAACTGAGAAAGAACCTTGGCAACAGTCTCTGTTGCTTTTGGTCAGGGTTTTATTATGGCAACAGAAAGGAAAACAGTATTAGAAAATTGTACCAGATGCATTGGTAATTGCTGTGACAACCTGATCTTGTTGCTTTGAGAGCTTTGAGTTGGAAAAGCCATGTGTTCAATGGGCTGTTCCTTGGGAGCTTAGGAGATAAGAATGTTGAGAGAAATACAGATGACTGAGGCCCCATTGCCTGTCTGTCCCAGGAGTGCACTTAGACATTTGGGAATTTTTACCCTTCCTTCCTTCCCTCCCTCCCTCCCTCCTTCCTTCCTTCCTTTCTTTTTCTTTTAGACAAGATCTCACTTAGTACTCTACGTGAGCTTGGTTTGGTACTGACTGTGTAAAACAGGCAGACCTCAAAGTTACCACCAGCTACCTCCTCAAAAATAACCCTAAGTACTTGGATTATAGATACGTGCCACCTCACCTAGCCTTTAAAAATATTTATAAATGATTTATGGGGAAATGGAGAGGGACGTGCAATAGGATTGAGACAGGGTTTCAGACATGCTAAGCTGTTGTCAAGTTTGCTGTACACACAATGTAGACCTTAAGTTCCCAGTCCCCCTGACTCCACTTTACAAGCCGCTGGGATGGATGACAAGGATGACAAGCCAGCCATGCCCTACGGCAATGTGCACTTCTTACTCTTTTAAAAATTAAGTTCTATGTGTGAGTGTTTTGCCTGCATGTAATTAATGTCTTTGTGCTATTTGTATTCCTGGGGTCTACAAAGGCAACGAACAAGGTATCAGATCCCCTGAAACTACAGATGGCTGTGAATTGCCGTGTGTGTGTGTGTGTGTGTGTATACAAAAGAACTGTGTGCTGCTGTTACATGGGGCTTGCCGTGTGTTCCATGTGCTTCTGCCTAGAACTTTGCTCATGTGTCTGCCTCCCCCAGATGAATGATATCCAATTGCTTTGACTCTTCCTGTCTCACGCAGAGATCCATTGCTGTGAAGACACACCATGATCAAGGCATAAAATAAAATAAAGCATTTAATTGGGGCTGGCTTATAGTTTCGGAGGTTTAGTCCATTATCATCATGGCAGGGAACATGGCGGCACAAAGGCAGATAAGGTGCTGGAGTAGTAGCTGAGAGTTCTGCATCCGATCCACAGGCAGTGGAAAGAGAAAGCCAATGGGACTGGCTTAAGCATTTGAAACCCAAAGCCCATGCCCACTTTCTCCAACAAGGTCACACATCTTAATCTTTCTCACTCTTTCAAGTAGGGCCACTCCCTGATAACTAAGCACTTAAACATATGAGCCTGTGGAGACCATTCTTATTCAAACTACCACAGAGCCTTATGAAGTAAAATTTTTGAGCAAATCCCATACCCCCCACAATATATATATATATATATATATATATATATATATATATATATATATACATATATATATATATATATATATGTGTGTGTGTGTGTGTGTGTATAGTGTGTTTATATACAGTGTGTGTTTATATACATATATAACATATACATATAATATAACATAATGTATGCTATATAAAATATATACTATATAATATATTTTTACTTATATAATGAATGTATATAATATATGATAAAAGTAGTGGGGTAGCAGTATATATTATAATATATATACATATATATAATACATGTACATATGTATTACATACACATATGTCATCAAACACACACACACATATATATATACATGCATACATACATACATACATAGTATTAATCTGATAATATTTTACTTTTAGCGTAAGTGAAGAAAAATGAATAAAAGAATAAAAGGTAAAACCAGCAGTATTTAAAAACCAGTTATTACTTGCTAGTGCAAAATGTTCTTTTATTTCTATTTAAATTTTTTTAAGATTATTTATTTTATGAATGATTTGTCTGCATGTATGTATGCATATCATGTGTGTGCCTGGTGCCTACAGAAGTCAGAAGAACGCATCAGATGCCCGGGAAATTAATTTACAGATGGTTGTAGCTACCACATAGATACTGGGAACCAAAGATCTAGTAAGATGTTACTTACTTCAGTACTTGAGTTTAAATACTACCATAGCTGATGAAGATAATCTTAGAGAATATATAGACACCTGTTGAGAAAATGAATCCTTTTCTGAAAGCCATTTCCATCCTATTAATCAGCAGTGCAAAGACTTTTAGAGCTTATTATATAGATACATTTTTATATTTTAGTGTTAAATAGTACTGTGTTTTACATTTGAAAAACAACAGACCACATTTGAATTTTTTTCTAGTTAGGCCTGCAGAAAGGCCATTTCAAAGGATAACTTACAAATATACTTTATAAAAGTATCACTGTTGGAAACATTTTCAGCATCTGTTTTAAAAACATTTTTTTCTGTTTCATCTTTTTTTTTTTTTTTTTTTTTGCTAAAAGCTGATCCCAAACATCTCAGTGTTAGAGGACACGCTGCATTTATTATTCTGCAACATGTCAGGTGACTAGACCCATGACTTAGCCTAGAGACGATGGGTAGAGTTAGAGTATTAATTTTCTGTCTAGTAAAATCAGAGCACCCTTAAGTTCTGTGCTTCTATTAAGGGTTTGATGAAAAAGCATCAAACGTTGGAGGGTTACAAATGCCTGTGTGGTGTATAAGTCTCTGTCTGTATCAGTATATGTCATTGTAACATGGTTCACAGATTTCTAACACAGTGTGCTGGTGTTTACCAGTCTCCATCGGTCACTGAGACTGGAGTGTCATGAGTTTGAGGCTAGCCTGGGCTAAAAAAAAGCCAACCAATGTAATTTTAATGTAGTTTAAATGTAAGTTTCTCTAAAATGTATTGCACTGATAAGACTGTTGGAATTTTACACTTCTATCTCATAACTATTGTACTCTAGACTTGCCAGCGAGTAAGGCATCCGGTGTGAGGCACTTCATAGCTTTGCCCTGGAATCTTTCTTTGCTGTTAATTCCTGAGAAAGCAGGTGCTTGCTCGATTATTGCTTGTACAGTTTAAAAAAAAAATGATGATTTTCCTTAAGGAATTTATTTAATTTTTAAAATTTCCATCCAATCCTTTTTCCTGTTCAATTCCCACGGAAAACAAAGGTCCATTTACTTCAGTGTTTGTTTGTTTGTTTGTTTGTTTGTTTGGAGATGGAGACAGAGTATTGCTTTAGCCCTTGCTGACCCGGGATTCACTATATAGCCCAGGCTATCCTCAAACTTAGAGTAATCCTTTTGCTTCGACTTCCCACGCACTTGAATATGTGAGCCACCATACCTGGTTTCTATTTCATTATTAAAATAAGATCTAAAAAATAACATAGACTGAGATATTCTAAAGGTATATGCACCTTCACACCAAGTATCCTTTAATGCATGAGTGTTCTGTTGCTATTTATAGCAACTTCCTAGGGTTCCATCCTTAACAATATTTGCTGAGAGATGTTGGCACATTATATTACTTTAGCCATTTTGAATTGGATCCACACCGATCTTTCTAAACTTTATCACTAGGCTTAAAACTTTGTAAAGTTTTCAATTTAGTACTGTCTGACTTCAGCCATTGTTGAAAAAAAATCACATCTAGTTTTTTTATTTTCCAGCAAACTTCCTCTGCAGCAAGAATGTATATAAATCTGGTCCTATGAGGCTTCTTGGTAGTTTCAACAATCTTGTCCCTATCCCAATGGGTTAAACAGTCTTATTTTTCAGTGTCAGGGTACCACTGGGGATGAGCAGGAGCAGAGATGGACTGGAATCAGCTCTTGTTCTAGCTTTACCCTTTGACAAGATTGTTGAAACTAAGTGGAAATGCATTATTTTTAACTAAAAGACATTTTTTTTTTTTTACAAAAAGAAATGTTTTAGCAAGAGTTATTTTGTGAGTGTTGATTATATTGAATTAGAGAAGTAAATGAAAATTTGCTTAATCAAATACAGAGAGCATGACAAAGCCTCTTCTCTCTTCAACTTGTCGTGAAGCCTCATTTTAGGTGAGGCAGTGCTGTAGCAAGGGTTCTATTGCTATGAAGAGACACCATGACCATAGCAACTCTTACAAAGGAAAACGTTTAATTGGGGCTGGCTTACAACCATTATCACCATGAGGAAGCACAAAGTACTGGACAGGTAGCTGAGTGTTCTACAACTGGATTCACAGGCAGAAGGAAGAGAGAGACACTGGGCCTGCCTTGAGCATTTGAAACCCCAAAGCCCACTCTCTTTGACACACTTCCTCCAACAAGGCTACCCATCCTAATCCTTTGAACCAGTCACTATTTAATGGTGCCATTCCCTATGAGCCTATGGGGGCCATTTCCATTCAAACCAACACAGGTAACTTCAGGGACCGTCTGAAATACATGCGTCTGCCCCACAGAACATCCCGTTACACGGCATCCCTCTCAGACCAGGTATCAAACTATAGCTAACTCCTAGTTAGAGCCCATTTCTTTGTCATCATGTAAATAAGACTATGTGCATGTAAGAGTCCAGCTGTTTTGCTAGCCATGCAGGTAAAGAGCCATCAGGCAAGAGCTGTAGGGGCAATTGCCTGGGATGAAAGCAGACGACAGTCCTTAAGGAGTGGTGTACACATTTCCATCAGAAACAGCTGTAAGAAATCCAATCTCCCAGTGATTTAACAAAAAGTAAGATAGATAATAGTAATCGTCATGGATAAGATAGACTATAATAGTAGTAGTGAGGATGATGATGGTGGTGGTGATAAAGGTCTCCCATGGAAACCCCGGCCATATTATTATTTTTATACCAGTAAAATATTGATATACTGGTCCTAAGTTGAACAAATTTAGCCTGTGATTTTAATATTTTCTCTTCATCCATTTTGCCTTTTCCTAATGCAGCAGCCTACTGAGCAATGTCTAGATCACTCTCTTCAGATGAATAATCACAGCTTCCTATGTGGAAGTTTGCTTGACTATACTGATAACCTTTCCTCTTCCTCCGCAATTGATTCACCCCACAAAAGATGAGGGTCAGGTCAAAAAGCGCTGAGGAGAGTTTGACTCATAGACCTAGTTCACTTTGTCCAAACCTAGAGCACAGAAGGATTTTATTCTCTAGCGTGTCAATCCCAAGGTTCGTTCTAAATGGTGATGATCTTAGTTAGCCGTTGTTTGGAGAACTGACCCACTAGAGGAACAAAAGCATTTCCACACTGGGCACCTCTTAGACTGTAGCTTTCAAAACGTTTTTCTGGTCCTGTTTCCTCAGCTGTAGAGTAGGATTTTGTATAATGAGTTTTCTGGTTTTGATGGTAAAAATGTTGGACTATTATTCAGTGGCACAGGTCATCTGCCTTACGTGTAAGGGCCGTGTGCCGAGATGCTTGCTTGGCACATGTAAGTCACGCGGCAAAGGGTGTGTCATTATTCTCATTGTTATGTTTGAGGCAGAGCCTCATGGATTGCAGGCTGACCCCCAACTCTCAGGGTAGTCAAGGATGCCTTCGGGGCTCTGATCCTCATGCCTGACTTTCCAACTGCTAGGACTGCAGGAGTGTCTCCAGGGTCACCTGGGCGTTACTGTGTCTCTAGTTAAAGATGGAAGGCATTGCCTTATGGGTAAGGTTTACTGTCATCAATTCAGATATACAGACAAAAATCAGGAGTAGAAAACATCCATAGAGAATAGCTTAGGATAGTCATTTCACACGATGCAGCTTTTCCTTCTCTTGTTTGTGTGTTCATGCATATATACGTACATATGTATTCTAGTGAATATGTATGTGTGTGTGTTTGTGTGCATGTGTTTGTGTTTATGTGTGTGTGTGTGTGTGTGTGTGTGTGTGTGTGTACCAGAGAGCAACCTCAGGTGTTTCTCAGGAGTCACTCACCTCGGTTTTTGAGATGGAGTCTCTCAGTGGAATCTGAGGCTCACTGATTAGGCTGGTCTTGTGTACTACAAATGCGTACCACACAGTACCTGACTTTTTACGTGGATGTTAGGGGTTGAACTCAGGCCCTCAAGCATGAATGTCGAGCACTTTACCAACTGAGCCACGCCCCCAGTCTCAGTCTTTCACTTTTGACAAACACATTGCATGTTTACAATATCAGTTACTAATTGAGTTCTTCTGTTATGCAGTTTTTTTAAATCAATTTAAGACTATAGGTGCTGAAATTTTATATATATATAATATATTTAGTATATTATATATAATATGTCATAAATCATATATTCAGAAAATATATAATGAATGACACAATAGTATATTATAATATATTATATTGTATATTTCATGTATATTATAGTATAAGATAATTACATATTAACATATATAGTATGTAGATATTATATATAGTGTGTGTCCATGCTTATGTGTGAATGGGTGTGTGTGTGTATATCCATGCTTATGTGTGGATGGGTGTGTGTGTGTATATCCATGCTTATGTGTGGATGGATGTGTGTGTGTGTGTCCATGCTTATGTGTGAATGGGTGTGTGTGTGTGTGTCCATGCTTATGTGTGGATGTGTGTGTGTGTGTCCATGCCTATGTGTGGATGGGTGTGTATGTGTGTGTCCATGCCTATGTGTGGATGGGTGTGTCCATGCCTATGTGTGGATGGGTGTGTATGTGTGTGTCCATGCCTATGTGTGGATGGGTGTGTCCATGCCTATGTGTGGATGGGTGTGTATGTGTGTGTCCATGCCTATGTGTGGATGGGTGTGTGTGTGTGTGTCCATGCTTATGTGTGGATGGGTGTGTGTGTGTGTGTGTCCATGCTTATGTGTGTATGTGTGTGTCCATGCCTATGTGTGGATGGGTGTGTATGTGTGTGTCCATGCCTATGTGTGGATGGGTGTGTGTGTGTGTGTCCATGCTTATGTGTGGATAGATGTGTGTGTGTGTGTGTCCATGCCTATGTGTGGATGGGTGTGTGTGTGTGTGTCCATGCCTATGTGTGGATGGGTGTGTATGTGTGTGTCCATGCTTATGTGTGGATGGGTGTGTGTGTGTGTGTGTCCATGCTTATGTGTGTATGTGTGTGTCCATGCCTATGTGTGGATGGGTGTGTATGTGTGTGTCCATGCCTATGTGTGGATGGGTGTGTGTGTGTGTGTGTGTCCATGCTTATGTGTGTATGTGTGTATGTGTGTCCATGCCTATGTGTGGATGGGTGTGTGTGTGTGTGTCCATGCTTATGTGTGGATGGGTGTGTGTGTGTGTGTCCATGCTTATGTGTGTGTGTCCATGCCTATGTGTGGATGGGTGTGTATGTGTGTGTCCATGCTTATGTGTGTATGTGTGTGTCCATGCTTATGTGTGGATGGGTGTGTGTGTGTGTGTCCATGCCTATGTGTGGATGGGTGTGTGTGTGTGTGTCCATGCTTATGTGTGGATGTGTGTGTCCATGCCTATGTGTGGATGGGTGTGTGTGTGTGTGTCCATGCTTATGTGTGGATGGGTGTGTGTGTGTGTGTCCATGCCTATGTGTGGATGGGTGTGTATGTGTGTGTCCATGCCTATGTGTGGATGGGTGTGTATGTGTGTGTCCATGCCTATGTGTGGATGGGTGTGTGTGTGTGTGTCCATGCCTATGTGTGGATGGGTGTGTATCCACAGCATGTGTGTGGATGTCAGAGGACAACCTTGGTCTGTATCTCTTGATGTTCTCCACTGTGTACACCAGGCTGAGTAGACCACAAGCTTCTGAGAATTCTCCTGTCTCTACCTCCCATCTTTCAGTAGCCATTTGGGGGTTGTAGGTGTACACTTCTTTGTTGAACTTTTATAAGGGTTCTGGGGATCCAAACTCAAGACTTCACACTTTAACAATTGCTTTATCCACAGACCTATACTTCCAGTCTCCAAAATTATATAGTCTAGCCCAGGCTTGATTGGAACTCACTATGTAGACTAGGCTTGCCTTGAGCTCACAGAGATCACTCTGTCTCTGCCTCTGTAGCTCTGGGATTAAATGTGTGCTTCTACACATTACTAAAATTATATATTTCTAAGGCAAAATAAGGTTAAATGAGTGAGCCATTTAAAATGGTATGGATTTTAAAAGATCTACCACAATAAAATTGATTTATTACTTATTCACACATTAGTAAATGACTGTAACAGTTATGTAACTGTCAAGCTGCATTTACAGCGAGAGGACTTTATCTTTGTGGCTTCATCTCCTCGCTTTGAGATGGCTATAGTGAGAGCTGTGTTGACAAGACTTGTTTATAGGGTTAGAAATTATACATGATAATTACTTGAAGAAACGGTCAAGATTTTAAAAATCTGTTAGTAATCACCTTGGTGGTTTTTGAACTTTAAAAAAAAAATCAACTTTGTGCAGTCAAGGCTTTGATTCCGGGGAGTATTGGCAAGGCGTAGCTCTTTGTCCTCTTCCTGGGAGGTGGTGTTAATGGTTCCAGAATGTCATCTCTTTTTTATGGGATGCTCCATGTTTTAGGGTTTTATTGCTGTGATGAAACACCATGATCACAGCAACTTTTATAAAGGAAAATATTTACTTGGGACCGGCTTACAGTTCAGAGGTTTAGTTCAGTATTATCATGGCGGGAAGCATGGCAGCATGTGGGCAGACATAATGCTGGAGGAAGGAGCTGAGAGTTCTACATCTTAATCAGCAGGTAGCAGGAGAAGAACTGACTTGAGCTTCTGAGATCACAAAGCCCTCCCCCACAGTCATACACTTCCTCCAACAAGGCCACACCTCTTGCAACAAGGCCACACCTCCCGCAGCAAGGCCACACCTCCTGCAGCAAGGCCATGCCTCCTAATAGTGGCACTCCCTAAGGGCCAAGCAGTCGCACACCTGAGCTATGGGAACTATTCCTATTCAAAACCCGACACCCTATCATTCTTTGGTTGGAAACAGCACGTGGAACTCATTATGGAGGGATGAAATCATTTCACGTGCTTAGGAACCCTAAAAAGAAATAAATGGATTCTTGAATCGTCCCTGATAACTGTAGAACAGAGTTCTCTGAAGTCAAGAAAGAGAGAGAGACAGACAGACAGACAGACAGACAGACAGTGCCCCGCCCTTGGCAGAGGCTGCTGAACACCCTTCTTTCTCCCTCCCTTTCCTGTCTCCTGTCTCCTGTCTCTGACATTAGAAGCTATTACTATATAAGGTTGCTTTTCCTAAGTGATGATAATATATTACACTTGTTGGTGCTTTTGGATTTTCAAAGAATGGTCTTTTATCTTTATCAATCAAGAGCAAACTAAGGTGAACCCCAAACCTGTGAGAGACGAACACCATAGATGTCTCCATCATTATTTTTCATTTCATGAAAACGTAGCCTTTCTCCCCTGGATGGTGCTCCATGTGACTTCTGTAGATTATAAACATAAGCGGGCACTTTTGGTGGACACAGGAAGTAGAATCCCAGTGGTGGGCTTTCAGGTCTAATCTGCAGGCTGCCCGTCTACCAGATGAAGAGTTGCAAATTTGAGCAGTTTTGCCCCAGGCAGAATGGAGCAGCGCTTGGCAGAGAGGCAACCCAGGAACCAGTCCTCCTTCTCCAGGAAGCTTGTTGCTCTTGCTCCCCTCCCTTTGACAAAATGACCTGATAGTTTTATGTTGACCAGGTTACCAGGGTCCTGTGAGCCACAGACATGGGGCTGAGAACAGATGCACAAATTCATTTAGGCATCCGGTGATGCCAGAGGTTCCGGAAAGTATCCTCATTATTACTCATTACTCTGGCCCCCTGCATCCCTTTAACAATGTGAAGGGAAAATTGTTCCTTTGTCCACACTGCCCTTGCTCTCTTCTCACTCTTGACTGAGCTCTCTGTGTACTTCTTTGTGACAAAAAAATAAAATCACATTTATCTTGCCAAAATGCAAAGTAAATACATAGCATGTGTATATCTGTCCGTCTGTCTCCCTTTTCCCAACCCCCTTCTCTTTGTATATGGGTATGTGAAGAGAGAGAAAGACAGAAAGAAAGAGTGAGTGAGAGACAGAGAGACAGAGAATCTAACCCATTCTGCAGAAGTTGCTCTTTCAGGGAAAGGCAGCCACATAGATCTTTCAGTTGGAATATGAGATGAATTAGTCTGGGACATTGTAGGCAAGTCACTCTGTGACTTTGCGAAGTGTATAGAGACTCTTCTTAAGGTTCGTGAGGCCCTTCCCTTGGGTCCCCTGGCCTCTCTCCTGGTAACTCACACAGCCTTCTTCTGTCTCAGCCGCTACCTCTTTCAGGGTGAGCTATATTTTTTCCTGAATGTGTTCTTTTGTTTGTATCCCTTTAAGGAATGTTATTTACCTGTGCATACAATTTGTATAAAATCAGACCTTTATTGTCCCAACTGATTACCAGAGACCCCCATGTTTAATTTGGTGAGATATAAAATTGTATTTAATTTAAAAATGAGGACACCCCCAGAGGGTGCCAGGGGATTTACAAACATCACCCGAGCTTTGTGGATGAGAAGTGAGTTTGAGTTCATGTTCTTCGCTAAGTGTAAGCGTGACCTGAGAGGGCGCTGCAGGGTTGGAGCCAGTGGTGGACGACAGAGAGAGGAGGGCACAGGGACATTAGGGACACTCTCAATGACAAGGTGGAACTTTCATTTGAGCTCTAAATATCATGGGTTTCAGGCTGTGGCACACTTCCCTGAAGTTCCACAATGCTGTTAGTGATTTCACTAGTGGTTCTCCTTAAAAGATGTGCATTGCCACATGTCTGTTGTCCTTTTCTTCAAAAGTAGGAACCATGCCATTTCATAGTTCTTGGCATTGTGAATGACTAATACTGTGAGCGCCCGACTCGCCAGCAAGTAAGATGCCACAATAGGATCCTTCTGCACACGTTTATTGGGAGAGCATTGATTGCAGAGGCGAAAGACCCTGAGCCCAGAAATGGTGCTGCTTATATAGGCCTAGGAGTGCCGTGTCCATACCTGATTGGTTATGCTACCAGTACCTCATTAATATGCGTCGGGCCAGGCAGTGACTCGGCAAAAAACTCTTATGCACATGCGCACATAATCATGGGCGGTGGCCAGTGGTAGCCAGCGCCATCTTGTAATGGCGTTTGCGGCTTCCCACATAATACGAGCCGCATGTATGCACAACTAGGAAATTATGGCAGGCTGCACACATTGCTGAGGTGTAGAGTAAATTAACTAATGAGTCAATATGTCTTTTAATCTTAGGATAAGTGTGGTAGCTATTCACATTTATTTGTGTGTGTGTGTGTGTGTGTGTGTGTGTGTGTGTAAAGATAATCTGTAGGAGTCAAGTCAAGTCTCTCCTTCCACCAAGTGGTCACTGGGCCTTGAACTCAGGTGACCAGGCTTGGCCTTAAGTGTCTTTACCTGATGAGCCATCTTGCTGGCCCAAAGTAGTGTTACTAAGTTTAATTTGACAGTGTGCTATGAGAAAATGATTCAAAGGATAATTAAAGGAGTTACCCATGTGCTTTGTAGTATGTATATATTCATGCTTTCACTTGATCTTCTATGGTACCATGATGTACGTCCAGGTTTAGCGAGATGTGCACTGGCATTGGGTAAACTGTGAGTCTGGTTCAGTTTTGTTTTTAACAGCGTCACTGAGACGAATGGGCTCTCAGCTGCTCTATTTATAAAATGAAAAATTTAGAATAGATGATTTTATTGTTCGTTATGGTTATAGTCTATTTTTAAATCAAGAAGATAATAGGTGAAAGCAATGTCCATGTATGGCAAAATTTTCCCTAATTTAACAAAGACTTCATTTTTAGAAAGTTTAATTCTTTACATAGTATTATATGGAAATCCTATGTGCATTTCTTCAACTCATAGTTTCCAGGATACACACACACACACACACACACACACACACACACACATATATATATATATATATATATAACACATTTTTACTACATTTTACTTTTCAAATGATGAAAATGATAGTGAATCACTATCAAACTCATTGTGTCCCATTGCTTTGACTTTTAACAGGTGCTTGAAATAATAAAAATATCTTTGAAACAAATGACTTTTAAAATAAATTATCTCTTTATTAATTTTCTAAGTAATGAAATCGTTCTTCATTACATGTAAATTTAATCGGTCTTTTTCTTAAGAATGATTCACAATTCATGGCTTTAAGCACAGTTGGTGTTTTCATAAATCTAAGTTCTTTATTTGTGTTCTGGGTCAAGTATTATTTGCAGCTAAGAATTTTCTCATCCCTCTGCTGGAAATCCCAACAAGGCAAAGGAGTCGGGTTGTCACAGTTCTTTCCTTTATGACAGTTACGAAGCCGGTGAAGGAGCTTATGGCTAAACCTGAGAGACCTGAATTTGATCCCTGGGAACCTACAAGGTGCAGGGGAAGAGCTGACTCCCACACGTCATCCTTGACCTCCACGTATGCCCCCTGGACAGCACACAGCCACACACATAAAAATAAGTAACTCAACGCAGTTAAACAGTTTAATCTTAAAAACTTGCTGCAAGTGGCCTGGGGGTTCGAGTCTGTAGCGCACTCTCATGTGCAGGAAAGAGAAGGACATATTTGATGCTGCTTTTCTACATCTTAGCCCTTTAAATTTACTTGAAAGGAATTCAGATGAGTGACCTGTGTATCTGCTGTGTGTCAGGAGCGAAAGGAGAGCCACCCGGAGCCATTGGCTTCTACCCCAGATGGGGTCCTTTAAATCAAACCGTGTCTCTCCCCAACAAAGGGATTTCTCTTTTATGTTTAAAATAGCTAGACTTGAAAATAGATCTCACTTTTGGATTGCAATAAAACAGCATTGTCATTGTAAAAATAATTCAAACTGTACAGAAAGGACCAACGATGAAATGAAAATCATGCCAGCCAGAGATGCCACAGTAGTGACCTTCTGGCAATGGCACAGTAGGGTCCTGTCCTTCTAGGTTGCATTTCATGTTAGCAGGACTGCACTTAAGGTCTTTCTCTCTCTCTCTCTCTCTCTCTCTCTCTCTCTCTTTCTTTTTGACAGAGATTCTGATTGTAGCCCAGTCTGGCGTTGTAATCTCTGCCCTCAGCCTTCTAAGCTTGGAGGGTCATAGGTGCTCATCAGCACACTGTGGTAAAACATCTTAACAGTCTCTTTCTAACCCCTCTTTCAAACTGTAAAGGGTGAACCCAGGGCCTCTCGCATGCAAGGAAATAAAGGAATTAGAAAGCATTGAGGGGCAGATATCATTTAGGTGCACGGAATGATTGGAAAGGGTCCTAGACAGGCCTAGCAGCCTGGCCCAAAGGCCAACTCCTTAGGACCATTTAAGCTGCAGTATTGTGCAAGGCTCAGATGTAACATTCATGAAGCAGAAAGAAGGAACAGCTGTGAGTATCAATTCAGCCTGAAGATATCTAATGGAACAGAGAAAGAGACAGGGAGGCGGGCAGAGAGAGAAAGGAGGAGGGTAAGGGGGAGAAGAAGAGGGAATGAGCGCCCCTTTCAGGGTTGTAACTACCTGGGGTGTTGACACAGGTGTGGCCATCAGCCATATGGCTATGTATGGCCTTAGTTGAGTTGAGTGGTGGGGCCGACCCTGAGGGAGCTAAGATTTGCAAAGCATGTCTAAGATTTGAACCCATAGGAGTTTCTATGTTTGGGGATGTAGGGAAGTGGGGTGTCTGTGGGATGCAAATGCCAGTTTCCAGGTCTTGCTTAAGAACAGCTTGAGAAGTGTCAGGGACAAGAGCCTTGGGGGTTGTAAGAATTGTTTTCTGAGATGCTTAAATTGTCAGCATGGCCAGAGTAGGCACTGTGGAGACTGGTTGTTCTCGATGTTTCTTCTCATACATAGATCACATGTCTCATACATAGATCACATGTCTCATACATAGGTCATATGTCACATACATAGATCACATGTCTCATACATAGATCACATGTCTCATACATAGATCTTATGTCTCATGCATAGGTCATAGCAGATGCAGGGGGGATTGTGGGTCATATCTGTTGTTAGCCCTCCTTGGGAGGGCTGCCAGACATGTAAGTGGGTCTGATTCTGAGCATGGCAGAGGCATACTGCATTGCTGTTCTTAGGGCACTCTGATCCTGCTCTGTCATCTGTGTCATTCTCAGAACACCACTGGATCTTTATCTCTGACTCACAGCAGAAGTTGGAGTCCATATACCAAAGGCTATTGAAACCATATCATTACCATTATGATGTTAGGAGACAGTCTTACTCTGCAACCCAGTGTGGCCGCCCACGTGCTAGGAGTACAGGCTATCATGCCCCGCTCTAAACCAACGACAAACAGGACAACTCGACAGCTACACAGTGGCAAGGACTGATCGCTGTGTTCTTGGCTCCCTCCGTTTTTTAAGACAGGTGGGGGGGTGTGAACATAATTTCTTTTTTAACCCCCATATTCAGTTTTTCATTTATAGAATTTGTTTTACCGTGACCCACAGATCATTAATTCTCCTCCAGTGTTAGAAGTGCTCCTGTCCATTTTGAGGTGCTGTCACTCACCCAGGCACTATGCGAAGCACGCGTTGCTATTTTCCTCTCTCACCGCATCCTGGACACTGCCCAGGTGTGGTGTGGCTCGCTCCCCTCCGTCTGCCACACTCGACACTACAATCTCAGCTATTCCTTTTGAATCAAGCCCTCTGAGGAGAACTGTGGCGTGCACAGGTGAGCTCCCTCGGCTTTGTTTTTCCATCTCATCCTGAATTTGCTTGTTACCCAGGTAACATGCCTGTGCACATCTCCAAAGGAGGAATGCTGCACTGGACAGTTCCATTCATTCTGCTTCACCGAATTCTACTCTCCATGATGAAGAATGTCCAGAAATTCCTTCTTTCACTGGGTGTGTGCATTTGTGGGGAGTATAATTTGGATATACACAGTTGATATTTTCTGTCAGTTGGTGGAAAGAGCTAAGAAAGCTGAACTCTGTGCTCTAAGTTGTGGGGAATTCGTCTCCAGTCGAGCTGAGGTCTGAACCCCGATGGTCATAAATAACCTATATGACACGGTAGGCGTTCTCTCACTCTGGCCCCTGCCTAAGGTACCACCTCTCACAGCCCCCACAAGAGAAGCATGGTCAGTAGTGTAAGCAATGGCCCAAGCTTCTGACCTTCAGGCTAAACTCCTCCCCAGTTACCTAGCAACAGTGAAGACCATAAAAAGGGGTGCTCAGCCCCCACCTCACTCTCTCATTCCTTTGTCCTCTCACCTCTCTCTTCTCTCACTTCTCTCTCCTCTTCCCTTTCTCTTTGTCTTCTTCTCTCTTCTCTTCTCTTCTCTTCTCTTCTCTTCTCTTCGCCTCTCCTCTCTCCCTCCTTCCCTCCCTCCCTCCCTCCCTCCCTCCCTCCCTCCCTCCCTCCCTCCCTCCCTCCCTTCCTCCTTTCTACCTTCTCTCTTTCCCCTGCATTTCTATAATAAAGCTCTAAAACCATAGAGTCTCTGCTCTGCTCCTTCAAGTTCTGCTGCGCATTCTGGTCAGTGTTGGGAACTTCTTCCCTGTCTCCCACAACCCTGGTGACTTTAGCAAAGTAGCTCCATGGGAGGGTGTGTCCCCAGGCAGGTCTGCCCCTTAACCACCCCCTGAAGAGTGAGATAGAGGAATGCCCACCCAGGGATGAGTGGATAGGGTAGATAGCAGCCCTCCCACACCTGACTGACCAGAGAATAGGGAAACTCTGGTGGGGTGTGGGCATCTTTTTCCTTCCGTTCTTCCCCAGGGCCCTAGGCCCCCCACCCCTTTTTATTTTGTTCCCAGCACTAAGTCAGAAGTAACTTTCAAGGACTAGTGACTCAAGGTGATTTTAAGCAACTACCATAGATAAGCATTTGACAAGGAACTAAATCTTAGCATGTGGCTGGATAAGTGTGTGTGCATGTATATGCACACCATATAAATGTGTATATATAACCCAATCCAATAATTCATTCTAGCTAGGTTAAAGGAATAAGTGTAGCACCAAAATAAGCATCTTTTATCTTCTGTAATAATCATTTTCTTAAAGTTTTGTTGAAACCTATTTGTTTCCATGAATCCTTTTCTCAGTAAACCTAAGTGCCTTATAACGGACCAGTCTAGGTGTCCAGCAACAGCGGAATTGTGGTAAGCTGAGAGAAAATGGCGCCCATAGACTCATGGGGAGTGGCATCATTGGAGGTGTAGTTTTGTTGGAGGAAGTGTGTCACTGGGAGGTGGGCTTTGAGGTTTCAGATGCTCAAGCCAGGTCCAGTAGCTCACTCTCTTCCCAATCATATCAGGGTGTACAACCCTCCGCTACTTCTCCAGCACGATGTCTGCCTGCATGCTGCCATGCTGCCCTCCATGATGACAATGGACTAAACCTCCAAACTCTTCACAGCAATAAAACCACAACTACAACCAGAGTGGATGAGGAGCATGGGTGCATATACAATGGAAACTCTTTCAGACATAAATAAGGATGGGGGTCATGGTGTTTACAAGAAATGGGTACAGCTGAGACAGTCACATTAATGAAGGAAGGCTTTCTCAGGAAGGCAAATATGTTTTCTCTCATATGTGACTCCTAGACTTTATATAGCTATATAAAATCATGTATGCACATATTGGGTGAAAGTAGAAGTAAAATTGTCTAGGGGACTAACAGTAGGAGAGGTGATAAAATGTATGATAGGAGGAATGAAGTAAAAGTGGGGGCGGGTTATGCCTAACATACACCATGTACCTATAAGAAAAAATTTAAGTGTAAAATGTGAGTACGTTATTTTCTAAGGTTGCCTATGCCCTATTTACCTGTCAAGGTTCATGCATCCGGTGCTAGATCATAAAGTATTAATTTGCATGATTTTTAAAAGATTTCTCTCAAAGAAAATGGTAATATCCTTAATATTAGGGAGCATGTTTTCCATCTACTTATTTGATGGCTTATTGATGCACATAAAATACCCTCAGTTGACTATCAAGGGTTTACCCTGCGCTTTCCTATTTATTTCCCATCTTTAGATCATTTCTGCTTGGTGCCAGTTTGACTAAAGTGTGGATGATATGAAAAATAGCAAAAACCAATCAAACAAAAAATAAAACACTTCCACCCCCAAACTCAAATCTAATGAATACGTGATGAGATTTTGAAGCAAGCTAACATTTGTTCTATCTGTGGACTCAAGTCATTTCATTCCCTAAGTGAGCCCATTATGATGAAACTGTGAGCAGCCTTTACTAGGACTGCACCAATGTCTTGGTTATCTATTAATATGGACCAGTCAAAAGCACTTCTCTGCTCTTTTGAACTCCAGATGTATGTATGTCTGAGAGTGAGTCAACCTTTTCTCTTCCCTATTTCCTTCTCTATGGAATCCAGTGCAAACATCAGTTTGTTCTCTGATGCCTATCCATTCATTCTGCTTATCCATTCATTCTGCCTATCCTTCCATTCTGCTTATCCATTCATTCTTCCTATCCATTCATTCTGCCTATCCTTCCATTCTGCTTATCCATTCATTCTGCCTATCCTTCCATTCTGCCTATCCATTCATTCTGCCTATTCATCCATTCTGCCTATCCATCCACTCTGTCTATCCACTCATTCTGCCTATCCATCCACTCTGCCTATCCATTCATTCTTTCCCTTATTAGTGTCTTCTTTATATATGCATAAAAGTTTTATAGCATCTTCCTATGATAATATAAGAAATTTCAATACTTTCTATACAGTTTGCATGAAATCTCTATGTTTGGAACAAAAGCAAAACTGAAGGTCTTGCCATCTTACCACAGTAGAAAGAGTTAAGAGATATTTGTACTTAGGGACTTTTGAGATCATTAGCCATAGGAGCTGAGCTGTACTATGAAATAAACATTATTTCATTTGCAAGTCTCATTTTACCCAAGAACTTTGTCTTCTTCTGGACTAGATCTAGATCTATCACAGTGAGCACACCGACTTAATAGAAAAATCACCCTTGAGGTATAGACTTGGACTAACAGGCTAAGCCCTCAGACAAGATTAAGCCTGGATGCAAAATAGGACTGGTTGGCTAATGGCAATAATTGAAAATTATGGAAAGCATGAAAAACATGGGAATTTGAAAGGCCAAGTGTGGTGATGCACGCCTGTAATTCCCAGCACTTGGGAGGTAGAGGGCAGGAGGACCAGGGGTTTAAGTCTAGTTTTAGCTTTGCAAGGAGTTTGAGGCAACAAGCAAACAAGCAAACAAGCAAAAACAAAACAAAACAAAACAAAAAAAACAATTCCATGAGATCAACAAACAAAGCAATTTAGACATTTAAAGAGATCCTCCTTTGATGTGATCTGCCCACACGTGGAAGCCTTTTCTTTTTATAACATCACTAACAGCTAATCACCCAACACTAAATTATCACTTTTTCAAGACATCACAAAACCGTCTTTGGGCAGCAGGACACACAAAAAAATCTTTTCAATATTAGGTGTAATCTGTATTATTCTAACTTCTCCTTAATGGTTTGAGGTCTGCTTTTGGTCAAATGTGGAGCAAGCCTGGAACAGCTGTTCAAGACTTCTCTAAAATTCCAACCGTTCTCTTCTCATTTGTCTGTCGAATGGAACACATCTACCATTAAAGCTTATGAGCCCAGCCAATACATGCAAACGACTGCACTTAATAAAACAATCAGTTGTATGAGGTGATAGCAGCCAGCAGGTAGTTCTGGAACATTAGGCAGAGATTTAGCTCACAGTTAGTTCATAGAGTAAAGCTTGGTGGTTATAAAAAATTCCCTGGGATCATTAGTAAGAAAAATGTTTCACAAAGCATGATTATGAGTTTTGTTCCTAGCTTTGGCTTCGTGCAATTTTTCAGGTTGGATTCATAACCACTGCTTCAGGGTAAATCGGCCACAGCTTACAGATTTCTGGTCTCTGCTTTTGGCATCGGCTTCTGGTGCTTGTTTCCATTCTATAAGCATGCATCAACTTGTCCCTTCATGTGCCGGGATGTGTAGAGAGATGCAGGGGTCTTGTTCTTTAGAATGTAAACATCTAGACAAGAGGTAGATTTATAACCACGATACCAGAGGGCAAAGTTATTAAAGAAAACAATACATAATCTAAAACACAAATCAAGAAGGAATTAATTCTGCTTGGTAGCATCACGGATCTGTGAAGAGTTATCATCCAAACAAAACCCTGATGGCTAAACTGGACTGAGATATTCTGAACCTAGGGAACGGTACCAGGCAAGAAACAGGACTGGCAGAAGGCTGGCTCAGTCAGTGGGTGTCAGGAGCTCTGAAAAGATCTCCCTTTCCAGAGAAATTTTTGTTGTTGTTCTGGGGCTAAAGTGACCTCTTTTATAAAAACTGGAATTGGGCATGGAGCGATGGCTCAGTGGCTAAGAGCACTTGCTGCTCTTACAGATGACCTGAGTTCTATCCCAGAACCCATATGGTTTAACTTCAGTTCCAAAGGATCTCTGACACCTTCTTCTGGCCTCTTAGGCACCAAACATTCATATGATGCACACACAGACACTCACACATGCAAATAAATAAAAATAAATACTTTTATTTAAAAAGGAAATGATGGCAGAATATAAGGAAGGCTCCGTGTGAGGAGGACCATGACGGAAGTCTTGCTACCACCCCATTGCCATGGTTAGGTTCAGAGTACTGGCTTTTATATATTAACTCAGAAGTCCTGAAGAACCAAGGTTTAAACAGCACTGCCTCTTTCTCTCAAGGGCACTGTCTTACACTTAAGAACTCCTTCCCCAAAGTTATTAAAAGATTTAAAGCAGGGGTATGACATTGTCTGATGCCTGCTGAAGACAGCTGATGAGGATGTGGGGGTGAACTGGGAAGCAGAACTGGGAGAAAAGCAGTTAAACATTCTATGTGACAATTCCAAGACTCCAGGTTAGTCCAACAGGGGTGTTCTCTGTCCTCTCACTAACCAGAAGAGGCACAGAAAACCCAGAAGGACATCAAAGGTGGATAGCAGGGTGAGGAGCAGAGAGGATAGTAGTTTGGGGACTTTTTCCTGTGTGACGGAGGGGTGGGTGTGGCACTTACTGAACCATTATGTAAGAGGAACAGTTACAGGAAAAGGAGAAAGAATGTAACTTCGAATAAGTCAAGTTTGAGTCACGAATAGGGAATGGGGGAGGAAGTGTTTAATAGCCAGTTGTGATCACCTGCACATGCTAAATAGAATGCGTACTGTTAGAGACAATGGCCGAAGTACAGAAAGGTAAAACATAGACAGAATATGAGAGCTTGGTATTGGAAAGTATTCTTTACTAGATAAACATATTGTATTAATTTCTATAAAGAACAGAAAAACGAAAAACAGTTTGAACATCTGAAAGTTCTCTTATAGGCATTTGAGTGACAGATCTTGAATTTTAAATTATCTAAATTATTATTATTATTAGTGTCATTATTATTATTTTACTTTAGACAACAGTACAGAATTAAGAAAAATTATTATCCCTGGTTCATTGCGTACTTCTTATTATTTTAATTCCATCCCAAACACATGCAAACTCAGTCCCCTAACAAGAACTCAGACAGCACCCTGTGTCTATCATTATGACTGCCCCACCCCTTTACATCACCCTGTCTTCCTCACTTGACGTAACAGGACCCTGAGTTTTGCTCACCATTGCTTATTGCTGAAGAAAGAATAAGTACTGACTTAGTTGTTTTAGGTTTACTAAAAGGGTTTCCTGCTGTCTGTAGTCTCTGGAGACCCTGTCCTTTTTCCTTAAGACAGTACTGGGGTTTGTCCAAAAGCTGTGACTCCTGTTCCCTTGCATCACCTGTATGCAGCTAATGCTGCTGTACCACATTCCACTCAGAGTCTGCAGTTAACTCAGCCTCCTCTTGATGAACATTTGGTTTGCTCCAGGGGTTTGTTCTTGTGGCAGTGTTGCTAGAACACATTCACTGCTGTGAATGGGCAAGGACTTAATTTGGTTGTATGCCTAGAAAAGGAATGACTGGGGCATGTGCCTAATGTCTAGGTCTAGGGAAAAATGATGTATGATTTTGGTATTTCTGCCAGTACTGTAGAAGGGACTCGGGACTCCTGATACTGGATATTATCATGAATTTATTTATATCATTCTGCTGAATGCCCAGCTGTCTTCACTATGGTCTTCATTTGTATTTCTATGACCACTGGGTAAGTGGAATGGTACTGCATATTTTTATTGGCTGGCTGTGATTTCTGTGGATTGGTTCTTCCCATCTCCAAGGTTCCTATTTGTGTTCTTGTTGGTTAATACAAATACTTTATGTATTCATCATATGGAACTTTGTCGGTTCGTGTTTGATTATTTATATCATCATTCTTCATATTAAATTATCATATCAAATGACCTCTCAGCTTTATACCCTATATTTTTATGCTGTTTAAAGTTTCTTTGGGTGAAAATAATTTTAATGTAGTCAAACTTACCACCTTTGGGGCTTTTAAGTTTGTGTTTAGGAACCTTGCAGAGAAAGGTTTTTACCTATATGACTACCCAAGAAACACTTGCTGTAACAGATTTGTGTTTTAATGCTATTAGCTGAAGGTTTCTTTCAGTGTTTTTCCACATACATTTTTTATAATAAATGTCTGGCTCTCTTATAGCACTGTTTCCAGCCCGACAGCATTTGATGAAAAACAACAACTATTAAAACAAAAAACTGTTCAGACTCCGAGACTTTAAGAAACACTGTCATTTCCTGACCAAATCACGATATCAGAGTCCTTCACCTGAACAAAGCATAAGTTATTGTTTGAATTTATGAAAATTTCAGGGTTTACTTGGCTTCTTGGATAAGAGAGATAGAAACTATTTCGTCAAAACGGAACCAAGTTTTCCACTAAGTGGATGTGCATGTGTGCCCTGTGTGCTTATATGTACACTGTCCACACGGCAACGTGTCACTCAGACTGCCCAGATGATTTTGTGGTGCTGGTGCATCATGTCGTTGATGTCGTCACATCCTTTGTCAAGGTGTAGCTCATTGGGTCAGGGGTCATTTCCATAGAACATTCTTACAGACAGTTTACCTGGAGAAACTTTTTTTTTTTTTTTGCTATAATGTAGGGAGAATAAAATAGTTACAAAATATGTGAAGAACAGCACGTGAGAATGAAAAATATTAGTTTTCCACATTTAAGTAGGTATTCAACAGGTTTTTGCATGAACACATGCATGCATGCGTGCATGGTATGAGAGCCTCACAAAGCAGGCACGTTGGCTCTGAGCTCTATCCTCCACTCACCTTTTGCTCTGTGTTTTGAGACAAGTTTTCAGTAAGCTGTTTAAACGGACCTGAGCTCACTCCGCAGGTCAGGCAGGCCTTGAGTTTACTGTGCTCAAACTTTAATCTCCAGAGTGGCTGCGATTACAGGTCCACAGACAGGCTTGGCTCATTCAATTGCTTATATAAATCCTTTGCAATATAAATCCCAGGCAAAATAGCCAACTTACAACTCCAAACTGCACTTCGATGTCTGTTTGCAAAAACCCCTGTGCTTTTTTTTAAACCTAACATTTCACATGAGCCTGGGTGTGTGTATTTATACTGTCGGCTTATATATAATAGTTTATGGTATAGAGAAACTTTAAACAGACCTGCAGATGTGCTTCGAAGAGTGGCTCGTTTAGCAGGTAATGTATTGTCCAGTGCTCTGCTTTCTTTGGTTGTTGAGATTCGGCTGAACTGGAAAGGAAAATAGGCTTATCACTCAGAACAAGCTTGCTTTCCTTAAAAGGCAATTGTTTCTTTTTTCCTTTGCTTCTCTGGAGAATTGGCTACAAACTGGGAATAGCTTTCCTGTGACTCATGTGCAGAGCAGAGCTGCATCTATAGAGTTTCAGATAAAATGATAAAGAAATGGACCTCAATTAGACACATGTGAAGCAAGAGCAATCTTGAAAAGAAAACATCATCACAGATTGCAGTTCCTTAGCTCTATTGTGTATATAAAATAAATTGCCCCTTTTAAGGAAATAGTTAATCCGGACACTGGTATCAGGTTTTATTTACTCAGTATATCTGATTTTTATACTTAACCGAAGTTTTGACAAGCTGAGTATGTTACAGAGTCATGGCTTAATTCTTATCCAAGTATTTCAAAGATATACAGTTGCGAGGCCATCTTATTTACATATAAAATAATGGAGGAGGGAGGCTCATTTGGTAGTGTGCTTGCCAAGCAAGCATGAGGACTTGTGTTTGAACCCCAGGCACCCGTGCACAATGCCTGGTATGACAGTATGCACATGTGTGTAGATAGAGACAATAGGATCCTTGCAACTCCCTGACCAGACCCAGTTGGTTTAGTGAAAGTGTCTGTTTTAAGAAATCAGGCGGAGAGAGAGAGCAAGGAAGATACCTGGTGTTGACCTCTGGCATCTGTGTGCATGCGCACATATATGTGCACATGCACATACTTACAAGCATCCGTGCAATGCTCCCACGATACATACACTCTCATGAGCATGTACATACACTGATATATTTTCGTACCAATGAGACTTCCCAGGCTAATGTTCAAACTATCATAAAAGTAAATATAGGTTTAAAAATTCTACAGTGGTACAGTGGTAACTAACAGAAATTCCCTCATCCAGGGTCAGCATGTTGCTCCTGGTAATGATAGTCTTTGAGTGTAGACATTGGCTCACTGGTGCACTCTTGGTGAGACCTACAAAACTATGTACTGAACACTTAACCCAACAGGACTTGACTATTTGGATACTTACTTTAAGTGAGAATAAGGCACTGATATAACACAACATACTAGCATATTACAGTCACTCTGCCAAGCCTGGCCAGACCATCCCAGCCCCCACTGTATTTGGATCCCCAGCTATTTGTGCCACTGCCAGCTATTTGAATTGATGAGAGCTGGAAGTTGAGACAAAAATCTCTTTGTAATCATTGTATTTAGCTGTATTCACTTCTCATGTATCTAATACCAAAGTAACTGAGAAAGGTTTTTTATATGCATATTAATTAAAAAAAACTTTTGATGTTAATAAACATCAATTAAGGGCTTATTATAAATTAAACTAGGCTGCAAGGGGTATAAAGGTGAGTCTCATAGAGTTCTTCAACTTCTGAAGTTCACAATGGGGCAGAAAGATGGCTCAGCAGGTAAAGGGACTTGCCTCTGAGGCTGATGATTTGAGCTCTCCAGACCCTGCATGTTGAAAGAAGGAATGGGACTGACTAAGTTGTTCTTTAACCTCTATAGAAATACTGTGACATGCACTTGGTCAAACACATGCACACATGTGCACACACACACACACACACAAACATGATAAATAAGTGAAATATAATTTTTTTTAAAGTGCTCACATTATTGCAGAGACAGACGGACAAACCCAAAGACAAAGGCTAGATTCTACCAAATTTCACTCTGAGGAACACATGAATTGAGAGGACTTCCTTAAAGAGCCTAGTGGAAAGGCTACTCACAGTAGTGTGGGCTTTTCTTCCCCGACTGGCTCTGTCTGGAAAGACTCATCCAATGGTGGTGGGGAGCGACACTTCCTCTATAGACACATAGATATATGTGTCTATATAGACACACACATAGATAAAGCACTGCTACAGTCTTTCCTGGTCTCTATACAGGCTACTTCCCCTCCCCCACAGGTTGTGTGCAATGATGCCAGATTGTAGGGAATAGTGAGATACTCAGAAAAGTCTTGTGCCCTACTCTGAATTCCCTGTGTATGTGCGCGCACACACACACACACACACACACACACACACACACACACACACACACACACACACATGTAAACCATCAGCCAGCTAGATGGATAATCTTTGCTAGAGGGACACAGTTGAACTGGTTACTTGAGTCAAAGAATAAACACTTCAAAATACAAGGCTAGACTCAAACTTGAGGGTGACCTTGAATTTCTGGCTCTCAAAGGTCAGCTTTTCAAGTACGGTGCTGAGGTCTGAACCCAGTGTTTTGTGCTTATGTGGCAAGCATTCTGCTGTGGTATATGCCCAGCTCCTATTAGAACCTTGGAATTATGGGAAGAGTACAATCAGCTTGCACGGGGAAGGTGAGTGACTGGGGAAAGAGCAAGCATCGATAAGAACACGGTGACAAGATGAGAGAAAAGATGGAAAGAAGAATTTCATCCTTTAGACAAAATGATGTGTAGATAAAAAGATATATGTAGTAAGGAGTTAGGGAGAATGAAGGTTCTGAATGTCTTGGTTAATTGACCTGATTTTTGGATCTTTGTAACCCACCCTTCTTTCAAACTTAAGATCCTCCAGTCGCAGCTTTCTGGGTAATTTGTGTTCTGAAACACACACACATACACACACATATGCACATATATGTATATATGTGTGTGTATATAATATATATACATATACATATACATATATACATATATACACACACATATATATATGTATGTATGTATATATATATATATATATATATATATATGAATGATTGATATATATGCAGGATTACAGGGGTTTAACACTATTCTCAGCTAGAAATTTTTTTAAGACAGTGACTGGTAGAGAAGTAAAAGCATGTGAGAAAGATGAGGAACTAGCTCTTCAGTGTTTGAGACGTCTTCAGTGATGCAGCGTTCTCTTACTACATAGTTACACAATAATCTGCTTAGATGTTTTCCCCACTTGAGGGTTGAGACTGTACTTGCTCATCTTCATAACCTGGCACCCATCAGATGCTTATAAGAAAATAATGGAGTGAAGGTCAAAGGCCAACTCACATGGGAAGCATACCTTTGTCCCTTGGTGTGGCTTTTCATCCATTCAGTCATCTTACCTACCTATAAGCAGCCTTTCTCAGGCTTCTGTTATTCATCTGAACTATCAAATCCTAATCAGACTCTGCTTAAAGGCTAATGTGCAGACTTAACTTTGTATGATGAACAGAGGATTTCTTTCACTCCGAGAGAGACAGACAGACAGACACAGAGACAGACAGACAGACAGACAGACAGACAGAGAGACACACAGAGAGAGACAGAGAGAGAGAGACAAAGACAGAGAGAGACAGACACACACACACAGAGACAGAGAGAGTCCTTACTGAGTCCAAACAAGAGTTCCTTGAGCAAAAACCAATGACTACTTTAAGTCTGATGAAGTGGTCAAGATGTCTCTCTCTCTCTCTCATAGTGATGGTTTGTACATATTCTTATAGGGTCACATGATTTTTGGTTATGAAATCAGGACAGGGTCGGTGAGATGGCTTACTGGTTAAAGACATGTGCTGCCAAACATGACAGCAGTGTTTAGTTCCTGAGTTCAGTTCCTGGGAGCCATAGGATAGGAGGAGAGAACCAATTCCTGGAAGTTGTCCTTGATTTCTATAATAAATGTATATAAATATAAATAAATACCATTAAGTCAATAGCTTTTTCAGTGGAGCGGATCTTCAGCATTTTTATAATTGTTTATAATTGTGAATATAAGACTATGATAATAGGACAGAGAAAAATAAGATATACTTTAAACTCAGGAAATGTGTTATATATATATATATTTTTCTCTTCTTTCTTTCTTTTTTTTTCTTTCTATTTTTTATTAGGTATTTAGCTCATTTACATTTCCAATGCTATACCAAAAGTCCCCCATACCCACCCACCCCCACTCCCCTACCCGCCCACTCCCCCTTTTTGGCCCTGGCGTTCCCCTGTTCTGGGGCATATAAAGTTTGTGTGTCCAATGGGCATCTCTTTCCAGTGATGGCCGACTAGGCCATCTTTTGATACATATGCAGCTAGAGTCAAGAGCTCCGGGGTACTGGTTAGTTCATAATGTTGATCCACCTATAGGGTTGCAGATCCCTTTAGCTCCTTGGGTACTTTCTCTAGCTCCTCCATTGGGAGCCCTGTGATCCATCCATTAGCTGACTGTGGGCATCCACTTCTGTGTTTGCTAGGCCCCGGCATAGTCTCACAAGAGACAGCTACATCTGGGTCCTTTCGATAAAATCTTGCTAGTGTACGCAATGGTGTCAGCGTTTGGATGCTGATTATGGGGTGGATCCCTGGATAAGGCAGTCTCTACATGGTCCATCCTTTCATCTCAGCTCCAAACTTTGCCTCTGTAACTCCTTCCATGGGTGTTTTGTTCCCACTTCTAAGGAGGGGCATAGTGTCCACACTTCAGTCTTCATTTTTCTTGAGTTTCATGTGTTTAGGAAATTGTATCTTATATCTTGGGTATCCTAGGTTTTGGGCTAATATCCACTTATCAGTGAGTACATATTGTGTGAGTTCCTTTGTGAATGTGTTACCTCACTCAGGATGATGCCCTCCAGGTCCATCCATTTGGCTAGGAATTTCATAAATTCATTCTTTTTAATAGCTGAGTAGTACTCCATTGTGTAGATGTACCACATTTTCTGTATCCATTCCTCTGTTGAGGGGCATCTGGGTTCTTTCCAGCTTCTGGCTATTATAAATAAGGCTGCTATGAACATAGTGGAGCATGTGTCCTTCTTACCAGTTGGGGCATCTTCTGGATATATGCCCAGGAGAGGTATTGCTGGCTCCTCCGGTAGTACTATGTCCAATTTTCTGAGGAACCGCCAGACGGATTTCCAGAGTGGTTGTACAAGCCTGCAATCCCACCAACAATGGAGGAGTGTTCCTCTTTCTCCACATCCTCGCCAGCATCTGCTGTCACCTGAATTTTTGATCTTAGCCATTCTGACTGGTGTGAGGTGGAATCTCAGGGTTGTTTTGATTTGCATTTCCCTGATGATTAAGGATGTTGAACATTTTTTCAGGTGCTTCTCTGCCATTCGGTATTCCTCAGGTGAGAATTCTTTGTTTAGTTCTGAGCCCCATTTTTTAATGGGGTTATTTGATTTTCTGAAGTCCACCTTCTTGAGTTCTTTATATATGTTGGATATTAGTCCCCTATCTGATTTAGGATAGGTAAAGATCCTTTCCCAATCTGTTGGTGGTCTCTTTGTCTTATTGACTGTGTCTTTTGCCTTGCAGAAACTTTGGAGTTTCATTAGGTCCCATTTGTCAATTCTCGATCTTACAGCACAAGCCATTGCTGTTCTGTTCAGGAATTTTTCCCCTGTGCCCATATCTTCAAGGCTTTTCCCCACTTTCTCCTCTATAAGTTTCAGTGTCTCTGGTTTTATGTGAAGTTCTTTGATCCATTTAGATTTGACCTTAGTACAAGGAGATAAGTATGGATCGATTCGCATTCTTCTACATGATAACAACCAGTTGTGCCAGCACCAATTGTTGAAAATGCTGTCTTTCTTCCACTGGATGGTTTTAGCTCCCTTGTCGAAGATCAAGTGACCATAGGTGTGTGGGTTCATTTCTGGGTCTTCAATTCTATTCCATTGGTCTACTTGTCTGTCTCTATACCAGTACCATGCAGTTTTTACCACAATTGCTCTGTAGTAAAGCTTTAGGTCAGGCATGGTGATTCCACCAGAGGTTCTTTTATCCTTGAGAAGAGTTTTTGCTATCCTAGGTTTTTTGTTATTCCAGATGAATTTGCAAATTGCTCCTTCTAATTCGTTGAAGAATTGAGTTGGAATTTTGATGGGGATTGCATTGAATCTGTAGATTGCTTTTGGCAAGATAGCCATTTTTACAATGTTGATCCTGCCAATCCATGAGCATGGGAGATCTTTCCATCTTCTGAGATCTTCTTTAATTTCTTTCTTCAGAGATTTGAAGTTTTTATCATACAGATCTTTCACTTCCTTAGTTAGAGTCACTCCGAGATATTTTATATTATTTGTGACTATTGAGAAGGGTGTTGTTTCCCTAATTTCTTTCTCAGCCTGTTTATCCTTTGTGTAGAGAAAGGCCATTGACTTGTTTGAGTTAATTTTATATCCAGCTACTTCACCGAAGCTGTTTATCAGGTTTAGGAGTTCTCTGGTGGAATTTTTAGGGTCACTTATATATACTATCATATCATCTGCAAAAAGTGATATTTTGACTTCCTCCTTTCCAATTTGTATCCCCTTGATCTCCTTTTGTTGTCGAATTGCTCTGGCTAATACTTCAAGTACTATGTTGAAAAGGTAGGGAGAAAGTGGGCAGCCTTCTCTAGTCCCTGATTTTAGTGGGATTGCTTCCAGCTTCTCTCCATTTACTTTGATGTTGGCTACTGGTTTGCTGTAGATTGCTTTTATCATGTTTAGGTATGGGCTTTGAATTCCTGATCTTTCCAGAACTTTTATCATGAATGGGTGTTGGATCTTGTCAAATGCTTTTTCTGCATCTAACGAGATGATCATGTGGTTTTTGTCTTTGAGTTTGTTTATATAGTGGATTACATTGATGGATTTTCGTATATTAAACCATCCCTGCATCCCTGGAATAAAACCTACTTGGTCAGGATGGATGATTGCTTTAATGTGTTCTTGGATTCGGTTAGCGAGAATTTTATTGAGGATTTTTGCATCGATATTCATAAGGGAAATTGGTCTGAAGTTCTCTATCTTTGTTGGATCTTTCTGTGGTTTAGGTATCAGAGTAATAGTGGCTTCATAAAATGAGTTGGGTAGAGTACTTTCTACTTCTATCTTGTGAAAAAGTTTGTGCAGAACTGAAATTAGATCTTCTTTGAAGGTCTGATAGAACTCTGCACTAAACCCGTCTGGTCCTGGGCTTTTTTTGGCTGGGAGACTATTTATAACTGCTTCTATTTCTTTAGGGGATATGGGACTGTTTAGAAGGTCAACTTGATCCTGATTCAACTTTGGTACCTGGTATCTGTCCAGAAATTTGTCCATTTTGTCCAGGTTTTCCAGTTTTGTTGAGTATAGCCTTTTGTAGAAGGATCTGATGGTGTTTTGGATTTCTTCAGGATCTGATGTTATGTCTCCCTTTTCAGTTCTGATTTTGTTAATTAGGATTTTGTCTCTGTGCCCTCTAGTGAGTCTAGCTAAGGGTTTATCTATCTTGTTGATTTTCTCAAAGAACCAACTCCTCGTTTGGTTAATTCTTTGAATAGTTCTTCTTGTTTCCACTTGGTTGATTTCACCCCTGAGTTTGATTATTTCCTGCCGTCTACTCCTCTTGGGTGAATTTGCTTCCTTTTTTTCTAGAGCTTTTAGATGTGTTGTCAAGCTGCTAGTATGTGCTCTCTCCCGTTTCTTCATGGAGGCACTCTGAGCTATGAGTTTCCCTCTTAGAAATGCTTTCATTGTGTCCCAAAGGTTTGGGTACGTTGTGGCTTCATTTACATTAAACTCTAAAAAGTCTTTAATTTCTTTCTTTATTCCTTCCTTGACCAAGGTATCATTGAGAAGAGTGTTGTTCAGTTTCCATGTGGGTGTTGGCTTTCTGTTATTTTTTTTGTTATTGAAGATCAGCCTTAGTGCATGGTGATCTGATAGGATACATGGGACAATTTCAATATTTTTGAATCTGTTGAGGCCTGTTTTGTGACCTATTATGTGGTCAATTTTGGAGAAGGTACCATGAGGTGCTGAGAAGAAGGTATATCCTTTTGTTTTAGGATAAAATGTTCTGTAGATATCTGTCAGATCCATTTGTTTCATCACTTCTGTTAGTTTCAGTGTGTCCCTGTTTAGTTTCTGTTTCCATGATCTGTCCATTGGTGAAAGTGGTGTGTTGAAGTCTCCCACTATTATTGTGTGAGGTGCAATGTGTGCTTTGAGCTTTACTAAAGTTTCTTTAATGAATGTGGCTGCCCTTGTATTTGGAGCATAGATATTCAGAATTGAGAGTTCCTCTTGGAGGATTTTACCTTTGATGAGAATGAAGTGCCCCTCCTTGTCTTTTTTGATGACTTTGGGTTGGAAGTCAATCTTATCAGATATTAGGATGGCTACTCCAGCTTGTTTCTTCATACCATTTGCTTGGAAAATTGTTTTCCAGCCTTTTATTCTGAGGTAGTGTCTATCTTTTTCTCTGAGATGTGTCTCCTGTAAACAGCAAAATGTTGGGTCTTGTTTGTGTAGCCAGTTTGTTAGTCTATGTCTTTTTATTGGGGAGTTGAGACCATTGATGTTAAGAGATATTAAGGAAAAGTAATTGTTGCTTCCTGTTATTTTTGTTGTTAAAGTTGGCATTCTGTTCTTGTGGCTGTCTTCTTTTAGGTTTGTTGAGGGATTACCTTCTTGTTTTTTCTAGGGCATTGTTCCCGTTCTTGTATTGGTTTTTTTCTGTTATTAACCTTTGAAGGGCTGGATTCGTGGAGAGATAATGTGTGAATTTGGTTTTGTTGTGGAATACTTTGGTTTCTCCATCTATGGTAATTGAGAGTTTGGCTGGGTATAGTAGCCTGGGCTGGAATTTGTGTTCTCTTAGTGTCTGTATAACATCTGTCCAGGCTCTTCTGGCTTTCATAGTCTCTGGTGAAAAATCTGGTGTAATTCTGATAGGCTTGCCTTTGTATGTTACTTGACCTTTTTCCCTTACTGCTTTTAGTATTCTATCTTTATTTAGTGCATTTGTTGTTCTGATTATTATGTGTCGGGAGGAATTTCTTTTCTGGTCCAGTCTATTTGGAGTTCTGTAGGCTTCTTGTATGTTCATAGGTATCTCTTTCTTTATATTTGGGAAGTTTTCTTCAATAATTTTGTTGAAGATGTTTGCTGGTCCTTTGAGTTGAAATCTTCATTCTCATCCACTCCTATTATCCGTAGGTTTGGTCTTCTCATTGTGTCCTGGATTTCCTGGATATTTTGAGTTAGGATCTTTTTGCATTTTCCATTTTCTTTGATTGTTGTGCCGATGTTCTCTATGGAATCTTCTGCACCTGAGATTCTCTCTTCCATCTCTTGTATTCTGTTGCTGATGCTCAAATCTATGGTTCCAGATTTCTTTCCTAGGGTTTCTATCTCCAGTGTTGCCTCACTTTGAGTTTTCTTTATTGTTTCTACTTCCCTTTTTAGGTCTAGTATGGTTTTGTTCATTTCCATCACCTGTTTGTATGTTTTTTCCTCTTTTTCTGTAAGGACTTCTACCTGTTTGATTGTGTTTTCCTGTTTTTCTTTAAGGACTTGTAACTCTTTAGCAGTGTTCTCCTGTATTTCTTTAAGTGATTTATTAAAGTCCTTCTTGATGTCCTCTACCATCATCATGAGATATGCTTTTAAATCTAGGTCTAGGTTTTCGGGTGTGTTGGGGTGCCCTGGACTGGGCGAAGTGGGAGTGCTGGGTTCTGATGATGGTGAGTGGTCTTGGTTCCTGTTAGTAGGATTCCTACGTTTACCTTTCGCCATCTGGTAATCTCTGGAGTTAGTAGTTATAGTTGACTCTGTTTAGAGATTGTTCTTCTGGTGATTCTGTTACCGTCTCTCAGCAGACCTGGGAGACAGATTCTCTCCTCTGAGTTTCAGTGCTCAGAGCACTCTCTGCTGGTAAGCTCTCTTACAGGGAAGGTGCGCAGATATCTTGTTTTTGGACCTCCTCCTGGTCGAAGAAGAAGGCCCAAAACAGGGCCTCTCTCAGAAGCTGTGTTGCTTTGGCAGTTCCCAGAAGCTGTCAGCTTCTGTGGTGCAGACTCTCACCTGTGCAGACTAAATTCCTAAGTTCCAGGGAGTCCTGGAACGAAGATGGCGACCGCTGCTGCTGAGGCTGAGGCCGCCTCCCAAGCCAGGCGGACACCTGTCCTCTGGTCCGGATGGTGGCCGGCTGTCTGCGGCCCGCCAAGGGTGCTGCCTCAGCGGCTCTGTGCTTCTGCCCGTCCCAGAAGCTGTCCGGTTCTCTGGCGCACCCTCTAACCTGTTCAGACTAATTTCCTAGGTCCCACGGAGTCCCGGAACCCAGATGGCGACCACTGCTGCTGAGGCTGAGCTGTTATATATTTTATATTCAGGGAATTCAGATAGTTAATAGGGTCAGTCTGTCAAAAAGTCTCCCCCCTTTTTTTTGGAAGTATCATCCACATGGTACAGTTTAGTCATATTTTAACTAGCTGAATTAATCCATGATTATAGCTTTAATTATAGGTTTGCACTCACAGAATGCCATGAATCTTCCAGGTGAAATACTAATAAATTCCTTGAACATGGGATAAAGCAGCTGCAGTATCTTGGCCCTCCGCCAGTACTGGAGGGGCATCCTTCTCGGCCACGTGTACCGAGAATGGCTGTAGCTTCAGGAGTGGGTGTTTCAGAGCCCACCATAGGATAAAGTCCAAATGCTCACCTTTGAGTTTGTTTCCTAGCTCTAAAGATAAAACAAGATGGCCAGCTGAGCTGGATCATCTCTACTCAGATGTGGCAAGGGTTGCAGACACAGACCCACTGGGCAGAGCAGCTGATACTTAATAGCATGGTGGCATTTGTGCTCTGTCCAGACATCTCTTTTCAATGTTCTCTTCTGGGGAAAGAACAGGCCCCCTCAACAGGCTGCATCCACAAAAGCCAAGTCATGTGGCAGCATGTGTTTTAAGAAAGTCTGGAGGGGATGGTTATTCTAAATTTCCACTAACACTGATCTCAGCTTGAAGGATGTGCAGTTCTGGGTAATTTGTGTTCTGATGCATACGCAGTTGACAGGACCTGTCTAGATGCCTCACACATCCATCAGCGGATTGAAATTTAAATGACAAAGGCAGTACCCAGGTGCCTCCTGTGGGTGTGAAACGTTCCTGAGTGGATTCAGCCCAGATCAATGCACAGCTATAGATGTATCAGAAAGAAAATCCTCTGTGACAGATATACCCCACTCCAGAACTGCACATGTCATCTGTAGGAAACTTTGCCCATGTCTCCTGAGCAGAGACATCTGCACTTGGCAGAAGAGGGCCATGTAGTAAGCCTCTAATGAGAAACATAGAAGCTTATTTTCCATCACCTGTAGATGCTGTCCTCTGAGATAAAATAAATCCATGAGCAGCGTAGGCTGATTTTTCCATAGCACGGCTCTTAGCAGGGAGGAATTATCTTCCTAAATATATTCCCTGTGCCTTGGCAGCATAAAGAGCAGTGGGGATTCAGAGCTAAGAAAGCCAGGGCACTGGCCAGTTTGGTTGGATGAGTCACACGTGGGAGCACCCTCCACAATATCCATTTTTTACCCTCCAGGCTAGGCACTGGACAGCCCGTCACACCTGGGACTAAAACATACACTCTACCTCGTTAAGGGAATGAGCTGAAGAATCCCGAACAAACATGGCTCATGTCCTCTGTGGCTATGCAGAGCTCAATACTTGGCAAATGAGCAGTCATTCTGGCTGGCATGTCTTCTGCTTATTTGTTTGTTTGTTTGATGTCTGGCATCTAACTCAGGGCCTTTCATGTGCTAAGTACATACTGTATGCCTTAGCTACATCCCTAGCCTTCCTGGTGTCTCATTGGGATATTTGGAGGCCACTGTACAGATCATAAAATATATCTCTAATCCCATTTTTGGTCAGTCTTTTACTTTGATATGCCAAATATAGCATTTGAACTAACTTCCTGTTACTAGATTTTGAAAAATATTTTAAAATTATAATCGTAAGTACATAAAACCTAATATCCCATCTCTATGGCTCTAATATTCTTACAGCAGAACTCTTGGAGTAAGAGGGATCCATCCTCTTATTTCTTATCTAGGGTATACACAAATGCATTTAATTTTTTTTTGCACTGCTGAAAGTGGCATATGGTTAAATTTTGCATCTCTTATCTAATTATTTTGTGGAAAGGGCACCACATTTTAAAGACTGCAATCATTTCAGTCTCGTTATAATTAAAAAATGTATGCTAAGTAGGAAAAATGTTTCTGACCTAGCAAGACAATGGCAAAATGATAATTGAATTACCTGGATTTACTTGCATATTTCTTCAGAACCGATGTGCCACCAAGTCTCAGTAGCTAGTTGGACATCAACTTCAAGCCACTGGGCTGTTGACCTTAAAAGCTCAACTCACTTGGAAAGAATACATCGGTGTTTTTCCATTCCCTAAATCCAGTTGTTGCATGGTGTATTACAATCATTTCTAAAATGTGGTTTTCTACTATAAAGTGGGTTCTGGGTATTAGGTCTGTGGTCTTTCTCCTTTTTTTTTTTTTTTCATGTTCTTTAAAGCTGTTCTTTGAAGGGGGTTCCCTGGACAGCAGCCTACCTAGAGTTCTTGTGCTCATTCGGAGGTGAGCAGGAGAGATGCAGTCTTAGCAGAGCAAACAGAAAGACTTTCTCTGTAGCATGGCTTGTTTGTAGACATGTGGGTGTAAAACAAAGCTGGGACTTGAGGATGCTGTGGTTTGGGTACCAGTGTCCTCTGAAGGCTTGAGTGTTAACAGCTAGCTCCCCGGCATGATGCTCTTGGGAGGTGATGGAACTTTGGAGAGGTGACACATACTGGGAGTTTTTAGGTGACCACAACGAGGTTGTATAGTGTCAGAAAGTTGTTGTTAACTGTAGAAGTGACCTTTAAGGAGACATTGGGTCCTGGCCACTTCCTTTCTGTCCTTCTTGCTTTCTGGTGGATAATTTGCTGGGTCACGAAATTCAATGTGCTTTGCTTACCTTCACTGGATTCTTTAAAACTATGGATCACAATAAACATTTTTCTTTAAAAGTTGCTATTTCAGTCACAGTCTCGGAAAGCTGACTAACTAACATGGGAGGTGAGCTGGAGAGGGACCCAGGAGGATGAGGGGGGTTCCCTGGGCAGCAGCCTACCTAGAGTTCTTGTGGTCTCTGGTTGAGCAGGGGATGTTTATGGAGTTGAAGGGCTGGAACACAGCAACAAAGAGGGGAGAGGGAGACTGGGGATAGGATGTGCAGGCACCCAGAGATTGAGGGATGTCTGCTGGTGGGTGGCCTATCTGGCCTTCTAGAGGCCACTATGGCTTGTGGTCTGGCAGGGGACCTCTACCAGAGTTGGGACCTGGGATATGGTGATAAGAAGGGGAGGGACAGTTGGAGGTAAGGTGGGTGGTGTGAGCATTGTGAGTGGGTGATACACTTCCTCCAACAAAGTCATATCTACCTCAACAAGGACATACCTCCTAATAGGACCACTCCCTAATGACCAAGCATTCAAATCTACAAACCTGAGAGGGCCATTCCTATGCCAACCACAACAGGAAGAAATGACCTTTCATGTTTGGTCAGTGTCTGGGTTTACCGAAAAAAAAAACTGCTGCAGTCACAGAACACAGAGAGCTTGCAGTGAGCAAAGGAGAGAAGCATGTGGGAGCTAAGCTATGAGTAGTTGGCTCTTCAGATTTTCTAGCAGTTAAAGCAAAGTTTAAAAGAGGTGCATCATCAAATGATACAATAAAACACAGGCTCCCTGAGAGGCTGTCATAAAATATAAAAGCTATAAATTATGATTTACACAGTCCAGGAGTCTTTGCCTTAGCAGAGGCAGGAGACTGCCAATACCTTACAGTACATGGACAGCTCCGCTCGTCCGGAACATTTATCCGCAGGCAGCCACCATGCCTCTGCCCACTGTGGAGCTTACTTTACAATCTCAACCCTGAAACATCATCAGGTTACCCCTTTAGCTCCTGATTTGTCTTATTTGGATTTCTGAGGGGCACCAGGGGGGAGCCAAGACTGTCTTCCCTCTAGTCTCTTTCTGGAACTTTCCTTTTCTCAGGAAATTAATCCCCTCAGTCTGATTGATAGCATACTGTTGTTGGTACAGCATGCACCACCTCCTCTGGATGTCAGAAAGTGTTGGGCAGAGAAACAAGATGAAGTTCCTGCTACCCTTGTGTGTTCCTTAATAGAGCTTGCTCAACACCAAGCTATTCAGAGTGATGGACACAGTGTATTAGGGCTACTTTTAGTGATGCTCTAGAGCTTATGTTTTCTAAGGATATGGTTTTATCTGTATTGAAAAGGTTCAACCGTGCATATATTTGGGAAAGGAAGGTGTTCATGTCCGACAGATGAACGTGATGATGACGACTTACTATATAGATCGAATTCTTTTTAGCTTTAGCTTTGCTATTGACTTGGGGTGGGGGCTTTTAGGTGTTCTTCCAACTGCACTGACCTAGAAATATGAAGGTCCACTATCTCCACCCTTCTAATGTGCTATGGTAACCTTGAGCTTATCCAGGGAAGAAGAGGAGGAGGCTTGTCTTGCCAAGCGTCCAGGATCTGTAGAGGCCGGTGTGCTCCCATGACAGCAGGTTGGCTAGGCAACCTGGAGTGCGCTTGCAAACAAGCCTGGATGTTCTTGCCTGGTTGGCTGCCATTCCCTAAGAAGGCAAGTAGGTACGATAAATTGGACAGTAATGGCTGATGTGCTAACCTTTGAGAAGTGTTGGTATTTTACGGCCAGGGGTTTGTTTGGACAGGACTACTTATCTCCTGAAGGGATTTGTGCACTAATTAGTCAGAGGCAAACTTAAAAAAATATTAGGAACCATTATCTGTGATCACACTTAGGAAATAAGAGGCCTTCCACTAAAGTCAAAAGCATTGATCTTTGAGAAAGCTTGCCAACATGCATTAAATTTTGTGTGGGAAGAAGTACATTTTAAATAGGCCCCACTAAACTAAACCAAATCAAAACAAAACAAGAAACCCTTCAAGCAAGAAACAAACAGATGGCCAAGACCTTATTAGGCTGCTACTTTAATCCTTGAAACCCCACACCAGCTCCAGTGGCAGATGCTGCTTACACCGTTTCTTGAGAAAAAAAATGAGACACTTCATAGCAAGCCAGACCCACACAGATATAAAATATGCATTTTAACCCTCTTTTCTTTGTTTCTTTTAAATTAAGTGTCTGCTGATGGAGATTAAACTATTTATTAGAATACACTTACACACTAGGGTCTTACACCTAATTATCTCAAGATACTGTGAGGCAATGTCTGTGTTACATATTTACATTCATATATAACTATTATGGTAAATCCTAAACAAATACAGATAGATAAAAAGGAGTTTCAGAAACTGGCTTGTAGCTGACCTTCTTACCTTATATACCCATCATATTAGAGCCTTACAATGTTACAGTAAGTACATTTTTTCTGATATAAATGTTTTATTTTTCTGTGTTTTTTTTTAGTTGCTATTGATGTGCACGAGTGTGTGTGTGTGTGTGTGTGTGTATGTGTCTGTGTGTGTGTACACATACAAGTACAACTTTCTGAGTCCATTTAATGTTGGTCATATGTATATTTTTTAGGGCAGACCACTGTGTATTGAATAATCAGTTAGGGGCTAATCCCTATGGAAGACTAATTTCCCTCTCACAGCAGCTGTTAATTTCCTGTAGCTCTCCAACTAAAGGTGGAATTTTGTAAGATTTACCCAATCCGTGTTGGCATGCCAACTGTCGTCCTATTTCAGTCTCGTGTAGGGGATCTTATTTTTTGTATCAGTGATGTGTTCATGTCCAGTCTCTTTTTTTTCGGTTCCATTTCTTAGTTTCCTTGCTTGTAACACCAATCTAAGCACTGTTTCTTCTTATGTCCTGAGATAAGTATCAGTCATTGTAGAAACTCAAGTGTTTCCCTGTCTTTAGCTGGTAAGAGGAGAGTATATTTGTCTCAAGTTCTCTAGAAATCAGAAATGGTCTAAATCATTTTCCCACCCTTGACCCAATTACTGTTGTAGAGAAATGGAATGCGCCAAATATGGTCACATGTTGCAAAATGATGGAAAATATTCCAGGAAGTGTGTGGTAATTTTGTTGTTTGAACACCATAGTGATGCTTAACCGGCGTACCCAAACCAAGGCAACTGTAAGCCCGCTATGGTTGAATCCCATGGGACCACTGCTGTGTCTGTAGTCTGCTCCTGACTTGAATGTCATCCTGTGGTGAATACTTAGCCTAGCTTTACATCTGCCAATCCGAACCCAAGGTCAGTGAACTACGCAGATCAGCGAATGGAAATTGCCGCTGTTCAAATGCGCTAACACTGCAAACCCGAGGGTGAGACTTTTGAATCCCCAGCTAAAAGCCCCTGTGACTGATCTAACTTGCAAAATGTTAGTGTAAAGTGTTCGCTGATTCCCTACAGGGAAAACGTGCAACAACAAGCCAGCCACTTCCTGAGACTAGAAAGATGTCCTTTATGCTGACCAGCTTTGACTTCCATTTATCTGTCTGCTTTATATACTTAACCATACCAAAGAAATTCGATCCTTCCACATTTTCTAGTAGGTAGTAGAAACCGCTCTCTTCCAAGGCTCAACATCTGCCATCTCTCATCTGTTCTGAATATTAAAATAGAAGATGTCTTCCGCCTTCAGGGCCACTCTGTGTGAATTCTGGCTCACCTCGGGATAAATGATGCTAACACAGGGCCTGGTGCTGCTGCCCTCGGTTGGTAGCTTCCTGTTGTTGAGCAGAAGGTTGAGGAAGAGGAGACTCACACCTGTGAGGAGTAACTTTAACAGCACATCTACAGAAGAAGCCGGACACAGATACTTCAAGTCTCCACAGCCACAGTGTGTACGCAATATGTGTTTTGAATTTGTTACCTCTCTAGCCCTTCACATAGGACTGTCCCCACTGGGTGCTCAGTGCTTAATTTTTGAGATTCTAAATAATTTGGAAGTGTCAAGTTCCATATGCGGAGCTCATTTTATTTTAAAGGGAATTCTTAGGGAAACAGAAGAACAGGCGTCCGTGAGGATGCCGTGTTCAGATCCGCTCTGTAATCTGAACACACAGCTCTCTCTTTACTGTGAGTGTATCAGTGACAGCCTCCCAGGATTGAAATGTGAAGCAAGCCCTAAAGGAAATCTGACCAACAGACTTCCCCACAGCTGTTGCTGGGCGACAGAATTCTTTCTTTCTCCTCTTTCTTCCTGCCTGCTACACAATCCCATCAGTTCCAACTAGAAAATTCCAAGGAAACTTGGACTTACAACACGCCATCGCCAACAACAGCTAAATCTGTGGTAACATTTTCTTCTCTTCCTGGAATATCTACTCTGAAGCTAGCTCTGCTAAGGCTTGGAAGAAAAATCTGCAGGGAGACGACGAGAGCTACTGTTTTCCTCTTGGCTCTCAGGGTCTTAGGATTCTACGATGCTGCTGCTGTGTTCCTCGGTCACCAGGCAGCTGTCTTCTCCCACCTTCACTGCTGTGGAGCCTAGGCTCCATTGCAGCCTTCGGGGCTTCTGCATACTGGACTCTCCCCACCTCAGCATCTGTTTCCGAACAATAACCAGGCTGTAGCATGCCGTAAGAGAATAACTGATTTTCTGGAAACTCTTCCCCAGGTTTTCTCTGTCACTGCAGAGAAACCTGATCTCCCTTGAGGTCTGCAAGCTTGCTTGTGTGTCCAGGCACAAGTCTCTCCATTTTCTGTTGCTCAATATGGCAGACACACTAGCTTTCTTTTTTTTTTTCCACTACTAGAATCTCTTTCCTGCCTTGGGGCTTTTATCTAGATCCTCTTCCCTGCTTTTGAATATTGCTTGTGTGTGTGTGTGTGTGTGTGTGTGTGTGTGTGTGTGTGTGTGTGTGTATGTGTGTGTGTGTGTGTGTGTGTATGTGTATGTGTGTGTATGTGTGTGTGTGTGTGTATGTGTGTGTATGTGTGTGTGTGTGTGTGTGTATGTGTGTGTGTGTGTGTGTGTGTGTGTGTGTGTGTGTGTGTGTGTGTGTATGTGTCTAGCTGACAGATTAATCAAAGTCTCAGCTGGTGTCATGTACGCTGCAGTCTACCCGGATGCTTAGTATAGGTCCCTGTGTTATATTCTCTAGAAATCTTCCAAGTTCTCTTTACAGGATACACATGTAGTGCTTATGTGTGTGAAGCTTGCCTCCAGCAGGAGAGCAGGACTCCACTATTACCCTTCCCCCCAGGGTGCAGCCTAACTGCCTGGGTTGGAGCCCTTCAGCACTCACCTGATGCACTGGGACTCGTAATCCTCAGCTTCAGTTTCAGTCAGTAGAGGAACCAATATCACTTTCTAAATAGAACTGCTCAGGGCCAATCCAAAATCCATGTACAGTCTTAAATGGAGTGTTTAGTGTATGTCAGGTGCTTAATCTAGACTAGCTACTGCTAGAGTGTCTTAGTTACTATTCTATTGCTATAAAGAGACAACACGCCTTTAATCCCTGCACTTGGGAGGCAGAGGCAGGTGGATTACTGAGTTCGAGGCCAGCCTGGTCTACAGAGTGAGTTCCAGGACAGCCACGGCTACACAGAGAAACTCTGTCTCGAAAAGCGAAAGAGAGAGAAAGAGAGAAAAAGAGAGAGAGAGAACATGATGGGGCAGCTTATAGAAGAAAACATTTAATTGGGGGCTTTCGTATAGTTTCAGGGGTTTAATCCATAAAGATATGGCAGGAGGCAGGTTCAGTGCCTGGAGTGGTAGCTGAGAGGTCACATCAGTCAGAGAGAGTTAGCCTGCCCCTGGCATGGACTTTTGAAACCTCAAAGACCACCCACAGTGACATACTTCATCCAAAAAGACCACACCTCCTAATCCTTCCTAAACAGCCAGCCAACCAGGAACCAGTCAACTATATTAGCCTATGGGATCCATTCTCATTCAGACCATCATATGTAACATTAGTGGTTTCCATGTTTTTACTCAAATGGCATCAGTCTCCTGAACTTGTTGTACATAAAACACTTTTTTCACCCAAGGAGTTACATAACCTCAGGCATATACATATATAAATCAACCACTTACATATAAAAGATCATAAAGAATTTCTTTAAAACAGTTCTCTGACATACACGTAATTTTATCATTAAAGATGAAAGCAGATTTGCATGTTAATCTGATAGATATGGATGAAGGATTCAATCTTGGCTGACTGTTTGATGCTGCAGGGGTAGGGTGGGGGGGAGTATCTTCAATATTTGCAGAACTGATGGAGATTTTGATTTCTCTGTTCATCAGTGCTGAGGCTATGACTTCACATAAGAACGCAGTATCAAACAGCAGAAATATGTTTCGGGCCAGGTCAGAAGCTGGAAGCTTTGTTGTGTTCCCATGCCAAAATCCATTTAGTAACTTTGGTTAAACTCAAACAGCAGCTTTTCAAATCAAACATTCTTACACAGCATACTCCAAAGATACGTTAATTTGATGTATGCTGTGGGTGGCAGTAGAAAGAGATGTTTTATAGTTTGTAATTAAACTGTCACATTTTTATAAGAACAGAGTTTACAGTACCGTAGGATGTACAGGAACGATGTTGCAGTTCATAACAGACAGGAGTCTTGAATCAGAGCCAATGTGATTGGGGCCGGGACAGTGGCTGTGGTGGGATGTGACTGCATGCATCGTGCAGTGAGCATGCTCTGTGACAACCAAGGCCTCTGCGAGGCTGCACGATGCTCTACTGGTGAGCACGGCCAGGAACACTTCAGATTCATTCTGTGCTTGGTTTCTTGTTACATGTTGGTGTTCCATGTTCAGAAACCTTGTCTTGTGCCAGTTTTTGGCAACTACTGTGTTCAGAAATGTGATTCCCCACATGGTGTCATGACCCACAGTTTAATAAGCTAAACTCCAGAATGCCTGGTTTCCATGTTAAAATAGTACTCTAGAAATTTGATTTTAAATGTCAGCTCCATTGTGGGTCTCACTAAGGGCCTTCCTTCCTTCCTTCCTTCCTCCCTCCCTCCCTCCCTCCCTCCCTCCCTCCCTCCCTCCCTCCCTCCCTTCCTCCCTTCCTTCCTTCCTTCCTTCCTTCCTTTTTTATGGCAAGTTGGTCACACTAGTATAGCTGAGTCTCTTCTTCACAGGTCAGCTTGAGATGAGCTTCAAGGCAGACTTCGGAGTCAATAATGTTCTCCCCCTTCCATGGCTCTGTATTCATTCTTTTCTTAAGAAGATTTTCTCAGGGAGCCTTTAGGCCTCCACCAGGCTCTAGACAGTAAAGCTTACACCCCCGTGAAAAGCAGTTATGATGTGTATAGACTCCTCCTGTCAGATACCTTCTTTGGGTAAATATTTATGTGAAACGAAGCACACAATTTAAAATAGCCCCGAAGAAGCTGTGTACCATCCTTGATGAGTGCCACAGAAAAGTTTGTGTGTTAGCAGTTGCTTTAACAACATCTGGCACAGAGAAATAAAGACGAAAATATACTTTGGTCCTGTGATATTTATAGCACTGTCCGTTTAACCGTTGTGCCCTATTTAGGAATATTTCTTGAGTGAGCTTTATTTTAACGTCCAAGAACGCAGTCATAGATTGGTGGCTCACACTGACTGCAAAAGGCTCAGGGCATGCGTATGCAGGGAGAACAAGGGAACTCCCCTTGGTCGGAAACCCTTCGATGCTCTGACTTGGAAGGCCAGAGTGAGGGAAATGGTACATTAAAGCTTTGGAGGATTTGTAGAGAAACCTTGCCTTTACGGTTTATTCACAAGCACTGCCTTTCAGGGTTCTGAGTCGTACCTGTCACACCTGGCATGCCTTTCTCTGTGGAGATCTAGTTTGTCACCCCACCAACCAGCCCACAGGATGCACATTCTAGATAGCTGGATACTGCACAACAATGTGCAATCGCCATATATTTGATGCTTTCTAGCACGTATATAATTGGTGTTTTAGAAACTAAGAATCTAAAGATAATGGCCTTTGCAGTAGAAAGTCTTTTATTTTATATTATATTATATGATATATGATATATGGTATATGCTATATGATATATGGTATATGGCATATGATATATGATTGATATATGATATGTGATATATGATATTATTTCATGTGTTCTTTTGACTAGCTTCGGTTTTCCCTGTCATGGAAGCCCCTTAATAGGCTTGATTTGCTCAGTGACCTCCTCTGGCTTTAGCATGTTGTGTTAACTTTTGTGAACACGCCGGCTGGCTCTTACACTAAGTACTTGAGTGTAGTATTAAAGCCCGGCAGCCTCCCCTCTCTTATCTCTAAGTATTTACTGCTTTGGTGGTCCTCACACAGCTCTTCACGCTTGACTCCTCTTCCTTTCGATTCTGTTTCTGAGTACCCGTGTATGAGAAAACGCATTTGAAATATTTCTAAAGTAAAAGTACATTGGCTTCCATGAGTCTGAAAGAGGGCAAGGAGAGAGAGATGGGAGGCTGGAGAGGACAGGGAAAGGAAAATATTGTAATTATAATAAAAAAATAAAAAAATAATTACTTGAAAAGTAAGTTGCTTCATTGATTACCTGAAGGATTTCCCGATGACTCAAGGGTAATAGTCTCTCCTTTCCTTTCCTCTTTTCCATTTATTCAACAAAACAGTATGTCATTGGTTACTATGTGTTCCTTATTGAGCTGGAGGCAACGTGGCGCTGAGGAAGGCATAGGCCTGACGTATTCCTGTGCTGTGACTGAGGAAAGACCCTCCTCACTCTAGCCTGAGGGTGATGAGGGAAAGCGCCCTGATGGAAAGCTGAGTCTTCACAGAAGAGTCTCAGCAGAATGTCCCCTCAGGTGAAGAAGGGAGAGACGTTGGATGGACAGAGGCTGTGGGAGGGGGAGAGCGGATGGAGGCAAAGGGTTTTCTGCTTCCCTCTCCCATCGGCCCCAAACTCAGGCTCCTTCCAGAACCTTCTTCTCCTGGAGATCAGGGCTCATGTCACTCACCTCTCTTCTCCAGGGTCAACTTGTGACTGCTGCTGCCATTCCTTATAAGTAACTTTTAGCTGACTTAGATGTGATTTTTCAGTGTGTCCCTCTCTGCCCCAGGCCATCATAGCCTCCCCTCAACTCTAGTTCTCCTCACAGTTGCTTTATCTCAGGAAAGACACCATTGGGCATACTGCCCCAGTCTTAAGCTCCCAGCCATGGCCTCTTCCCTCAGTCAGTTCCTCTGTGCTGCTCAAGTCTGTTGAAAAATCTTTCCGATTTATTAACGTCCATTCACTTACTCCCCGACAGCAACCATCCCAGGTGCTGTTAGCTGTTCAGTGCATCATTTCAACAACCCATCACCTGGCCTCTGTGTAATCTCTTCTCCTTTAAGACCCATTCCAACCCCCTACCACCACAGCAACCGGAAAGACTGTTCAGATAAATCAACGACTCAGTCAGTCACTGCTAATTGCCTTCAAGCTAAGAAGTGGGCAAATCCCAGCTCCTGCTCTCCCACCCCAAGTTGGTTGCACCTGGGCAGTTATGACATTTTTTTTTCTGTGTAAATGAAATGTGTTTCCTGTGTGTTCATTTTTTGGACTAATTCTTGGACAGGAAAGCTTTCTGGCCCCCTTCCCATATGTTCTCTGTCTTATGATTAGAGTGGCAGGCTTAGGACTTATGGAGGTGACTAGGAGAACACAGGGAAGCTAATGCCACCAAGGAAGGTTTTTATTACTTCTGTTCCCCGCCGCCATGTCCTAATTATGCAGGGTCACAGGGGAAGTCAGAAAAGAGCAAAGGCACACAAGTCGTAGGGTGCACACACACACACACACACACACACACACACGCACAGGCCTTTATTGTGCACTCCATAGAAAAGGCAGAGTAGAAGGAACAGCTTAGGACTGGTTAATTTGAACCATTCTAGAACATAGGTAGGGCCTGCCTACTTGCCTAAGTTGATGCAGGGAAGGGAAAGTGTTAGCCTGGTTTCTGATTGGTCAATAAATGAGAGGACGGTCAGAATAGATTCAAGATTGGTTAGGAGTGCTGGGGGTGGGGTGGCAAACTCTTTATAATCTTAAGAATGAGCTTTGTGGGGAACTGGGGGACAGGGCATCCTCTCCCCAGCCTGAAAGATAGAAAATATAGAATAAAAATCATAATTGCAAGAGTACTTTGGTGGAGAAATGAAAACCACGATTACAACAGTACTTTGGTGGCGTACTCATCTCCTTGTATTACTTACAGGTCCCAAACGTGCAAATCCAAGGTCTCTTGAGAATGGATATCTTGTCTGTCTTGTTTGCCATGTAGCCAGAGTTGCGCTATAATGTTCCTTACTTAATAAATGCTCAATGCGAATTAATGGGGCTAAACAGTAGCTGCCTTTCTCAGGACAGACATGGCTAAAGCTTCACCTGGAGATGGTGAGCCCAACATTTACTAATATAGACTTGCTACGTCAACAAGATAATTTATATTTTCCTTTGCTTAAAGCGTGAGGGTTTTGTCTTCTCTTTCACACTAACTAACATAGAAGCTATCCCTGGTGACCTTGAGTTAATTTAAGTTGATTCGGTCAAATGTCTATTACTTAAGAGGACATGAAGAGAAGATTGTATTTTTCTACCCCTTGAGCCAACCCATGGTTCTTTTCTGGGGTGTTTTGTCCCTACTGTGAATATTTGTCATTGTCTAGAAATGTTTTCAAGTTATCACAACTGGCATCTCCTGCGCCAGCCTGTGAAGCTGTGGTATATCTTCTAATACAAACGTCAGGGCCACCCTCAAACCAGGGCTTATCCAATCTAAAATACAACTGAGCTAATGTTGGAAAACCTTTTGTTAGGGGATGGTATATTTGACAGGCTTAATTAAAAGACCTCACATAACTATATCTTCAGGCTCCTCCACAAAGCAATTACGAGCTAACTAGCCGGTGTCTTAGAAGTCAAGACAGAAGCCCTGAGGACGAGTGAAGTCAAGAGAACACAAACTAGAAGCTGTAAATGAGCTCATTGTTTGAGTGAATGCCATGAAAGGAAATCTACCCAGACCGAGACCCAGCTTGGTGACGCTGAGGTCTGAGTTTAGAAGGAAAACTGAAATGATAAGGTTTTTAATTGACAGCTAAAAAGTTTGTGTTTGGCTCATGTGAGTGACAAGGGAGGTGGCAGCGGTTACATGAGAATTCATAAACTGTGAAATTGCTATGCCCGAAACTCAAGTTTTCTCTTTAAAGATTTATTTGTGTGTGTGTGTGTGTGTGTGTGTGTGTGTGTGTGTGTGTGTGTGTGTGTGTGTGTGTGGTGTATGCTGGTGCCCATGGAGGCCAGAAGAGGGCATCAGATCCCCTGGAGGAGTTACAGGCAAGTGTGAGCTGCCAGTTGCAGGTCTAGGAATTGAACCCAGGTCCTCTGAAGAGCAGCACACACTCTTAACCAGGGACACATCTCTCTAACCCTGAAACTGAAGTTCTCTTGGGTAGAGAGGCCAGGCCAACATTCCTCAAAGCGATGCTTTCTACCTTTGGGGACTGGCTATAGTGCCCATGTTCTTTTATCCTCACCGATACTAACAAACACTGTCCTCTGAGGGAGGAATTTTGCTTTAGGAAGGGAAAAATTGAGTTGTTTGGCCTTACATTAGGTGAGAAATGAAAGTGAGCGGTGTTCTTGACCCATCTTTATTAAGATTGAGAACAGGCTGTAATTTAAGCTATTGTACCCTAGAGCAGCTTTAGAACTGCCCCTGCCCCGTGCTGTCATCTCTTGGGATGACTGTGTTCAGGAGAAACAAAACACTGATGTGTGCTTGATAGTACATGGCTTCCAGTGTCGTGTGCATGTCTAGAAAGAATCCGGGGTTTGTTTAAAATCAAACTTTTGTTGCAGAGAGAATATTTAAGACAGATCTCATTGCGCTCTTTCTTTTTTTTAAAACACTTAAAATTTGAAAGTCTGTTTATTATTTATTATACACACACTGGTGGAGATGCATGCAGCACACATGTCATATGTTCCTGGGGCTGAGCGTGGGTTGCCAGTCTCACTGAACCATCCATCCTCCTGAGCTCTATGTTTAACGTTTTTTTCTTTCTTTTTGCATAGAGCAAGACTTGATTTGTTCCTTTTTAGCTTCGTGCTGATTTAGCTGATTTATATTTTGGACACTGGGCTTGTACCTTCAATAGGTCCACAACATTCTCAGATCCTCAACAGGAAAAGGCCACTAGGTCCCAGCTCACACCCGTTTATCCCATGGAACCACTGCAGCTTGGTTTTGGTTTAAACAATCTCGTGAGGACGTTAGATCTCTCAGCACAAACTCTTAACCGTCTGTCTGGGCACACACCACTTACAGTTTTGGTATTTCCTGACTTTCTTGTATAAATGTAAGCAGTCCTATTGCGAGGGCTGCAGAACACGTCGGGCCTAGTTTTAGGCTCTAACGAAGGGAAGTTTACAACAGTACATCAAATGCTGGACACCCTGACTGCCCCTAAGCACCATTGCTAGAAGAGAAAAAAAAAAGTTAATGTTTAACTTTTAAGCCATGATGTCACAAATTAAAAATCTGATCAGCTCCAGATTAGACAAGGAGTTATGTTGCTCTTCAGTTTCTTTGGCCAGGTGCCAGCTTCATTTTTGACTCTATAATCCTAAGTTTAGGACAGCTTTTTGTGTGTCAAATCAAGGACTCAGTAAGTATAACTGCCACAAGTTAATGTTACAACAGATGAATTAGTGAGAGTCAAGCTGCAGTCTGTTCTCAAAAACCTATTAAATTCCCTGCGCACAATCTGCCCAGAACCATTGTGACTTTAAAATGAAAGTCCTCCATCTTCGGAAACTCCCTAGTTCCGGGCAATGGGGACAATTACTTAGCTCTGACTCTTAGCCCATCCTCCAGAATTTGGGGATCCCCCATGCTGAGAGCAGAAGCTTCACATTGGTAAAGAGACTGACAGACCCACAGTAAGCCTTCGAGCAGGTCAGGTAGCCAGATCAATACTGAACAACTTGCCAGTTTGTGCCGATTCAAGGTAGAGTCAGGCCTATTTTCTCATGATGGTTCAGGACACATTCCAACCAATAATTACAAAAACGCATAACAAGACTAGCACAGACATAATTTTAATTTTTAATTTCAATCTGTTCCACTTACATTTCTTTTGATGCTAACAACTGGTGAACTTATTCAAGAAGGCAATGCCCATTTACTTTGTTAGTGATTTTTGTGTGGTCTATTTGAAGGTGATATGCAATCTCTAAAAACATTGTTTTATATATATATATATATATATTTCAATCCTATGTATCTGCTAAACTCACCATTATGCATCATCCTTTATTGTGTATAGCTGGACAGAAAGGAAGGGGGTAGGGTAGCTGTTTCTCTCGTTTCAACACTTTCTTGATCACAGTTAGGAAAATGCTCAGAGAAGGCAAGCTGTGCCCATTCCCAGGCAGGAGAGATAAAGTGTGTCAGCATCCCACTGTTGGCCAGCCAGAGGTTGGCAGATGGAAGGAGAGGAGGAAGAGAAAGGAGGCCTCCATCTACAAAGTTTCCCACATAAAAATCTCTAAGTAGGTCCAGATGCCTTAAAATAAAAATATGTATTCTACCACGGTGATTATGGTTTTGTGCGCTTCAGATCTGACTTTGAGGGTTTAAGAAAAAAGGTAAGACATCAAACAAAACCGGCACTCTCCTGCCAGAGTGAGGGTTTGGTGTGTACTGCTTCCTGAGCACAGACAGCTCACAATGCAGCTCACAGGGGAGGGGGAGATGCCAGTGACTTTCCTGGTCTGTGGCCCAGTTGTAGAACTCTGGAGGAAGAGAGGGAGGAAGAGATGGAGGAAGGGAGAAAGAGAGATAGATAGATAGAGAGTCAGAGAGACAGACAGAGAGACAGAGACAGACAAGGAGACACAGAGAGATGCACAGAGATGCACACAGAGAGAGACAGAGACAGACACAGAGAGAGAAGCAGAGACAGACAGACAGAGAATCTCTACAGTGTGGCAAGGAGCTTGCTGACCAGTGTGCTTGAGCACTTCCGATCCTTCATTTGCCCACGTGTTAAAGCCATATCTCCCATCCCTTCATAATCTTCAAACTTTACTCAGGGAACTGATTTATTTTACATCTTCTTCAATTTGCTTGAGAGTGTAAAATCCTGGGAACTCACTCGTGGCCCGTGAGTCTCCCTCATGATTTTTGTCTTGCATTTCAGATCCGTCACGCAAGAGAATGAAGCAGGCTCTCTTTTCTCTTTCCTAATGTCTCGTGTAAAATGCCTGAGAGAGTGTATTAAGTCTTTTAAGAATGAAATTAAGAAAAAGTTTTCCGAGGGCCATTGAGATGGCTCAGAGGATAGAGGCTTTTGCCATTAAGGCTAGATGACCCAAATTTAGTTCCCAGATAGTAGGAGGAGAAAATCAACTTACAAAAGTTACACTCCACCCACACCCACACACATGCACACACACACACACACACACACACACACACACAAAATGAAGGAAAAGAAGGGAAGGAAGGAAGGAAGGAAGGAAGGAAGGAAGGAAGGAAGGGAGGGAGGGAGGGAGGGAGGGAGGGAGGGAAGGAGGGAAGGAGGGAGGGAGGGAGGGAGGGAAGAAGGGAGGGAAGAAGGGAGGGAGGGAGGGTGGGTATGTGCTTTAAATGTTTTGCATTTTGCTGTAGAACTCAGTTACATGTTGGGACCAAGCTCTTGGACTGATCAGTTGTGTCTTTGAATTGGTCGGTTGGGTTGTGTCCATGAAATCCCATCTAACAACTTTTTGAAACAAATACTCTCCTTCATCTCTTTGTTTTGTCCTAAAGAGTATTTTGTTGGTGTTTGGAGTTTTTCAGTTACATAGATACTTGTCATTGATAGGAGTAACGCATCTTTAAGTATACCGAGGAGTGTCTGGTGATAAGCTTCTGTCATCTCTGTATGACTCTTTGATAGCCAGATGGGGTGAATGGTTTATATCAGACATAATGTATATTTGAGGAGAAAGGCCGCAGGCAGCGTTGTGTTGCCTTTTATGGGCAGTGAGACACTTAACGTGGTGCCGCCTTCCCCTTACCTCCGTGAGGATGATGGGACAAAGTGCCTTGTTTCCGTGTCTGGAATCTGGTACAGAATTATTTTGTAAACATGCTTGTGTCAGCAGCCTGAGCCTCGTTGAAAGCAGCATTTTCTGTTTCGGTGCAGAAGAGTGGATGGCTTTTAGCTCCAGCCCTCTTCTATCTGATTAAAGCCACCTGAGGGAAGTTTCCTGCCACACACTCTGATCTGTATTCTGCGGTCTTCAGGCCCTCCTCTCCCATAAGAGCAGGACCTAAATTACATTAATAAAGCCCCACTCAGAGCAATCATCATACTCTGTAAATTTTCCTCCTCGCTAAAAGGCAATTTTGATCCACGTGGGACATAAAAACATGATGAAAACAACTTAAGGCACTTGATTAGTTTAATTTTGGAGTGTGGGATGTGTTTCTAGTCTTGACAGGAAGTGCTTTTATAGCATTCTGTGTGTGTATGCATGTGTGTGTGTGCGTGTATGTGTGTGTGCATGCACGTGTGTGTGTGTGTGTGTGTGTGTGTGTGTGTGTGTGCATGCACGTGTGTGTGGTATGTGTGTGTGTGTGTGTGTGTGTGTGTGTGCGTGTGATTTTAAAGGCGAGTGTAACTCGGGAATTACAATAGCAAGTGGTCTTTCATCATCACTATTGTCTAATTGACCTTTGTGGTTCAATGCCTTGATAGTTTAATGTTTTTGATTAATGCTTGATTTTAAAATAAATGTATAATTTTAATTGCTTATAATGACTATACAGGAAGTTTCTTTAGCTCGGTAACTCTGTAAAGAAGAGGGGGAAGGCCTCTAGAGTTTGTGTAAAGAAGAGGTTTCATACGTGTGGTTTTGGATGGTCTCAAGTCAGGACTCTGATGGTGGTTAATAAGACCAGAGCTTTAAAACTTGCAGGTTACACCCACAAGATCCAAGCTGTTTATATCTTGGCTCATGAAAACAGAAGGAAGAACCAATTAGCCAGGTGTGTGTAGAAAACCTGCAGTCGACATTCTTAATGAAGAAGAGCATCTGGGAAGGACGGTGCTGGGACCTGTACCCACCACAGCTTGGGAATGTAGCAGAATCACCAGGCTGGGCTTGCTTGCTGAGATGCAGGCTGCTGCCCCTGTGCTTCTAACTCGAGTGCAGGAGGAGGATAATTTACTGTCCCAACAAGTCCTGACACAATGCTGATGCTGCCTGCCCAAGGACTAACATATACCCCAAGAGCCACCATTGTGCCCATAGCTGCTCCTGCATAGAGCAAAGTACAGAGAGAAAGCCCTGTACAGAGACTTCAACCCGGGAACGGCCCTCTCCTGGACCTCTAGCCCCAAAGTGATTGTTCTTCTCCAAATACTATGTTCCTAGGATCATAGTCTTGACCTGCTTTCTCTTTGGGTGCCACAACTATTTTCTTTACCATACCTATGTCTTGTGTGTATGAGAAATCCACCTAAATATATGTGATGTCGCCCAACTGGCACATGCCAGTCTGCAGGCAGAGAACAAATGCCATTTCAAGTTACTAAGCTAACTGGCAGAGGCTAGAAGCACCAGGGAGACACTTGCATTGCTCCTGTCTGCTTGGGACTGAAGGGACTTTATGTGACACAGCAGTGAGTTTGAAGCAAGCGAACCAGGGTCTCACCTCAGACAAACTGTGTAAAACTGCTGTGGACTCTGATATTGAGCTCTCCAGCTCTGACGAGTACTCAGAACTTTGACCTTGATAACCCCATAAACATATTGGCGATAAGGGTGTGGCGCTCACCCATCTCCGTGAAAATTTGGTTCTTGGAGGTAAAAAAAAAAAAAAAAAAAAAAAAAAAAAACCCTGGCGATTACGGTAGTTTGTGAGTTTCTGAATTTGTATAGTTTATCTGTAGCATTAGGGTTTCATTGTGTGTGTTGGGGGTAAAGGGGTAGAGGATATTTGAAAATAGCTCCAAAGATTCTCCAGAAAATAATAATGAATAAAAGGATAAGACTGTTGTTAATTTCCAAGTACACTGGGAATCTAATTCCGTTCCCTTGCAGGTATTGCAGGTATTGAGAGCAGCATCTTCGGAGTCTACTGCAGTAGATGAAAACCTGTGATCTGTTTTTTGAGTTGTTCCTACCACTCTGCTGCTTCCTCCAGAGTTCATCACCATTATATTCTTCTTTGGTTCTGGCCTCAAGTTTGTTTATCCCATTTTACAATGAAAATTCCTGTCTTGATGAGGCTAACAAAATGTTCGCTTGAAGCTGTTAAAGAGATCAAGCGGTTTTCCACTTCTTTGCAACTTCTTTCAAGCCAGAAACTCATCAGATACATTTAACCAAGTTTGGAAGAAACAATTCCGTTCTCAACAGTACTGCTTTTGTAAAGAATTTTAGTGGGTTATAAGCCCATTAATTTGTAATAAAATATCTTAAGAAGTCTTGAGGTATATAGCTCAAAGCTAAAGGACTTGCTTAGCCTGTGGGAAACCCCGGACTGTCATAGCCTGCACCGCAAAGGAAACAGAAACGAAACCAAACAAAAACCAGTTTAGAGCATAACACCCACGCAAACAAGCAAGTATATTTAAAGATCAACGGCCGCATAGTATCTTTTGCTACTTGCGAAAGGATAGGTTTGCTTTAAAATATATCTGGGGTTTTGTTTTGCTGTGGTATGAGGAGGTCAACAGATTAGGAGGCAGCTGCCACTGGCAAGATGGTTCCTTTCTCAGGTTTCCTCAAGGAGGGGCACACGAGACCACACAGGACCCACCAGGAAGCCCAGGCCTGTCAAGGGACGAGGGGGAAGGAATGCGCAGGGGCTTTGTAGTAGGAAGGAGTGGGCAGAGCAGATGAGCTGCTGCCCAGTAGGTTTCAGACTGGATCATATGAGTACTTCTGACCCTCAGGGTATCCAGCGGCCCCAGGCTATCCAGTAGGCACAGGGATGTGGAAGCAAAGGCATATTGCCTCTTGGAGATTAAGAGCCAGATAGGGGACAGTGAAGCAATACGCTCGCTCAGGGTTGGCTCTGTGTCTGTTTCTTTTCTTGTCACGGTGACTAAATATCTGACAGCAACAATTGAGCGAAGGCAAGAGTGACATTGTTCCCGTTTCTAAGGCCTCGGTTTATGGTTGCTTGTTCTTGTGCTGTTGAACTGAACGTTCTGGCAGTGGGAGAGGATCGGGGTGGAGGAGTTCGTCCACTTCCTGGCAAGTGAAAAGCAGTGTGTAACCTCTAGAGGCACTCCCCCATCCATTTGTGTCTTCTAGGTAGGCCCTACCCAGATCCGCAAGGTCCCACCACATCCTGAGGGAGCAACTTCAATTGGCGGCTGGCTGCCGTGAATTTAGCCGAGTCTGCCATAGCTTAGGCGAGGCACGCGCTCTGAGGTCTACACTTTGCTGTGGCCAAGGATTAGCTAAGCTTGGGAAGGCAGTCACAGTGAGGTCCCGGGCACAAGAAAACCAGAATACAGAAAATAAAGCAGAGTATAGTGGTACACTCCTACCGTGCCCAGAGAAGCGGAGGCAGGAGGAGCGTCGCAAGTTTGAGGCCAGCCTGGGCTACACACCATGAGCCTCCATCAAAAACCCCACAAACCTCTTCCCCAAATGAACAAACAAATAAGTAATACACACCAGGCGTGGTGGTACAGACCGGTAATTCCAGCCACCGGGTAGAAAAGCTTGAGGAAATGAAGGTCCCCCTCAGTTATATGAGTTCAAGTTAGCCGGGCTACAAGAACCCCGTTTAGCCACTGCAGTTATGGCTACCCGAGTCAAATCAAGGCAACTGTACCAGTCATCATCACGACAGGCAGGACTAGTTGGACTCAGGGACTGTTACAACAAAAAGAGGACGAGTATCAACTGGAGAGGGAGTGGGGGAAAGGAACTGTGGGGTTTCTGAGAGCAGGGAAGAAGGAAGAAGGGGGTGTCCTGAGGGGTTAGCACGGAGGGGTTCATGCACTCAAAATGCATGGTTTACATGTAAGGAATTGTCAAGGAATAAATAAAAGATATTCCAAACAACAAAAAAGGAAGTCTGAGCAGCTGGGGCTGGAGAGATGGCTAAGCAGTTAAGAGCACTGACTGCTCTTCCAGAGGTCCTGAGTTCAATTCCCAGCAACCACATGGTAGCTCACAACCATCTGTAATGGGATCTGACACCCTCTTCTGGTGTGTCTGAAGACAGCTACAGTGTACTCATATAAATAAAATAAATAAATCTTAAAAACAATTAAAAAGAAAAGAAATTGCCCTATTTTTTTTAAAAAAAAGGAAGTCTGTTTCATAAAACAGCCAATTAATTAACTAGTTAACTAAGAAGGACAGGTATTTAGCTCACTGTGTAGTCCCAGTAATATAAGTTCAGTCTCCTGACCTCACATTAAATGCAAAACAAAACAAAACAACTGGATGCTGGGGCACACATCTGTAATCGCAGCACCTCTACGGTGGAATGAGAGGCAGTGATGAGAGAATCCATCAGAAGCTCGTAGGTCAGCCAGCTTGGAGTCCACAGTGCAGTAGCAAAATCAAGACAGACTGTGCCTCAGTAAAGTGGAAGGTGAGAAAACACTCCTAAAAGCTGCCTTAGGACTGCACACATGCGCACATGCACATCATGGGTCCCCAGGAGGATCCTGGAGACTCTCTTCCACATAACAGTTCTTCCATATAACAGGTCTCCACAAACTCAGGCACTTCCTCCCTGGGGAAAGTCACGTGACCTTCCAATGCACAACTCTGCTTAGGTGCTTCTGATAGCCAAAAGGCCCTTGAGACTCAGTGCAGAGAAAACTGGCTAGATTCCATCACCACCCGAGCTCATGTGTGAGCCTTGGGTCTCAGATCTGGGCTTGAATCTCGGCTCCATTTACCAGAATTGTAACTTTATTTTCTTAAACTGAAAAGACGCAAGTAATGTTTCTCTATTGAAGGTGGTTGTTAAACACTCTGCCTGTGTAACACACTAAGCACACAGTAACTATTCAGTTATCTCAAGGAGTGGAATGGATGCCGGTTATCCTTGTTGATCATGAGGCTGTAGCCCATGACAGAGCTCAACCCTGATTCCTTTTTTATTTTATAAAATGTTTCACGGCCTTCAAGCTCCTTCACAGCCCATTGGTTGTCACGTCCTCCCTCAAACCTGTCGGTGACTGAGCGTGTGTGGTGACTTCTAATTTACAGTTGCATGGAGAGGGTCTCAGAAGGAGCAAAGACAGGTTCCCATCTCCAAGTGAGCAGGTCACAGTGGCTGAACTGGAACCCGAGACTGCTCGGTCTTGTCAAAGCCTGATGGGAGAAGCCAAGAATGTGTTATAATGTGTACTGCCAAAACACCCTGAACTTCTGCAGAGAGAAGGAAGCAGCAGTGAGCTAACTCTGGACTCACACAAAGGGGTGCTTGTTGGACACGCAGAGATTGGCAATTTGCATATTATTTCTTGGCCTCAGCGATTCCCAATGCCTCTGTTTTAACTTTTTTTCAGGGCTCTGTGCTCTTGGTCTTCTTGAATGATGGGCATGGTTTCCATCCTGTTCATGTCTTTAAAACTATGTGACTGTTGCCTTCCCATTAGTCCATCTACTGATTGTCCACACCACAATATGGCTTTGGTATGATCCCTGTATTCTGTGCAGATTGGTGGAGGAGTTTGGCTTGGGGAAAGTGCAAGTGAAATTTAATATTTCAGACACTGTAAGGGCCACAGATATAGCTCATCGGCAGTGTGCTTATTAGCGTCTGTGAGCTTGGATACCCAGTATCTTAGAAATAGTCTGAAAGCAAATATTTTGAGATAAGTTGTATTAGTTTAAATCGTTCAAGTGTAAGTATAAAATATACTTACCTTTCGATTTGTGAACAAGATAAGTTAATTGGAAAATCCATTACTGAAAAAAAAAATGTCATGTCTGCTTGGGAGGTTTAAAGACCTACCTAGTCACAGGGAGTTTTCTTCGTCCTGTAGACTGTAGCAGGTTGGTAGATGTGAGGGAGGGAAAGGGAGGTGGGAAGGCCAAACGTACACGTCTGCAATTTCTGAGTCCATCCAGTTAGTAAATGTGATAGGGATCGGAATTACTCTGTCCATAACTCATCCACACTTGTGTAAACAGAGAAATGCAGAAACTTCTCTGAGCTCTCCCTGCAGCCTCCAACCATCTTAGAACACCATGTGTTGGTCATCGTGTCCCATCTAGAAGTCAGACTACTGACTTAGGAGAAGAAAACCTGGAAGTTCCTCTTAGTCACTGTCCTGTTGCTGGGAAGAGAGGGTGAGCAAGGCAACTCAGAACATTGTGGCAGGAAGCATCCTGGCCCACACACAGAGGGAGTGTGTGTGTGTGTGCACGTATATGTATTTGTGTATGTGTATGTATTTGTGTGTGTATATTTGTGTTTGTGGTTATGTGTATATGTATTTGTGTATGTGTATTCATGTGTATATTGTGTTTGTATGTATGTTTGTATGTGTGTGTATTTGTGTACATGTGTGTTTGTGTGTGTATGTATTTGTGTGTGTATATTTGTGTTTGTATGTGTGTATATATTTGTATATGTGTGTTCATAGTATGTTTGTGTTTGTATGTATATTTGTATATGTGTGTGTATATTTGTGTATATGTGTGTTTGTGTGTATATGTGTGTGTTTGTATATGTGTGTGTATTTGTGTGTGTTTTTATATATATGTGTGTGTGTGTGTGTGCGCGTGCTCACATGCATGTATGCATGGAGGCCAGAAGCCAGTCGATCCTGGTGGTCTTCCTTGATTGCCACCTTCTTTTCTAAGACAGGGTCTCTTACAGACCCTGAAGCTCTCCAGTCCATCTACAGTGGCTCTCCAACCAGCTTTAGGGATGCACTGTCTCCAGTCTCCTACATATCTTTAAGGGCAAATCTCCCCATGCCTGCCTGGTCATTAGAATGATCTGACTGCTCTGCAGTGCAGGGGAATGGGTGTTGCCGCTGTTCTGAGGTCATGCATTCAAGCTTATGTTTATTTAAAATATGTTTCCAAAGTACTAGCTTTTACATTATCAAATGATATATTTCTACTCAAACATTTCTAGATATGTGTTTCAGTTTATCTTTAAGCGAAGCCTCCATAAGACTGGGCTTCAGGCAAGCCTGTAGGACATTTTCTTAATTAGTGGTTGATGAAGAAAGGCCCAGCCCATTGTGGGTAGGGATAGCCTTGGTCCTGGGTTCTATAAGAAAGCAGGATGAACAAGCCAGCAAGCAGCTCAGCCCCCTCAATGGCCTCTACATCAGCTTCTGCCTACCAGTTCCTGCCCTGCTTGAGTTTCTGTCCTGACTTCCATTGATGATGAACAGTGATGTAGAAACCTGAGCCAAGTAAACCTTTTCTCCCAGGTTGCTTTGGCCCTAGTGTTTCATTTCAGCAGCAGCAGCCGTAACTATGACAACAGGTTCAGATGAACATTGGTCCCTGCCTCACCCCACCCCCTCCCCGAAGGGTGGGTTAACTGCACCAAGACCAAGTTTCTGTTTCTCTGTCAGGGAGGACTGATACCCTCCACCCCTTTCACTTCACCGACAAATCTCGAACCCCAAATATAACTTTGGAAGTTCTTTGTAAGCTCCAGAAAAAATTGCTAAATAGGTTTCAAATGTTGGCCCCTTTGTAGACTCAAGAAAGAGGCAGAAGAAGAGCGATGGCTGCTATTATGTTAAAAAACTTGGCACAAAATGAAACAAGTTATTTTTTTCCCTTGCTGTTTCCATGTGTTCACCTAGAGAAAAAAAAATGTGTGAATGATTAGACAGAAATGTTTCGCTAACCCCAAGGCAGGTACAGGGCAGGGCAACAGGCCTTTTAAGATCATCAGACATATCAGTTTAAAGAATATTTGGTACAGTCAGCAGCAACTCCGGTTTAAAAGAAATTCAGTAAATACAAAAGAAACATGAATGCCAGGCCCTTTCTCTGGTCACCTTCGAGCCCTGCCCAGCTATGCTTTCTCAGCTTCTCCCCTGTGCCCAGTTTCTCTCTGCTGGAGTCTCCCGCACTGTTGCTGGCTCTTTTACCTCGAGGAGACACACTGCCCCCTAGTGGTTTGAATGGAGACCCACAGATTTAATTTCAAGAGTCTTGAGTGCTGATTGGGAAAAGACATCTTTGCAGGTTTGATGAAGTAATTCAAGATGAAGAGCCTCTGCATTGTTCAAGTGGATCATAAGATCGAGTGACAAGTTGTCCTTGGAAGATACTGGGAGTTCGATCAACACAGGAGGAAGAGGAGTGTGACCAGAGAGGTTGAGTGCAAAGAGACGTGTCAGTAAGACTGCAAGTGAAAAATCGCACGCAGTCCCCAGGAGCTAAAGGAAGCAAGGAATGGCTTTCCTCCCCCAAATCCTTAGAAGGAGCACGGTCCCACTAACACCTGGATCTAGAGTTTCTTCTAGAACCCTCATATATTTTGCCTAATTCTGCCAAATAGATACATTGCTAGCTTATATCTCCAATCTCGCTCCTTCAGAGGCCATGCTCGCACACGGAACCCTCTACCGCACCTCTCTCCTGGGCTGACTCATCGATCTTGGTTTAGCCGAGAGAATTCTTGATCTTCACCTGCCACACGTGTTAATCCCCTTCCAAGTCTTCATCATGAATAAAAGATGCTACCATTTCCACCCGACTTCATGGCGTCAGGGAGAAACCTGAGCGCCACACCTAATTCTTTTCGTTGGTTCCATCCTCTTCTTAATTTCTAGATGAACCTTCTTGGGTACCACATTAGTTCATCACTACTACCACAGGCTTCTAAGATGGCCTCTGGTTCTGCTGCCTCCCTACCCCTTTCTCCACAGAAGATGTCTTTGGAAATTTCCTAGAATATCACTCTGTGTTATCACCAAGTCTAACACTTTCCAATAGTACCTCAAACCAATAGTTACTTCCATATTGCTTATGTTTTACTGTAATGGTGGTTACCAGTTGGCTCTCTCTCTCTCTCTCTCTCTCTCTCTCTCTCTCTCTCTCTCTCTCTCTCTCACACACACACACACACACACACACACACACACACACACAAAGGAGTGTTGATACAAATATGATCTCTTCGAAGAGGTACCACCCAACTGCCTCTATCTCTGATTTCTGGTTGCTCTATCACCTTCTATATGGTTCCTAGTTGATATGTCATCTTATAGGTCATTGGCTTCAACTTAGCTACTGCTCTCAAATTGCCTTCATCTGCAGTGATACCAGACCCAGGGTCAGTGTTCAATAAACACTTGTCTTTTAAATTCCAGATATACAGATATAAAACAATAGAGGATTACTACTCAGATGTTTGGTATCAAAAGTCATGTGATGTGGCTTTAAAGAAGCAATGTTTGTGCCCTTGTCTGATTCCACTCTCTGGCTCTTTGGGTGTGACCTCTGTCTGAGCATTAGCTCTGCTGAGAGGGTGAGTTGTTGTCTCTTTGGGGGTTTGTGCTCATGAGTACAAGTTCCTAAGGAGGTCAGAAGAAAGCATCAGACCCCTGGAGCTGGAGTTTACAGGTGATTGTGAGCCACCTGATATGGGTGTTGGGAATGAAATCTGGGTCTTCTGCAAGAGCGGTATGGATCTAAACCACTGAGGCATCAACCTAGCCCCTGGGAAACAGTTTTTAAAAAGAAAAGCCACAGGTTTACCCTGAAGAATATATTGATAGGAGTAAGAAAATAAAGAGGAATCATTTAAAACACACACACACATAAAGTGATTAGAAAAGAAAACATGATGTAGCCAAGTGTGAAGTCCCACTTACTGACAGAGAGAACACTGCCACTCGGTCACAAAAGTGCTAATGGATCTCGGATACGCTGTGCTCTTGTGTTAAGGTCAATGCTCTTGTCACTCATTCGGGAACAACTGGACATTTCTGGCAATGCAAAAATTAATTTAGCTATAAACATAAAATAATAAAGTAAACAAGGGCAGGAGGGATAACTGGGATAATATAATGAAAATATCCCTGTCATACTTTCTAAAAACGTTTAATTCTGCTACGAAATGTTTGGAATTGTGGAGGGTTCCAGAATAACCCTTCTGTCCCTCTTTCTCCAGCATTGCTTTGATTTCCTAGAAAACTCTGACCTTTGTGTGTGTGTGTGTGTGTGTGTGTGTGTGTGTGTGTGTGCTACAAAGTATTAGTTGTAGAAGTCTTTTTTGTTTCAGTTCATCCTGTCCTTGAGTGGCTGAGAAATCGGAACCAGAGGGTGAATGGCAACATTAGGAACTGGCAAAAGCTTCCATCTGTCCCAAGCTGCTCCAGCACTGTGCCCATGTTTGGGTTTCTCGAGCAAATCCACAGTAGTTTGGCAAGTCCCACCTCTGGAAGGTGACACGCACCCTTCTCCTCACTACCCATTAGCCACGATTCTGGCCTGGGAGCCTGGAAGCCTGCCACAACGTCTAGAATTGGAGAGTAAGTTGAGACCTTAGTGACATCATGAGGGAGACTATGGCTAAAGAACTACAGTGTGCCCAGGTTAGCAAGCTTCATTGGAAGGCTATATTTCATCTCATGATATGCAGATATATAAGGCAGGCAGGGGCCATTTTTGAAAGGAGAAAAGAAAGTGAAAAAAATATAAGTACATTCAAGTTAGAAGTGGGTTATTACTTTTTCAAGATAGAAGTGGGTTTTTGATTCTAAAGAGGCCCCCTTTTGCAATTCCGTCAGTGGGAGAGTGAAGTATTAAAATCCCTCCCACCTGGGCAAGCACGCATGCTCATAGGTCATTCCAGTGAGTGTGCACAATGTCGGTTCTAGTCCTATCTAAGGGTTTATCATCTTGGGATTCTGAAGGCTGGAGCAAGAGGACCATGAGCCTGAGACCACCTTGAGCTACCTAGAGAATCCCTGTACAAACAAAAAGAAGGAAAGGGAAGAAAGGAAAATATGAGTTAAACAATGGATATATTTATACAAGCCACGAGAGAGAGTAAGCAACCTTTTATCCTGAAATGCAGAATACATCTGCAGCAGCAGTAATAGTTCCATACCAGATCTGTATGCATGTAGGCCTGGCCCAGTGTTTTGTGTTTCCATCTTTAATCTTTTCAAACACCAGTTCTTCCTTCTTCCTTCCATCCATTATGCGCAGAGGAAGGTGGCTATTGCTGGCTTTAGCGTAGCCCAGCCTCAAACTCCTGCAAATCCTCCGTCTCTCAGCCTCTCAGAGTGCCGGGATCGTGGGCACGTACCACTCTGCCCAACCTCAGCTGACATTTTTATTAGCATTTTAAATGGTATGAGTGGCATCCATAGTCCATAAAGCTTTCCTTGCCGGGATACAGTCTGCAGAGCCTCTGACCTAAGAACTTGAAATAAGCTTTTTGCGAGGCTTCCTAGGAAACCTCTCTTCCGCCATCCGGGCCCTGCCCCTAGGCGAAATCTGGGAGGCCAGAACTTCTCTGAGCTTGAAGTGTGAGGGCATTTACCTCATGTCTGGTCAGGTGATAAGATGGCTCTCCCTGAGGAGGGATGGCGCCTATGCTGATGTCTGCAGCATCGGCAGGGGAAAAGGCCCTCCCATCAGCCAGCCTGTCTACCAGGCTTCTGAGGACACCCAACCCAATGCCACCCGATATTGCAGGTGCTAAAAGGAAACATACAGGACAAGAGAAGGGCAGAAAACAATTAGATTAAGGGAAGATATTAGCTGAGGAAGGTTTTTAGTTTGACACATTAGGGCTCCACGCTTAACTCTCCTCTCCTAGTCTCCTTCCACTTTCTGTCTCCTTCTCTCCCCTGCTCCCTCCCCCACCCTTGCATCACCTTTTCTCCCCCCCCCACCCCCATTCTATTCTTCCTTCCTCTATCTAAAGCAGTTCTAATGGAAAAGGGTCTGTGGAAAAATCCACTCATGTATTCATTCAAAAACTAACTGTAACTAACACCGTAGAGAAACAAAATTGTTACAAACAAGAAAACCTGTACCTTCAAGGGAGTTTACAATCCAAAGTTTCTTGCCAAAGAAAGTTAACCTTTATGTAGAACATGTGTTGTTTTTCCCAGGTGCTAGCTGGGGCCTCCTGGCCTCCTGAGTTCTGGCTTTCCTCTTGGAGGCCAAGAAGGGCACCCAGGGTCCTGTCCTGGGTGTCACCAGCTCTAGCTTGGCTTTCCTGCTTTCTGGGGATCTTTTATCTCTTTTGTTCAAGATTTCCAGACTCTCCCACACTCTCTATCCCCAGTCCCCTTCATGTCTCATATGAAGCAGCCACGAAAACAAGGCTGATAATGTCTTGTAAACGCTTGAGCTGAAAGCTTTTGCATCACAGGAGAGCGCAGTGATAAGGCTGAGATGGCACAGTGCACATTTATGTTCTGGGTCCGTTTGAATTCACCGCTGCAGAGCCTTCTCGCTGGCAGCGTGTGAGCCTCTGCCAATCTTCTATCCTTTCCCACGCTGACAGCTCACGCCCGGTCCTGAATGGCCTTCCACTTTCTTCCAGGCTCCAACTTTTTGCTAGTCTTGCTTGCTAGTATATTCCTTACCATAAATCCTCCAAAGTCAAGTTCAAATGCATTTCCTTTTCACCTTAATCTAGCCTGGTGCTCAGCAAAGACGCCTTTCAGAGCTCAAGACCCAGTTTCTATTCCCCATGGAAGATGGTTGTGGTTTTAATAGTGGAGAGTAGGCAGACCTGGGGAAGCCAGACCCAGAAACTGCTTTTTGTGAAGTGGGGGTTTAGGGAGGATAAACTGCAGGGTAGAAGATAAGGCAGCTTGTTTGGTTTTGTGACCTTTGGGCTGCAGGGTGACAGAGAAGCCAGATTAACTATTTCTGTGACCTCCTGAGTCTCCAGAAGAGGGCTGGTTGCTTTATGGAATTCCAAGGGTCGCAGGGTCCTAAAAAATTATGGGCCATTTTTATGGCCCTGGTTTGGGAATGAGGGGTTTCTTTTGCATATAAGTAGTACTTAAGCAATATATATTACATAAGAATTATAGTGTGTATATTCTTACATAATATATAAGCATCATATATGTTATATAGGCATATGTAAGCAACCCAAAATATCTATGCAACCCAGAGCTAGTTGGACAGCTGAATGAGGGAAGCTCTGCCTCTACGAGTTCTCTTAGGAAGCCTGCAAGTTGATCAAGTGCTGTCCTGGTTTGTCCCCGTTGTGCATCCTATAAAAAACAAAAACAAAAAACAAACAAACAAAAAAAAAAAACAGTAAGTTGAATAGATCGATGCGGTTCTTGGCATTCTTGAAGCCAGTGGCAGAGTAGGTCCTTTCATACAAAGCTCGGAGTTATTTACAGAGAGAATGGTAGTATTTAAGGAATTGGTCTTTAAAAGAGGAGCATCTGGCCCCTTCTTAGCCAGTTACTGCGGCATAGTAATCACGCATCCTCACTTAGCATTGAGTGGTTTGCAGAGCTTAACCTGGTGACTTAATACACTCACATCACAAGTGGATATTGTGAAATATTGATATTTCATTTCAGAAAACAACAATGTAGGTGGTCCAGCTTCACTGTAGAGCCCTCTGATATCCCAGCTGATGTGGCTGGCTAATTCATTCCTCCTGTCCTCTGTATTGATCTCTGCTGTTTGCCCTGTGCTCTGGGAAGGACAGCCCTGAGGAATGATGTTCACTGCGCTTCCCTAAACCCTTGCAGCTGACTGAGTCTGCAGTCCCTGAGCCAGGCTTTTCCAGACCAGTGCCTCCCCTTCACTGTGTGAGGGCCTGGAGTCTGACCATGCTGGCTTTACACGTCCCACTCAATACCTTATGCTCAGGACCCAGTCCTTGTTCGGATTCCCTCACAAGCCCTTGGGTTGAGGTTTGGTGGCTTCTCTGGCCGACCAGACCATCTGAGGCTATTTGTAGAGCACCGTTGACTTCTGAGGAAAAGGGCTATAAAATACCATCTGATCTCAGCTGTCCAGGGAGGGTCTATGTTTTCCCTCATGGCTCTGGCACTTCTCTGGATAATTTCCTCAGCTATTAACCATGTCCTTAAGGCATCATAAAACATGTAGCATTTTATTTAAAGTTTATAATAGCAGAGCCTGTACAGCTGTTACCCCCTTTGAATTTAAACAACCCTTAAACTGCAATGCTAAAAACTACAGTCAACTTAAACCCTCAGTGTGTCTGTGTACCCGTAGCATCTTAGAAAGTGGAAATGCATTGTATGAAAAAGATAAGTGGCAAACCGATATCCCTCCCCTTCTAGTGGGAAAAAGGTAACAGTCAATGAATTAACTTGTAAATAAGATAGCACCATGTTCCCGGTGTTGGCTTTGGATCTTTGAGCATTCCCTTGTTTGGACTTGGAGGAATTCTCTGAGATTTCAGTCTGGGCTTGGAGGAAAAAAATCTCTCTGGGGTTTCAGCCTGGCTAAAAGAAGCTAGAACAAAGCAGGCCAGCTACAGAAAATGAAGCCAAGAGGTCCCATTGGGGGCCTAATGTGTGTTCTTTAAAGAAGAAAGAATTTGCTCCTGGGGTCAGGAGATTGTCAGGAAGCCCTTGAAGTTGCTAATGCTGATCAGACCTGCTGGGGGCCAGACAGATGAGCCAGTCCAGAGGCAAGGGCTCTGGCATTGCCGATCTCCCAGTCTCCTTTTCTCCCAGAGGTCACTGTCAAACCAGAAGCTCCTGACAGGGTTTGCAGTATACAGGGTTATATCAACACCTCTAACTCAGTGGGGAAAGGGAGGGGTGCATTCGCCAGGCTTTGCAAAGGTCTGAGTGTATTTTCAGTCCTTTTTAGTAAAATCCCTTCCTGGGGTATTCTAGGAAAGAAGGGAGCTAACTTTGTGAGGGTTTGCAAGCCTCATGGGGAGCAGGGTCCCCTACCTACTTTGGGGGACAGAGTGGAAGAGAAAATGGGATGACAGACCCACCCTTGTGGTGGTGTTTTGTTTCGGTGGTGTTAATGTTCTTCTTTGGTTTGCTTTTTGAGACAAGGTCTTACTATGAATTCATGCTGGCATCGAACACATCGTGGTGCCCAGGCTGGCATCAAACTCTGATCCTCCCTCCTCAGGCGCCCAAGTGCTGGGATTATAGACACATACTACCACACTTGGGTCTTGGGGTCGCACTTTTGAAGTACCTGGCTTATACTGACCTGATATGAATAGGGTTTTTTTGTTTTGTTTTGTTTTAATTTTGAAATGTAAGCTAGCAAAATGGTGCAGTCATTTAGTGCAAGGATTGCAACCGGAGTTCAAGCTCTGTAGTCCACGTAAAGGTGGGAGAAGAAAACCAACTCCTGAAAGCTGTCCTCTGATCGCTACAGGCACATCGAGGGACAGCTATGCGCATGCGCAACCGCTACAGCATACTTGCAGACCTCCCCTTTCTAAGTGGGATATGAACTTTCGCAGAGGCAAGGCCAGGCAAGGTCAGACAATTCTGATCACTCCTGGATCTTCCAGGAGAGGGAAGAATTCCTCAACCATTCAACTGTGACAAAACATTAGATTTATGAATCAAACCGCTAGCAATTTGAATTATGTTATGGCAAAGTACACATATACATATACACATACCTAAGTCTCTGTAGGACAAGAAGAGTGAGGCTGTCAGTGTTTAAAGATATCTTGGCCTCTGCAGGTTCCTGATCCCAGTGACCTATCCAGGTCAGTTAAAGGGGGAGTAGGGTGGGCATAGACTTGTTGGCCTAAGATAGCCTCCCGAAACTCTTAAAATCTTTACTAACTAAATGTAACATGTGTTCCTGGTAGATTAGGAACATTTTAGACCAAGTTCCCAGTGCAGCATTTTTCTCTTAAGTATTTTTTATTATTACATATTACATTGAACTATATCTACACGTCTCTTAACATGCTACATAGATAATTCACTGTACTTTGAAAACTCTGTAAGGCTCCCCCAATACATTTGAGACTAAAAAGGAGGCGTGTTTCTGATCTTTTACATGTATAGTGTTGATTTTAAAATAGAAAACAGTTTGTAAGAAAAGAAATTTCTTTCCAGGTTATAATGAACGCCTAACATTGTCAATTAACAGTGCTTGTACTGCCTCCTGGTGGCCAGAAGGGAACACTGCATTTTAAAAGCTGAGACAGCACAAACTAGGGAGAGCCGCCTATTTATGGATATTACTGGTATTAATAGAGTATCACAAAGATTATTCTGTCCGGTGTGAGGAATCCCCACAGTAAAGTATCCAGGATCTTAAGATAAATAAGCACAATGGACTTGTGGATTTAGATTTTCTGCAATCTGAGAGTTTAAGTGATGGGTGTTCTTTCTACAAGGTCATTGGTATGCTAGCATGGCTCCTGACTTAAAAGCTGATTATAAGGACTTGGAAAAAAAGCCATCCATTTTTAAAACCTGAAAAAAGGTTGAAATGTCAACAAAAATTACCTTACATGAAAAAAATTACCTTACCTGCTTCTTTAGAAGTTAGATCAGTATGTGTGTGTGTGTGTGTGTGTGTGTGTGTGTGTGAGAGAGAGAGAGAGAGAGAGAGAGAGAGAGAGAGAGAGAGAGAGATGGGAAGTGTAAATATCTGATATGTGACCCAAGAGGTTTAGAACCACCACTGCCCTAGGCGTTTTTGTTTAATAATGATAGTAAATATTAATAGCCTTCGGAGCAGTTCACGTGTAGTTTGCACACATCCATCTAGCAAAGGCTTCGCTTGAAATGCATCTTGCTCCAGGATTGTTGATGGCTTTCTTCTTCTTACCAGTTACCTAGTGCGTGCTTTTCAGTGCATAGAAACATTGGGAGTAAACCACGTCTCCTTCACGGTGACCTTGAAATTTCGTGCCAGCATTGTGTTCCTGTGATGCTAAGGATCAGACTCGAGGCCTTGTATATGTGACATAAATGCTCTGCCACTGAGCTATACCCCAATACAGGAAAAGAAGCTCCCAGAGTGTTCCCCTACAGAACAGTCAGGAGCCCAAAAGCTTGACTGCTTCTGACCAGGGTCTGTGATACATTTACTAGTGACCAATAGCCTCACAGTCCTCAATACTTACTTGAACATGAGAATAAATTGTATTCCTTTTCATCTGGGCCCTCTGTGCCACGACGGGCTGCCGGGCTATTCCGATGCCCTGTCTTAACTTCTGTGAAGAGAAGAGCTCAGCAGACGCCTTCGCCTGCTCTTCCACTAATTGCATGGCCTCCTTTCTCAACAAGGAGAAAGAGGAAACCCGAGAGGAAGCTGATTACAGGCATCAGAAGTCCTTGACTGAGGCCAGTTACAAGAAGTCCCACAGAGCTTCATCAGAGGGCAAGTCCCTGGTGACCCTCCTCCGAGAGCAACCATGTGGATTCCTGGCCGGAGCTTCCAAGAGTTGTGACCACTTGGGAGAATTTATTGTGTTCTCTGAGTTCATAATTACAGAGCACCATGTCATGAATTCTTGTGAGGTCCCCTGAGGATTCCTTAATGGCATAATGAAGTCAAGCCAGTTATATCCCACGTCCTAGACCTTGCAGTCACATAACAGGAGGGATTGCTCCAAACTGCAAAACCAGCTGCTGTCATTGCTGTCGGCCATTTTGCCCCTATACTTCTTGGAGCCGTGTTCAGAGCTTCTTGGTCCTGGTGTAAGTAAAGTGCCTTGACTTGGCACAATAGAGTTCTCTGGTTTAGGACCTAACAAATTGGAAACCCAGTTTGCATCCAAACAAACTGTGAGTTGCTCTTACGTGTGACCACTTGAGGGCAGCACCGTCTTAGGAGCTCACAATCCAGCCAAAGTAGGAGCTACCCAGGGAGGTTTATATACTGCTGGAATTCTGGGACTAAACTGTAAGCGATTAGAAGACACTTCTGACATATCAGCTCTAATTCAGATGCGGAGATTTTTATTTATTTAACTGTAGTCTATAGATTTTTATATAAGATAAAATTGAGGCAGGCATGAGAGGTAAGCCAATTGTATGCCAAGAGATTTATTTATTCTGTGAATTAAAGTGTTAGTTTTAAAAACAGGTCCAGTATACAAGAAATAAAAGCACTAAATTAAAATATACCCCACAATTAAGCCTGAGACACCAGGAGTGTGTTCCCAAGTCCTTACACACATCTTGGGACACTGGATTCTTCACAGATGATAGATTCCCACTATGGCCTCATCAGGTAGGAAAGAAGGCCCGCTTGCTTTTTTCTCCTCATATTTTGAGGTAACTTTAGTATAAGCCTGAAGCAAGTAGGAAGGCAGGAGGAAGAGAGAGATGAAGCACGCTACTCTGTGTTTGAAAACCCACCAGCAGAGGTCTCCACCACAGGCAGGGCCCTGCCCACTTCCAGATGCGTTGGAGAGCTGGCCTTTTATAGCTTTCACGGGACACCAGGGAGGAGATGGAACTGAGCAGCTGCCAGTGCCCGGTGTGTCTAAGTTCTCTTTCCAAATGTCACTGCTTGTTTGGAAGGCATTATACACTCACCCCTCAGCTTATTTCTCTTCGTGGATCTTGCAGAACACAAACTGTCCTTAAAGACTTACCTTTAGCCAAAGTCCTTTAGGACCTGGGGTGTGACCCAGGCAGATCAGAGAGCAGGCAGATGCTAACCCCAAGTAACTTTTCAGTTGAGCCCAGACCTCAGTGTGTCCAGGAAAATCTCTTTTCTATTCCAAATTGATCATCTATAGAATTTCTCCCTCTGTTTTCTTGCAAACAAACTCATTCCCTTGAACATAGACCAATAGCACCTTTACTCTGCTCGTAGCAACGATGACTGGGAGTGAACTCTTTGGATTCCTCTTTATCTGAAACTCTACCCATCCCTTTGAGTCCCATCAAGGACCTTCCAGCAGACATCTCCCAAGCTGTCCTCCCTTGGGAAAGTTCTCTGCTCTTGTAGAAGAAGGACCACATTCCTCTTTCCTACCAACCGAGTGCTCCCAATTCCCACCAGGTCTCCAGGAAACAGTCTCCCTCCCTCCCCTTCCTCCATCCTGCCCTCGGTGGATCCTATCCCCGCTACTTGAGCAGCAACCTCTTCTGTGAGCCTTCCTCCTCAGGAGCCCAGAGCTCCTTCCCCAAATCACAGCCCTAAAGCCATGACATACGCGTTGATCTGAAACCTCCCACACCAATAAGATTTTAAAACGGATTTAAATATCTTTGTCACTTTAGGATGTTCAATCTGATTTGCTTGTTAGCCTGTGGGAGCTATAACAAGCATTTACAATGTATTGGGGGGTGGGGGGGCAGCTGAATAGAGCCAGGGGACTGCCTGTGATGGAGACCTCTGCTCCTCTGTTTTCAAGGACGGAATGGATGTACTGCTTTTCTTCCTGTGTGTGGGAGAAATATACACACACACACATACATACAAGTGCACACACACACACACATACAAGTGCACACACACATACATACAAGTGCACACACACACATACAAGTGCACACACACACATACATACAAACACACATGAATATACATACACATACACATACAAACATACATACACACACCAACACACACACATGGTGGGGGGTGGGCAAGGAAGGCCATAGGCAGCTTTAAGTATGTGTTCTTTCTAGGACCATCCTCTTTGTTTTTGAGACAGGGACTCCCATTGTCCCAGATCTAGTCAAACAGTCCAGTCTGCCCAGGGACTTAGCTGCCTTTACTGTGGCAGTGCTGGAATCACACGCATGTGCTACCAACCAGGCCTTTTGACGTAGGTTCTATGGACAAAACTCAGGTCTGCCTGCTTGAAGGGGAAGTGTACCGACCGAGCCGTCCCACAGCCCTCTTTTCGAATAATCCCTTCTCCTAGGTTCTAGAGAACACACACTCATCTTTGCCACTTTACCTCAGGTTCTCTCGGCCCACATCCTCCTTAAATGAGGGAGATCTTCAGCCATTGGCTCCTTAGTTTTCTCTGTACTCATTTTTACAGAGCTCACCCAATCCTACATGGTTAGGCCTCTTTGCCCTCAACGCCGCCATTTCTAACCCTCAGCTCTTTTCCAAGCTACAGCCATGGCTTTCGTTTCTACACCTGGACACTACATCTTAGGAAAAAATGACAAAGGTGAGTAAAACTCGGCAGCTTCCCAGCTCTGCATCCCAATATGATCCCCACCCAGACCTAAAGTCTCCCAGCAGGGTCTCCTCCATCTCTGATTCAGACCTCACTTTTATGAACAGATTAGACTTCATTATAGACACTCTGACAACACTCTACCTCAACCTGCCCATACCTGGACTTCTGAAACAATCATCAGCCTCGGGTCTCTCCCATCAGTGGCGTCCCTCCCCCTCCTTCCCAGCTAACATTGTCCATGAGCTCGCTCTTTCAAATTGGTCTGCGCACATGAAAACAAAACTGGCAACGTTAATTGCTTCTAAACTAAGTGGCTGGAAATAAGAAGAGAGGGAAGGGAAGGTTAGGAACCCTCTAGTCCTTCGGAAACCCTGAGACGGATGCTCTAGTTCAACATTCAATGTTATCTATTAAACTATCCACAAGAACCAAGTATAGGGTCAGCCTAGATGTTTGCCAACAGATAAATGGATAAGGAAAATATGTTCAGTGTGGTCACAGAAATGGCTCAGAGGATAAGAAAAAGACAGGCATATGCCATTTTCTCTTAAGTGGGTTCTAGATTGTGTGTGTGAGTGTAGTCTATATGTATCATTTATGTATATATAAATATTAATATGCATAGAGGATCATTTTTGTATAAATATATAATGTGAAAGTTAAAGCAGGATTATGGAAGAGGAAGAGGACCAGTAAGAAAGGAGAGAGGATATGGTCAAAGCCCATGATGGATTTGTCCCTGCCATCTCGTTGTTTAGTCAGCTTGACACAAGGCAGAGTCATCTTGGAGGACGGAACCTTAACTGAGAAACCGCCTTCATCAGATTGGCCTGTGGGGCCAGTTTGTTGTGAGGACATTGGTTTGATGCCTGTCTGACCTGTGAGGACTCAGCTCACTGTGGGTGGTGTCGCTCTGTAGGAGCTCCTGGGCTCTGTGAGCAAACAGGCTGAGCAGGCCATGAGGAGCAAGCCAGCGTGCTAACAATTCTTCACAGCTGCTCTCACACCCCATTTTCTTTTAAAACTTTTTTATATCTTTTTTCATTAATTAATTTTTTACACTCCATATTTTGTGTAAATCCCATCCACCCTCTGACTGATCTACATCCCATGCCTCCTCCCCAACCCCCTGTCTCCACGTGGATGCCCCCACCCCCAACCCTACCTGACTTCTAAACTCCCTGGGGCCTCCAGTCTCTTGAGGGTTAGGTGCATCTTCTCTGACTGAATTCAGACCCAGAAGTCCTCTACTGTATGTGTGTTGGGGGCCTCATATCAGCTGGTGTATGCTGTCTGTTTGGTGGTCCAGTGTTTGAGAGATCCCAGGGGTCCAGATTAATTGAGACTGATGGTCCTCCTACAGGGTCACTCTCCTCCTCAGCTTCTATCAGCCTTCCCTAATTCAACAACAGGGGTCAGCAGCTTCTGTCCATTGGTTGGGTGCAAATATCTGCATCTGACTCAGCTGCTTGTTGGGTTTTCCAGAGTGCTGTCATGCTAGGAACCTTTGTGTGAGCACTTCATAGCCTCAGTAACAGTGTCAGGCCTTGGGACCTCCCCTTGAGCTAGATCCCACTTTGGGCCTGTCATTGGACCTTCTTTTCCTCAGGCTCCTCTCATTTCCATCCCTGTAATTCTTTCAGCCAGGAACAATAATGGGTCAGAGTTGTGACTGTGGGATTGCAGCCCCATCCCTCAGTTGATATCCTGTCTTCCTGCTGGAGGTGGGCTCTACAAGTTCCCTTCTCTCTACTGTCAGGCATTTATTTCATCTAAGGTCCTTCCCTCTGAGTCCTGAGAGCCTCTCACCTCCCAGGTCTCTGGTGCATTCTGGGGGAGGGGGAGTTCCCCAACCTCCTCCCTCCCGAGGTTGCCTGTTCACATTCTTTCTGCTGGCCCTCAGGGCTTTATTTTATTTTAAAAACGTTTTATTGATATTTTTATGAATTTCGCATCATGCACCCCTCTCACACTTATCTCTCCCTTCTATCTGCCCTCAGCCCTTATAATCTCCCCTCCCCAAAAGAAAAATAATAATAAACAAACAAAGCAAAATCTCACCCTGAACCTGCACTATGTCACAGCGGGTCCCTCAGTACACCCTTGAGTCCACACTTCTTTGCTTGCAAATGTTCATTAATTTGGTTCGAGGCCTCTGGTTTCTGCTACAGGGTCAATACTGGATCCCCACTCGAACTCCTGTCTAGTCTCCTGTTGTCCCGTGTCATGGAGATCCTGCAGCTTTGTTTCTCCAGGACCAGCCCCTTCCCATGCTTCAGGGCTTCATAGTTGGGGTAGATGCTGGGGTCAAAGCCCTAGATCTGGGCCCGGGCGATTGCTGAGTTGATCAGCCTGCCAGTTCTCCTGCACCCACACCACCAGGGCCAGCTCTGCCATGCTGCCCAAAAGAGGTGCAGGGAGCTCCCAGATCCCGTGTTCAGCAAGTCCTTCTTTCATCCTTTCAAAGTACTTCCCTAGGGCCCAACCTGAGAATCGCATCTTCCCTTTGTTTCCTGGCCTTGGCCCCTGATGAGGCTATGCATCTTAGCCGCCTTTTGAAGTTGTAAATATAGCTGTTCTTTACCAGACCTGGTTTATACTCTGTCCTACTTTGTTCTCTGTTTCTGCTGTAAATACCGTGACTGTCCTAGGGGGGAAAGGTGAAGCAATACTCAGTGCTGGAGCTCGGCGCCTAAGCCATGGGAGAAGGTTGCTTCCTTGTTTCTCCCAAGGCTTATATCCAGCTACCTTTCTTACGTGCCCAGGGATGCTACCAGGCATCGTGGGCTGGGCCCTTATGTCAATTAGCAGTCAAGAAAATGCACCATAGGCATGTACACAGACCAGTTTGATAGAGGCAGTTCTTCATTTGACAGTTTGCCCAGACACACACTCCTCTGGTGTGTGTCTAGGCAACTTGACAATAAAACTAAACTGCCACATGCCCCTTAACTTGAACTATTTCATATGGTGAAATCTTGTTAAGTGGTTTCTGAGTATCATAAATCTTTATGATATCAAGAAATCTAAGCTTAGAACTGGGTGGGTACAAGCGAGGTGATGCTTGCTCTCGGTGTTGCTCATCATGGTCATTAAGAAGCACAAAGCTTGGTGAGCCCTCTGTACCAGTGCTGAGGACCACTGGCTCTTGCTACAGAACCATGCAGAGAGCTTTTCATGATGCATAGCCCTGGGCTTAAGCTGAGTTCTACTGATTCGGAATCTCCAGGGAATAATCTAGCCTGGTGAAGCTGACGCAAATATCCCAAAGTAATTGTTTGTTCACTGGAGTTTGATAGCCTCTAGTCTGATGAGCTCCTTCAAGCTAGGAGTTGAGGAGAGGCAGAGAACCCCCGAGGACTCTCAGCCTGATGTCTGCTCCGTGTTCTTTGGCTTTTGCTTGTCCTTTGCCCCTGATGCCCAGCTTTGTCCCCGTGCCTGGCATGCCTCATCCTCCTGGCAGTGGTTGTCCTGTCTCCCCTTTCAGGACATTGGCAGCTGAGTTGTCAGACTCTGACGCCCTACAGAGGCTGGCACTACCCAGCCACCCCGTAGATTGCAGAGAGCGCCTCAGACTTCTACAATAACCTCATCCTCTTTTAGTCTCTCCTTCTTCCCGGTAACTGCTGCAGACAAGTGATTATCCTCTGTGCCGTAGACAGAGGGGATCCTGTAGCAGGGAAATGTTGAGACTTGCATAAGCCACTGACATATTAATAGAGTTAATTTCAAAAGCCCTATCATCCAAGTTGGCGCTCCCAGGGGCCATTATGTCAATCAGCAAGTCAATCAATTAATCATCAAGAATTTACTGGATGCCAGTTAGACATCCAGAGGAGTCTTGTTTATCATCTGCTAGCTGCACTGGGCCCTGTGCAGGGCTGGGTTCTGTGTCCTTACATTATCCCTGATCTAGGATCTAATTCTGTATCATGCCGTCCATAGCTGGCCGCCCTCATGGTCATCCCAGGTTGCTGAGCTATATTTTACACGAACATCATTGTTTACTGCATAATTCTGTTGCCCGTAATAATGTGAAGAGAAGGGGGAGGTCAGCTGTTTAATCCTCCAAAGTGACTGGCCATGCAGCAGTCACTGACTCTACTAGATTCTCCTCGGACTGTTCATTAAATTAAAATTAGAAAGTCTAGAATGGTAAGAGAGATGGCTGAACATTTAAGAGCGCTGGCTGCTCTTGCGGAGGACCCGGGTTCAGTTCCCAGCATTCACCTGACTGCTCACAACCATCTGTCCACATTTCCAGCTCCAGGGGACCTGATGCCATCTTCCAGCCTCCACAGGCACCAGGCACATACATGGTGCACAAACAAACATGTGAGCAAAACATTTATAACACATCAAATAAATAAATCATCTTTATAATTAGAAATTCTACAGATGAGTATGTAACTTTATGAAGAAAGCTTCCTTCTTCCTACAATTCCATGTACACCCAAAGCCCCAGTTTTTATCCCAGAAGACATTTGGTTTTTAGAGTTTGGAGCCCCTTTACAGATTAGGATTAGTATTTAAATTGGGTACATCCAACCTGCAGCCCATGGGCAATATGCATCCCGTGGTAGCTACGCATGTGGCCCAACACATTTTGACCACAAAGTCAAAAGGTTGAATATTCCTGAACACCCCCAAATCCATGCCTTTCTGAAATCAGTCAGCTACCTGACACCTGCACACAGAATATATTTCCAATCTGTGCATCTTTCCCCTTAGTCTCCAACATTACATAGTGAAGTGTGATAGAAAACATACAACTTAGAAAGCCGCTTAAGACTTCTATCTGTTTATTTTTTATGGGTCAAGGTACATAAAGCAAAAATGGTCTCTTAAAATGTCAACTCAAATTAGAATTTCTGTGCCAAGAATGCCGTGTGCCTGTCCTTCTAGGGCACCCTGAGTACTCTGAACATTGAAGATTGCCAACAAGGGCTAGGCACCTCGACAACCCAGATAAGGTATGAATAGTTTAGACTGCCTCATTTCTGAGAGTTCATGAATCTTAAAAGTAGCCCCCCAAAACTTGACCCCACCATTGGCTGCACACTGATGGTACCCAAACTTTCTATGTGAAATGTCACTGGCTCCTTCCAAGTCTGAGACATGGTAACCACCATATGTGGTTATTTCTAATAATAGCAATGGTCTATGGTTTCATGTCTGACAGCTTCTGGGGTGCCTTTAGTATTGACTCATGCCACCTTGTATTGTGCAGAGCACAGTTCTCTGAGGAGACTTGGCACCCAGTTTTGCCCGCTTTTCTCTCCAGACTCCATTTCTAGCTGGTGGTGTACAAGGGCGTTCCTCTCCACCTTACCTCGACATTGAACAAACGCTCAGGCTGTGTGGGAGGAGCCAGAGAAAACCTTTTTTTTTCCATTTGATAATTGTATTGCTCTCTCTCAGCTTCCAAGAGCTCCCCCTACCAACACCTCTGAAAGGCCAGGAAGCAGCAGTGGATTGCTACTGTCCGTTTCTGGGTATTGCAAATGGGTCTCAGGTTCCACTCATAAAGTGAGAGCAACTTCGCTGAGTTATGCCAAGCCGAAGTCATTCGGATTTCTCAGCATCTGTGTGGCTGCTTCATGTGAAAATGCAAACAAATATAATCTCTAATGAGTTACTTGGATATTTATTGGAAGAAGTTTAAGAAGTTTAAATCGTGTTCGTGGGACAAATTAATATCTGTAGAATAAAAGATAATCTATGATTTTCTTCTAGGAGCAGGATAAAGTTTATTTTCTTTCATGGCATAGAATAGAATGTCCAAATAATGCCAGGTAGAACTTGCTTTTTATTTTTTAGAATTTTGCTTTGGTGAGAACCAGGCATACTGCTTTTAACTCTTCTTATTTCACTTGTTAAAATGGACAGGATCCAGGTCCATCCGATCTTTCTTCCTTCATTCATTTATTTATTCTTCCTGTGGGGTGTGTGTGTATGTGTGTGTGTGTGTATGTGTCTGTCTGTCTGTCTGTCTGTCTGTGTGTGTGTCTGTGTGTGTATGTATGTATGTACACCTTTCAAGAATCAGTTCTCTCTTCCTCTTGTTGCTGCATTACACAATAGCCTAGCTGGCTTGTGAGCTTCTGGTCACTTTTCCTGTCTCTAACTCCCACCCCAAACTAGGAATTCTGGGACTGAGTAAGTGTGTCACGACATCTGGCTTTTTATGTGAAATCTGGAGATTAAATTAGGTCGTCAGGTTCGGAGCCAAGCAAGGGCTTTTACCATCTGAGCCACTTGCCAGTCCGAGATCCATTTCCTTATTTAGCAGTGACTCACTTGAAGAGAAGAGGGTTTCTAAGACTATTTAGTTAGATTGCCATCTAAGCAGACACAGTCAGTGTGCGTGGAGACAGCGCATGTGGCCTCTCTCATCTCCCAACCTGGGCATGAGCTAGTGATAATACTCATCAAAACTTTTGATAAGATCGAAGTACTGTGGAGACCCAGGCAATATGCATGACCACTATGTGTGGGCTTTTTATTTGACTTCTGCGTTTTCCATAGCATGAAAGCTGCATATTATTATCCTAACTTTGGAAAAAAGGATAAAATTCAGAAAAGTTATGTAACATATGAAGTATTTAGCTCAGTACCTAACTGTTTTCCAGTAACTATTCATGAAAAACTCACATTTGCTTCCCTAAGGGAAACACAGTTGTTACTAAATGAGAGAATTTGAGTTCAAAATTAAATACCATAGAATGATTTCGGTAACAGATGGCCTCAGTTTTTACATGAAATTTATTTGAATTGTGTTTATTCAAGAAGCTGTGGCAGTCATTGTATAAGCTATATTTGCCAATTTTGCTAAAATTGCAAAATTGCTAAAAATGTGGGTTTTTTTTTTTTACGTTTAGTTGTAGGTTCTTTTCCTTTAGGTTTCCACATTGTACAGATTTTAAGTCCCTGGACTAAGAGTTCACTTTGTTTGCTCCGTGGTTGAAAAGGCGTTAACAGCAAGGGAAGTGAATTTGAAGCGAAGCAGCCCTGCCTCCTCAGAAAGAACAGAACACTTCCCTAAAAGCAGAGGCTCCCAGCATGGCCTTCTACAGCATGAGTAAAACCCGAGTCTAAACATGGGGTTTTCCCTGGGCTGCACATTCCCTGGGCTGCACATTTGGATCCTGGTTTACTTTAGACTGACATTTGGGAATTTGCATCTAGTCATCTAGAGTAGTTGTATGAAACTCCAAGGATGCTTTCCTTACCACCACATATAAGTAAGTGAAGAAAGGCACCCGGAAGAACTTAAACGCTCATATTAGAATCGGTAAGTGGCCATTCTTCCATTTATGGAAAAGGCAGGGCTTCTGTTTAGACAGTGATGAAGAGTTTCAAGTGCAGGCTTTCTGAGTGCCCTCTCTCCCAGAGTATAGTGCTTAGAATTATAGGAGCCTCCCATTGGCCCTGCCCAAGCATCATCCGCACCCCACCCCCACCCCCAGCATCTCTGTACCAATCTGTTTCTAGGAGGGCCATCATATACTTCTTCCTCCTCCCATCAGAGTCATCCAGTCACTTGGTGACTGAAGTTCTCTCATTTAGTAACAGCTCTCTTGCCCTTGTGAAAACAAATGTTAATTTTAGCGAATAGTGATTAAAAAAAATGTCATTAAGTCCTGAATGGCTTCACTCCACCATTGAGAGGAGGCTCAATTTGATGAAAAATTTCTCAGAAAAGCATTCCATTCATGTTTATGATGAACACTAGCAGGTCGGTAACTTGGCTTCCTCAACTGAGCAAAATGAGTGAATGGCTGGCTGGCTGGCTGGATAGATAGATAGATAGATAGATAGATAGATAGATAGATAGATAGATGGGATCATACACAAAGGGGTCACTAATTTAGCCATTCTATTGAGTTTGGGAAATTGAATGGAAAGTCCTGGAGCTAATGCTCTTACCTGCATTATTTAATGTTTAAATTCAAGGGAAATATAGGTCAGAATACTTTAGCTTGGTGGCTTTATCAAAAATGCAGGATTCTGTCAAAAAGTGAAGGAGTCTGGGTCATGACGGTGCCTGAGATGGTTTGAGAGCAGAGTGTGGGTCTCTGGGGACGTGAACTGCTTGTGCTGAGATTTCTGTAGAGCAACTAAGTCCAGCTGAACTTTTGGCAAGCAGGAGCCAGAGAGTCAAACTATGACTAAAATTAACTTATGATGTCAGGCATGGTGGTGAACACATTTAATCCCAGCACTTGGGAGGCAGAGGCAGGTGGATCTCTGTGAGTTCCAGGCCAGCTTGGTCATCAATCTGTCAATCGAGGGTTCACCTTGTTGATTGAGTGTCAGCCACTGCTAGCAGTGACCTCAGCTGCAGGAAAAGGAAGGAGCTGATGTTCCAAGTCATGAAGGAGAATGACATAGAGGCCTGTATCCTGGCACTGATGGCCCAAGATAGAAATATCCTCTGAGAAAGATACGAGTCAGATCCTCCCAGTATTTGGGGATCTTGTAACAGAGACTGGAGATCTGGTGGACAAAATGTCAGAGACTTTGTGGAGGAGTCCCAAAGTGTACTCAGGTGGGGCCATAAACAGATATTTCCCAGGGATTGCCTGCTCGTCACCAACAGTTCCTGAAAATGAGCTTTGGCGCTGCAAAGTTCCCTGTCCTTCAGGAAACTTACCACAACTCTTTATCTCATTAACTCATTTATTATTCACTCCTGTATCTAATTTAGATGTTAAATTTGGCGTGAGGGGTACCGATGCTTAATGCTACAAATGAAAAATGAATAATACCTGTGATCTCTCCCTTCAAAGCTGAAACAAACTTGTAAGCAGATGAAAGAATTCATCAAATGCAGTGCCATGTGCATTTTGGTACCACATGTATTGACAGTGCGGCTTAATGAAAAAGGGTTTTGAAAAATTGGATTTGAATGCAGATGTGACCATCCATTTTTGCTATATGACTTGAACTTTTTAAACTTGTTGCTTCACCTGTACTGATGCCTGTCTTCAGAGACGGCCGAGAGAACAGATTATGAAACATAACAACACACACAGTGCACACTGTATATCTCTCTACGACTCCTTTCCCTGAGTGTTATGTGTTTACAGGCAAGCACAAATAGCTACCTGTTAAAGAACGAGCAGAATTCACCCTTTTGTTTGTAATCATTAAAGAATAAGATGATTTCCTTGTTTAATCATTTACTCATCAAATATTTATAGAGTGTTATTTATGTACTAGAAACTGTACCAGATGTCAGGGGCAGAGCGATGGGGATACGAGAGATGTGGCCCTGGTTCTTGTAGAACATAGCTTCCAGTGGGAGACACAAACCAAAGCCAAAGCAATGGACATAGCAGTAAGGAGCTGGGAGGTTGGCGTGGGGAAATAGGACTCTCACGTGTTCCTAGACACTTCCAAGATTCAGCAGGGCCAAGGCGACTCCCTGTGTTTAAACATAAAATTCCATCAGCAAGGCATCGATTTCAAGACCTTAACCTGAATTTTCAAGGCAGAGTTCTGGTCTATTCCAACGACACTTTTGTTTTCCTTTCTTTCTTTTTCTCTGTCTTTCTTGAACTTTTTTTAATTCTGTGTGCATGTTGCAGGGACAGAGCATGTGCAGGTAACATGATACACGTGTGGTCAGAAGCCAACTTGCTGAAGTTGATTCTCTCTCTTCTCAAGAGGAGCCCAGGGTTTGAACTCAGGTTGTCAGGCTTGGCAGCACTAACCTCTCTTGCTAAGCCATCTCGTTCACCCCGGCTTTGTCTTTCTGAGACAGTAGCAATGTAGCACTTTCCACCCATGGGGTTGTACTCAGGGATCAACCTCGGGTCATCAGGTTTGCAGTAAGTGCCGTTACTGGCTGGCCTGTTTTGTCTGGCATGCATAAGATTCTAGCTCAAATCTCTAGAACTGCCTAGAGCAACAACAAAAAACAAGACTCACAAAGGGAAACCATCCTTACAAGGTAGAAATACAATCTTAAATAAAACAGAGATGTAAGACAAGTCATTGGAAAGATGCCTAATATGAATAGACTAAATTTTATTTAGAAACTTTCCTTGAAACATATCTATCTCACTATTTGGGGCTTCCTGATTTTTGTTTGGCTGCCAACTCAGGCTCTAAACTCATTCCGTTGGATCTATCATCAACTCGGGTTCTAAACACATTCCGTTGGATCTATCGTCAAGGGCAGCTTGGTGCCTGTCTGCATGGCTTTCTGACACCTGAGGACTGAGCACTCTAGTCCTGGATCCACACACTCACTAACACTGCAGTGCAGCTCAGCAGATTCCTCCCCACCCCCACGCCCACCCCTGTCACATTTTGCTCTTCAAACACACTTCTCTTCAAACTCACCTCCCCAACCCCCACCATGTGTAACCTCTAATGCAGCAGGTGTTCTGGGGTCTGGAAATGTCGTCGCTGACTTCAGTAGCGTTTCTCCCCCGTTATGGGAATTCATTTGTTTTTCGTTTGAATTATTCTTTTTCTAATTTTAATGGTGTGCCTGATAATTGAAGTAAAGACTGTTCTGCTATGTTCTGATGGTGAATTATACCCAATTAACAAATGGAACCCCTGGGCCTACAATGATGGAAGTGTCGGGTGATTCCACGCCTTCCTTGTCATTAGCCCTTCGTACAACCCCTAAGACCTGATGCTTTTTTTCCTTCCATTCTCATCAAACATTTGGCTGTCCTGGGAGGCCTCAGAGCCAGCTCTGACCCGGTATTAGGCTTCTCTTTGGCTTCTCATGGACAGGTAGCTTCACAGAGAATCTAATTCTCTTCTCTGGTGTGGTTTAACTACCCAGAGGATGAGGCAGGCTACCAGAAATACACTTGATGTCTGGGACAGCTGGCGAACCCAAGACCCACAAACACATTTGCTGGGCCTGTGGGCCAGGCAGGATTGCGGCCACAGGAATATGTAGCAGAGGAGCGGTTTCCTAGGTGGGTCCCCTGTCAGAACTTCAGATGGGAAGAATCACTGGGATGCATATTCATAGCAAGTGCATTGCTTAGGTCACCCTGATAAAAGGAGGCTGTCTAACTCCAAAATGGAATGGGAGGGGCAAGAATGGAAACAAAGTTGGTTTTGGTGGGTTTTGCACTCCTTGGACTTCTGTTAGGTCACAACGGAGCTGGGAGAGGTGACAATGTTGCTTCAAATGCTCTGCACCCAGCAGTTCATCATCTGGGAGGCAGGATGGGGCTTTGTAGTTTGTAGTCTCAATGACAATGAAAACAGAGATGGCCAGAAATGGCACAAAACTAACATTAAGTCTAACATAACTGTCATTGACCTGGAGTTAAACACCCCAGAGCAGTGAGTCCTACCTTAAGAGTCTGGCTGATCACTTTCTTTCTTTCTTTCTTTCTTTCTTTCTTTCTTTTTTCTTTTAAAGATATTTGGCTTTTGAAGTCGAAGCCTTTGCACACCTATGTAAGAATGAGAGGATCTTACAGAAGATGTGTTATACCTCAAGTCCATTACTCAATTCTCTTAGGCTTTAGGAAGATTTCCATGGACCATTGACTGATGAGCCATTTGCTGGTCATTAAATCTCAGAGCAATGAAAAGATGACCATCCCAGAAGTCCTTCAGCATGGGCCTTTGTAAAGAATAATAATGTAAAGTAGAAAGCCATTTCTACTGAGCAAGGCAACTTTTTTGAAAGAAAATATTTAGTTGGAGACTTGTTTATAGTTTCAGTGATTTAGTCCATTATCATCATTGCAGAGGGCATGGGGACATCCAGGCAGGTGCTGGAGCAGCAGCTGAGACCCATATCATGATCTGAAGGCAGAGAAGAGGTGGAGGGGCAGAGACAAGAGAGACAGAGAGAGACAGAGGGAGACAGAGGGAGACAAAGGGAGAGAACTACTGGGCCTGACATGGGCTTTTGAAACCTCAAAGCCTCCCCCTCCCCAGTGACATACTTTCTCCAACAAGGCCACACCTCCTAATCCTTATAATCTTTTCAAACAGTTCCATTCCCAGGTGACTAAATATTCAAATATTCTGAATCTTGAGTCATTTGTGTAATTTGGAGCTTGCGCATATCGTTCTCTTTGCTTTGAACACGCTACCCCATTGTGATGGTTTGTATATTCTCGGACCAGGGAGTGGCACCATCTGGAGGTGTGGCCTGGTTGGAATAGGTGTGTCACTGTGGTGTGGGCTTAAGACTCATCCTAGTTGCCTGGAAGTCAGTCTTCCACTAGCAGCCTTTGGATGAAGACGTAGAACTCTCAGCTCTGCCTGTGCCATGCCTGCCTGGATACTGCCATGCTCCCACCTTGATGATAATGGACTGAACCACTGAACCTGTAAGCCAGCCTCAATTAAATGTTGTTTTTTATAAGACTTGCCTTGGTCATGGTGTCTGTTCACAGCAGTAAAACCCTAACTAAGACATCCATTCTGCTCACTTTGATGACGTTTCATTTCTCTGCCAAAATTAAGCTCAGACTCCAGCTCCTCTATACAGGTTTCCTGACAATGCAAATCTCTGTTTTGTGATAGCTGTGTTATTTTGTTTACTGAAATGATGGCCTCACCGCGTGTTCCAATCACATGTCTCACTTAGGCCAGTGACTTGAATAGATCTTCCCCATCCCAATATTGACACTACCTGGGCTTTGATAAGGAAGTAAAGATAATACTGGTTCTTAAAGAGAGAGAGAGAGATGTGGGCTTATAAAATAAAAATAAGCAAACCAGTAGGCACAAAGCACGTTAGGAGATGAGACAAAGAGGGGCATGCCTGTGTGGGGAGTGTCAAGATTCAGGCTGAGAAATCGATTAATTTTAACTAAAATTTAGGAAGAGATGTAGCAACACGAGGCAAGGGTAATTACCTGGCCATGTAAGGTCTTCCCAGGGAGCCTTGCCTTTGTAATTGTAGCATAGACTGGACCTGGCCCTCAAGCATGTTCTCTAGCAAGCATGGCAACATTCTAGCAATGTTAACACTAGCTGCTGCCTGAAGAGGCAAGTTAACTAGAAGTCCGATTTCTGACTTAATGGAGAAAGAAAAGAAATGGGCAAGACTGAATACTCTACTCGAATTTTCTGGGCCTGCTGCATCTTCCCTTGGTGTGATACCAGAGTGAGGCTCAGAGATCTGTCCGGTGTGGACTGCAGACCTCAGGGGTCTCTCACCTGCCCTGGCCCTGGGCCAGCCAGCCCTTCCTTGGGGGAGGTTTCTTTCTGGCCAGTGCTTTTATGGGCACAGTTTGTCTCTAGGCTCCTCTCTAATTTCTATTTCTGTCCCGCCCATTCAGAAAGACACATTCTTTCCTTAGATACGTTAATACCTTCATTTGGGCTGCCCTAGCCTCGGCTCGGCCTGGCTCTATGAGGTAACTCTGGATATTACTCTTCTCATGTTACTTGGTATCCGAGGTGAACCACAGAAGGCATCACTTCCCATCACTGCCAAGGTCTTGGTCATGCCTGATGCCTGCCCCTGTGCGCTTGCCCTGGGAGCTGGGGAGGAGAAGGTAGGCTTCTCCAGTGAGGCAGGGTCAGAACCCCACCCCCCTTCTCCAGACAGATGGGAGGGGAGGTCATGATACTGTAGCTAGAACAGGACTCTAGGTTTGGTTCACTTAGGACTTGCTTACCAACCAGCTTGGTAATGATACTTTTATGAAAGCACATGTCACATAATTGAGGGAAGTGTCCAGTGTCTCAATTGATGCCCCTATTTACTGAGTATCCCTAATTGACCTACCTGGTGCCTTTCTTCAGTTCTAGACTGCCCTGATGACTCCAGGGCAGAGTATCTCTTTCTAAAGACAAAGAGAAAAGAACTCTGTAATTGGCTATTCTTAATTTCTGGGCAGTAAATCTTTCCAAAGACAAAGGGACTAGAGCTCTGTAATCTGCTATTGTCTGGTGTGTGCAGGGATGAAAACAGTTAGCAGGGAAAGTTTTTAAGGTTTTTTTTTTCCTTTGGAAGATCATTTTGTAATTATATTCATGTACAGAAAACTTAGTGTACATTTAACCCAGTTTAGTGGCGAGGTCTTTAGTCTTTGCCTTTTCCAGCTTGGTAACTCAAGACCTTGCCTCCCTAGTGGCGGCTGATCTCACTGTATTTGCCTTTGTGATTGGTCCTAATAGCTTCCACCGGCTTAGCCAGAGCACATTGTCTTCCAAGTTAACCTATGTGAAGGCAACAGCAGTGCATGTCTTCCTTCGACACAGGGCAGGCAGGAAACCCACCAGCTCGATGGAGTTTACATCATGGGCAATCACCACCAGCTGAGCCTTCTTGTTCTCCACCAAGAAGGTGGTGACCGTATTGACCCTCTACTCAGAGGTCAGGTAGTCTCTTAGTTGGGATGTCCCATTTGAAAGCAGCTTTCTTCTCAGCTCAGGCCGGTAGCCTTTGCTTCTTCTCTTGCTCTGTCTCTGGCTTGTACTTGTGGGCAAGCTTAAGCAGCTGAGTAGCTGTTTGCCTGTCCAGGGCCTGGGTGAACTGGTTACTGGCAGGAGGTACTTTGAGCCACTTATAGAGGATGGCACTTTGCCTCTGCAGCCTGATGTGTTAGATCTCTTTGGGGCTGGATGTCTTGCCCAATGCTGAAGTTCTTGGGCCTTTTCTCAAACAAAGGATTAACCACCTTTTTGACCTCCTGTTTCTTGATGATGGCGGGGGTTGGGGGGGCACCTTTTTCCCCCTGGACTTCTTTCCTTAGGGCGTCTTGCTCTGCTGGAGAAGAGAGTAGCAAGGGAAGTTTTAAGAGAGTGTAGTATGTACTTAGGAGTTGCAGAACTAGAAATAAACATTTGAACAAGTTGGTGTGTCTTGGTTTAAATCCTCTTTTAAATGTGCATTGGTTGATGTTTCAGAGCCTGGCCCATACTTTACTTCCTGATGAGAAAGGGGACTTAATGAGATTAAGGTCCTTGGGGGTCTATTCTGGATTCTGCTGGGTCTCTTGGCTGTGCAACCTTGAACAATAATCTTAACATCTCTGAGTCCCAGTTCTCCCTGAGAAAGAGGTACTTTGTGTGTTAATTCCTCAAACCTCTCACAACCCCACAACTGTGGATTATTATGCCAGTCTAGTACATAGATCAGAGCCCAAATTTTTAAACTTCCTTCCCTTTCTCTTTCTCTCCCTCCCCACCCCACATTCCTGTCTTTCCAGCTTACAACAAGGCCATTAAAGTTATAGGCACAGGCTGTTGCTATAATGCTAATCTGGCCACTTACAGGTACCTCATTCAAAGACTCAGTCTTGCCTTCCCCCAAATGGGTTTAGCAGTCCTTGCTCAGCTGTTGAGAAAGCTGTTGAGCGTTGGGAAAGCACTGCGCCTAGTTGTTGTCAGACCATGGGGAGATCAGAACCAAGCGGAACTAGCCCTTCCATGTTTAACATAGCCAGACCCGGAAGAGATGATCCAAGCAATTAGTGCTGAGCCCATGGACTGCAATGCTTCTGCCTGGCCAGCCTCTGGGCACAGCCGGGGCTGAGGACACAGCAGATCAGAAGGAGGGCGGATGCTCTGGGGATGTAAGAACGGTTCTGAGCACAGGTGGAGAACAGTCCCTTCTCCTCTCACTGCTTCAGAGCCTTGCATTGCTGGCCCTTGCTGACAATTTTTCAAGCCTTTGAGGCAGGGGTGTCAGGTACTGCCATGTTGATGTTCCGGCCAACACAGCCATATTTTTCTCTGAGGAGATTGACAAAGGGGAAGTAACAGAGCTTTGTGGAGAGACGTGGGTAACAGAAGAGCTGCAAGGTCTGGGAAGTAGGGTACATAGGAAGCTAACAGGAGCAGAGGCGGGGAGATTTCACCCCTTGCCAGTCACCCCTGCTAGGCAGCAAGGTGGTTTACTTAGACGATAAGGAGAAAGATGTTTACTGGGGATGGGGGCAATGTTCTAGGGAAGCAGGCCGCCTGGAACCCACTGAGCAGATGCCAGGGCTGGATCAGGGGGATGTCCTCCTAAGGTCACCCTTTCTTGCAATATCAAAGACCGTGCTAGCCGGGGAGAACTTCAGGCAGGCTTTGCACCAGTCTCTTCCAGAGACTCAGCTGAGGAAGACTTCTTGAAGACTACATAGGAAAGTAGGAAACTATAATACACATGTGCACGCGCCTCCCCCACATACACACACATACACATGCATACACATACATACATGTATACACATACAAACATATGCACATATACACACATACATACATACATATACACGTACATACACACATGCACACACATATACATAAACACACAGATACATACATACACATGCATTCACACACATACAAACACATACATACAGACACACACATACACATATACACACATACATACATATATATACACCAATATACACACATACATACACATATATGCACATACATATACTCACACATTCATATACATGCATACACACATGTACACACATACATACACTCATTCATTCACACATTCATGTACATGCATATACACACATACACATGCACATACACACACAGAGACAGACTGACAGACAGACAGACACACACAGACACACACATACAGACACACACACACACTGGATTGGTGACATAGCATCGCTCTGGATGTACACCCCCCCTCCCCCCAGCAGCATGAGGTGCTGCTGAAACACTATGTGAAGTTTCTGGGCCACCTTCATACCATGCCCATAAAGAGCCCATGACTTCATCACTATCTCTGTTGCCAGGGCTGGATACCAGGAGAAAGGGGAGAGGGAGGTGGACAGGCAAGAGGCAGCAAAGAAGAGCAAATTCAAAGAATTAAAACATGTACATAGCTCTTTAGAACTCAAATGTACTGTTTTCAAAGACGATTCGTATACTGCTACTTTTGCCCCTTCTCTCTTCTCCCTCCCTGTTCACACACACACACACACACACACACACACACACACACATGAGTGCTTCTCCTAACACATAGGTCTAGAAAAATCTCTAAGCAGCTACCATATTCTCCTGGACTCAAGGCTATCTCGTCTAGGGTTGAAAGGAGCATGCTGGGGTGGTGCTCCCTCTTCTCTTCGTACCACCCTGAGGAGGTTGCTGTCCCTGATTGCTCGGTCCATCAGCACACTCTGATGCATTTGGACTCGGGCTGAGCATTAATGCTGTGGCTACCTTCACTCTGCTCACAGCCCTTTCCCCCTGTACTGCTAGCAGCTGCGAGCTGGGCTTGTTATTGCACACCTACAATGCCAGGATGTGGGAGGCCCTGGCAAAGAATTGCATCAAATTCCATGGCAGCTGGGACAAACAATGCCTTAAAAAAAAAAAAAACAAGCAAAAATAATCAACAATTCTCTTTAGTTTTTAAAGTTCTTGTCATACCTTTTATACCCCAAAGCCTTTCTTTTGTGTAAATATCCTCCTGAGGTTTAAAAATATATCAGGAGCCCTTTTTGTCAATACCAGCTGTTTTAGAGCCATTTTTTCTAGTCCTCAACACTTTCTACTTTGGACTGATCATTCCCTGTGCCTAGTGCACAGCCATCTTGCCGGGATCTCCCTTCACCATCATCCCAGGCTTCCTCCCTCTCTCTCTCTCTCTCTCTCTCTCTCTCTCTCTCTCTCTCCAGGTTGCTCATTTTTTTTATATTTCACACCCCATTTTTTTTTTCTTGTGCTTCTTTCTCACGTTCCCAGTTCCATTTCTCCACTTGCTTCATGAGGAAGCAGTGTTACTCCACTCTCATAATTGACTGATAATTGAGCCAGGTAGCATTCTCCGCTGAGGACGGAGGCTTGGAATTCTGAAGGCACCAGCCTCTGTCTCAGCTTCCACTGTTGCTGATGAGACATTTAAGGCCATTGTGATTCCTGTCCTCTTTCTTCTCTTAGAAATTTACATTCATGGATTTTCCTGTGCTTAGGCTTGCCTATGCTTTTAGATCATGTGGGCTTTTTAAATTCAGAAACTCCTTCTCCTTGAAGTGTTTACTTGCTGATTTGGGTCATTTGTTTTCTTAGCTGAGTTTCTGATGTTTGGACCTTAAACTGTCTGTATTTATTCTCTAGATTCCTTAGCTGCTTCTGTCTCATCTATTGGTCTTGCTGTTGGAATGCGTTGGGCTATAGAAGGACCTGGAAAAGCTCTTTTAACCTTGTCTTTTAGCTTCCTATTAAGCTGTTTGTTTCATCTGAGATGGTTTTAATTGCCAGAAGTATTTCCTGTGCTTTTTAATATTTCACCCTCTTCCTGTGTCTCACATTTGGCATTTCTCTAGAGAGGATGTTGATATTTCTTGTTGTCTTCCAAGAAATGGTCTCTCTTTATTTCCTGCTTTTCCCATCTCTTGTGCTGTTTTTCTCTGTTTTGAAGGTAGGATCAGAGTGCTAAATGAAGAAGACCCACAAATGCCACTCCCAGGGTCAGAAGGGAACCGGATCTATCTTCGGTAGAACACGGATTATCCAAGGAATTTGTATTCAATAACCCGAGCTTCACAGTCTCTTCTGGACACAGTGAAGATTTAAGATGTGAATCCCCAGTAGTCAGTTGCTTGGCAGCCAGCCTGGGAATGCCTGGGGATTTCCTAAGAAAATCATATGACTGTCAAGTTCTTGGGACTTACAAACTACAGCTGCCTTGAGGAGAAAGCTGAAGAATGCACTTTGGGAATGAAAAATACCACAGGCTCCCAGTTCGTGGCACTTATCTATCCAAAGAAATGACAATAAAAAGAAGGAATAATTTCTGTCTATGATATATGTGGACTTTGGGTAGTTCCTAAAGGGACGAGCCAGTTGTTTTTTTCTGTATTTGCTATAATAGTTGTAAATATTTTATGTGTGTTGTGGGTACATCTGTTAGCTACAGATATGGGAGACAGAGACTACTAGGTTACACCTATAGCTTTCCCTTTAAGCTAGAAGGGCAGGAGCTGCCTGTTATAGCCAGGGTGTTGCCACATGTAGACACTCTCCCTAACCACCACTTGTCTTTCAAGCTATATTTATCCTTTAGTGTGTGTCTATAAAGGCATTTGTAAACAACTTGACCCACCCCATATCCAGGTTCACTTCTTTGCTTGTTACTTCGTTAATTCACCATTGTGAGTAGGAAGCTTCTGATGGTGAGGAGCTTCATAGTGCGCAGTTGTATGCAGCTCTTTGTACCAGATGGAAAGACATTGGTCTCTACTCTCTCGAAATAGGCAAATGTTTATCCACACTCCCCCTCCAACACACACAAGGAAATAAATAAATACCAGAATTAACAAACACTGCCAGGAAGGTAGAGAATGGAAACCCTTGTACACTGCTGGTAGAAATGTAAATTAGTCCCTCACTTAAAAAAAAAAGCAGTATGGAGATTAAAATGTTTTTATAAATTAAAAGTAGAATAAAATTCTGTCGTTTGCAACAGTGTGGACAGAACTGGGGAGTGTTGTATCATTACAAGCCCAGGACAGGAAGATAAGCATCACACGATCTCACCCATAAGATGAATGTAAAAAGTCGATCTCGTGAAGTTGAGGGTAGAGCAGTTGTTACCAAGGCTGAGGAGAGAAGGGGATCCAGGACAGACATGGGAATGTTGATGAGTGGGTATTACTTACAGACAGATGCAAGCAAGAAGATATGTCCTAGTCTGTGTATACAGAGGGTGAATATAGACAACAGTGAGGTCCTCTGCATTTCAGAGAGCTACAAAAAGGGTTTACATGTTTTCAATGTAAAGAAGCAACTAATGTTTAGGGAATATGTTTAGCTTGATTAAAACCTTAGAAATACAGTATATATGTGTGTTACAATACCACAGGACACTAAATACATATGTACAATTGTGTGTGGGGAGGTGTAGGCACCAGCTCATGTGGTTGTGTGCATGGCTGGATGAAGGTGTGCTTGCACGTGTGTGTATGTGGAGATCGGGGTCAGAGGTCATCTATCTTCCCCGTCACTCTCCACCTCACTGTTTGGTTCAGATTTTCTCCCTGAACCTGGAGTTGACAGATTTGGCAGAGTTGGCTGATCATTGTGTTCCGGGTATCCCCCTGCCTTTGCCCCAACTCAATACTGGAGTTAGAGGTGCTTGCGACCCTACCAGTTTTTATGTAGGTGTTCAGAACTTAAACCCAGACCCTCATTTCTCCCAGTCTCAATCTTTTGTTTTAATGTAGCAGCTTGAAAATAAATTTATGTTTATATTGTCTTTGAAAAGAGGCATAAGATAAGACAGTTCTTATATGGAGAAATATAAGATATATTTATAAATATATATCATATCATATATATATATAAATGATACATACACACATACACAATTTAGATACCCAGAGGTCAATTTAGTGCTAACTATATATACACAGCTGTGGGATCCTGAATGCTCATGGATTGGTAGGCTTGTTTTGAAAGTGCCCCTCCTACCAAAAGCAATCTACAGATTCAGTGAATATTCTATCATAATTTAAATGTAACTCTTCACAAAAATTGAAAAAAAAATCTCAAAAGTCATATGAAAGTACAAAAAAACCCAGGATAGCCAGAACAATAAAAGCATTGCCAGAGGTATCACCATTCCTGATGTCAAGGAATACTACCGGGCTACAGTAATTCAGACAGCGTTGTAGTTGCATAAAAACAGACACACTGATCAAAGAAATAGAATCGAGGAACTAGGTATGAGTCCAGACACCTATTGCCACCTCATTGTTTACAAAGACGCCAAAAATTATACATCAGAGAAAAGATGGAATCTTCAACAAATGGTGCTGATTAAGGTAGGGGCTTTGTATAGAACGGAACTAGATCCTTATCTCTCACCCAGTACAAAATACAATCTCAGGTGGATTAAGGATCTAAACATCAGGCTCGATATCTTTGTCTGTTAGAGAGAAAGTAGAGAGTGTATTTGAACGTCTAGGCTCAGGAAAGGACTTTCTGAGTAGAACCTTTACAGAACAGGTATTAAGCCCAACACCTGACCAATGGAACCACAAAGGATGCCATCACATGATGAAGAGGCAGCCTATACAACAGGAAAAATCTTTACTCGCTGTACATCTAACACAAGACTGCTGTCTGGAATATACCAAGCACTAAATGCCAAGAAAGAAAGCAACCCGTTTAAAAATTAGGGTGTGGAAATAAACAGGGTGCCCAAAAGAAGAATACAAATTGCCAAGCAATGTTTTAAAAGATGTTTAGCATCCTTAGCCATCAAAGAAAAGCAAATTAGAGCTAATTTAAAATTTCATCATACCCCTCTTAACGTGGCTGAGATAAATAATAAAATGAAGAAATCTGCTGGTATAAATGTTGGGGAAGGGAGACCCTTCTTCACTGTTTCCAGGAGTGCAAACTGGTGTGGACGGTGGAAACTACTGTGGAGGTCTCTCAGAAACCTAAAAATAGGTCTATCATATGCTCCAGATAGTCCACTCTTGGGCGTACTCCCACAGGACTCTGTATTCTACCACAATGATACGGCTCACCCATTTCATTGTTGATGCAGCCTCAATAGCCATAAAACCAAGCAGCCTACATGTCTGTTGATGGATGAACGGCTGACCAAACTACAACATTTAAGCAATGGGATATTATTCAGCGGTTGAGAAAATTGAAATCCGAAGTTAAATGGATGGATCTGGAAGCAATCGGTTGAGTGAGGTAATCCAGACCCAGAAAGACAAGGGTCATATGTTTCCTCTCATGTGTGGAAGCTAGCTTTAATTTTTATTTGTCCTCCGTGCAAACTTTGAAATGTCTTATATATAATGAGATTAAAGTATAAATGAGATTAATTAGTTACAGAGATTACATTGGTGTGAAAAGTCACAGTCTAACTACCTTTTTAAGATGGAGTCGGTGTGATCATAGCAAGAGAAGGAGCTCACCATTACTAAATTTTGTCTTATAATCATTTTCTGAAATTAGGACTCAAGTCTAAAGAAATTATATGATTTTTCCCATTAAAATGCAATTGGTATAGTCTGCTGTTTAGGTTGCTTGAATTCATCAAATGTTTTTATTCTAATCTTTAATGCCTATAATATACTTGAATATATTTATGTTGCTACCACATTCAGCTATCACTAAATGCCATGATATTTACAATTAATTAACTTGAAGATCATTTTCTTCCTATATCACAAGCATTTGCTGATTCTACTTGCTTTGAATTTATCTAATAATGAGGAGGAAATTATATTTGCTGTCAAAAAAAGAATCAAGAACAAATGGAAGTTGGTTGTAGTGGCACATGCCCACAATCCCATCACTCTGGAGGAGGAATCAGAGGGACTAGAAATTTAAGTCCATCCTCAGATACATAGAAATATTAAGGTCAAATGAGCTACATCAGGTCCTGTCTTTTATTATGATGATGACTATAATTATTATCATGTAATACTTATATAATTATTAATTATATATGTTTCTTAGGGACTATCCACCTTGTTATTTTCTTCTTATTATTTGAGAATCCAATATGCATACACACCCCAATTTCTCTCCTGTCACCCTACTACAGCTCTCCACCTCTCAATGTCATGTGCTCTTTTCTGAAACTCTAGTCGAGTGCTCCTAGCCATTGTGTGCATGGGTGTGTTCTGCCTTGATGTCCTCTTGGTGGGCCCTCTCTTCCTCTTTCACTCTTGCCTACCCTGGCTGATGGAAGTCCCACCCTATTCTCTCTATCACCTAGTTATTGGCTTTTCCAGCTTTTATCGACCAGGCAGAGAATAAGTGGTGAGCATTGTTTACACAAACTTGAGACAGGAGGTTCTTAACCCAAGCACTGCATTACAACGCAGCGTCCAGATTGACCCCAGGTACTGGGGTAGAGAAATCAGCATTTGAATAATACAAGGGCAAACTTAACACAGTGCACAGTAACATTATGCTGACAACCCACACATAAAAACATTCAAGATGAGCCTGCAACAAAGTAACTGTATAAAGTAACAAAGAAACTTCTGTAAGTTCAAACATTTCAAAAGGCATGTTAGCGTCAAAATACAATAAGGTTTTAAGTTGGGTTTTTTTTTTTTTTGAGTTTTTAAAGTTATTTCCAAAACTTTTTGTACAAAATATTTTGTTCACGTTCAACTCTTCAACTTTTCCCAGATCCCTCTCATACCTACCCCACTTCATCGTCTTTCTCTCCATTAAAAACAAAGCAAACCAACAAACAGGAGCCATACAAACAAAACAAAAGCATGAAGTCTGCTTTGTGTTGGCCAACTACTGCTGAGCATACAGCCTGCCCTGGGATGTCCCCACTGATAACTCCACTGAAGTTATCCACTGCAGATAGCATTTTGGTTCATTTCCCCTTCTCTATGCTGACACTTTGTCTGGTTTGAACCTGTGCAGGTCTCGTGTGCGCCGCCACCGTCTCTGTGAGTTAGAGTGTGTGTCGGTCCTGTTGTGTTTGGAAAACAGTTCCCTTGGAGTCATCCATCACCGATGCCCCTAAGAACAGTCCCAGATCCACTTCCAAGTCGCTCCCTTAGCGTTAAGGGGAGGGAGTTGCTTGCTTCCAACTGAAAGAAGCTGCTCTGATGAGTGATTCACTGTTCTATGGGTGTACCAGTATGCCATTAGACTGACTTTCCATCACACTGTCTCGACGTGATATGATGGGAGCTTGCAGGTTTGTGGATTACACAAGACAGTTCCTTGGCCTGTCATTAATTCTGTGTCATCAACTCCCATCTGGCACTTCTAGCCCCAAGTGTTCCAAGAGAAGACTATGAGGCCCCTTCGTGCTGTTTGTCCGTTGTCATCCCTCGTGTACCCAGTGCTATCAACCCCTTTGTTACAAGCACAGTGTGCCTTCTTCGCTCACGGGGCCTAAGCAACCGTCTCTATTGTTCTCCTGCCCACTTCTCCTTAAGTGCACAGAGCGAAGCCCTGGAGATGAGTAGAATCTGACTCAGACTCCACAAGGAGAATCGTGCAAATATTCAGAATGGTGCCTTCTCATACCTTCTAGTCTTTAAAACTCCTTGTGATGTTTTTATTTTACTTTCATTAAGAAAATAAAATCATCGAGAATGGTGTCCAGATTCTCACTGACGGATTCTGATTTTTACTGTCTGCATTCTGAACTTGGATCTTTCTCCATAAAGAACATTTGAGCTGACAGGAGTGACATTTTCTCCTTCTTGTGCACCCCGTCCCTCCTTCCAATGCCCCTGCATCTCTACTCACTCGTGCCGATTCCCTCCAAGTGAAAGAGAAGCCACTCATTCTGTGTGCATTACTCAGGGTCTGCACAAGACACAGATGCCCCTCAAAAAAGTCAAGTCAGCTTAAAGGAAGAAGAAACCTTTGTTGTTTTGTTTGTTTGTTTGTTTGTTTGTTTGTTTGTTTGACACAGGGTCTCACTATGTAGTTCTGGCTGTCCTGGAACTCACATAGCTCTGGCTGGCTTCAAATTCACAGAAATCTGCCTACCTCTGCCTCCTTTTAACAAGGTCTAATAACAGAGGTGACTGGCTTCAAATTCACAGAAATCTGCCTCCTTTTAACAGGGTCTAATAACAGAGGTCTGGATTGCTGGAATTCCCACAAATGCTGTGAACAGCAGAGAAATAAACTTGAGAGGCAAGAAACTCAGCTCAGCACAAATTAGTTAGCAAGGCTGATATAAACTTCTTGAGTCTGACCCCAGGCGGTTTATTTTTACATATTTCAACACAGTAAAATGTTGGGAAAGTTTTCTTGTGACAGCTATCATAACAAAACTTAAGGCATGACTACATTGAAACTCCCCTGTGATTTACAAGTCTTTTACTAAGCACCTGTGACCTCTTCCACAAGAACGGGGTTCTATTGATTGAGAAGAGAGGCTCAGAATAAGGTTCTATGGAGGAATGGTTTGTAATAATAAGCATAATAGCAAACACTTTTGCAAAGTACATGGGGTTGCTTTCATACAAGTGGGTTATATTGACTGAGAAATGACACTCAGATGAAGGGGAATTCAGCCGAGGCCTGAATTTACAGAATAGCAAAGATTACCAGGTCGTTAACACATCCATTCTCAGCCTTCTGGATGAAAAACTAGAATGCATATCCCTCCCATTGAAAAGAAAATCCTCTGTATGTTTAAATATTTTTTTCTACTGCTATATGTAAGCACATAGACTCCATGCCCTTTACAGTAGACAGGACTTCAAGAATTAACAAAAAAAAAGTATTTAATCCAATATTTGAAAAATAAAGTGAATACCAAAAAATGATGCACAAAATATTAAACTGTAAAGAAAGGCAGAATCAAGAGCCATGCCTTCTTCCGCCCAGTTAGGGCCGCAGCTAAGTGGAAAGCCCTGTCTCAGATCTTGTCTTGAAAACTCTTATGTTCTGCTCATTGAGAATTCATTTTGGTTTCATTTTGCTGCACTGAAATCTTCCTTCTCTTCACTCCTGACTCTGGGAACTCCCAAAGCCAAAACCTTACATGTTTCACAGAGTCCTGGCCCTGCCGCTATGTTTCTAAAGATGGCCCATGCCAGTCAGCTAGTGTGACCTTCAGCAGCCTGCATGAGGAAGCCAGAAATTTAAAGGGAACTTCTGTAGGACAGAAAAGGGTTTTTTCCCCCAGTTGACAAGGAACATGGTGATTCTCCCAGTTGATGAGGTAGACCGTGGGCTGGCCGTTCTGCTCACTTGCCCACAGAAGCTCATGAAAGGGTTAGAAAGGGTATACAGCAGGGGGAGATGTTCCTATCTGTCTGAGACTGGAGGAGGGGGGTAGGTACAGGGTTTCCCCAGGCTGTGGCTAGGGTGGAGAGAGACTGCTCAGATTACCACCTGTTGCTAAAAGGAGGCTGTAGATCTCAAAGGATGGAGCTCAGAAGAACCATGAAGGCGGAGAAGATAAATCATCTGCACTAGGAAAGGTGGCCCTTGGCCTCGAAACTCACAGAAGATAGTCAGTAGCCAAGGGAGGAATAGAAACAACGTCCAACTATACCAAAAGACCTTAGCCTGAGCTTCCAGATCAGCCCCCTGCACCCTGCAAAGGCAGCTGTGGGTCAGAGGGTGGAGCTCAACCAGAAGCTGCCAGTGGGGAAGGCCTCTGCCTCACGCAGCATCTGCGAGCAAGGAACGCTGAGTTAGGGAGAATGTTTGAGATGCATAAGAAACGGACGTCTTGTTTCAGATGAAATTGGACCACTTAATACCTGGAAATGAGGCTAACTAGGCTCTGAAGTGACCGAGGAAGGCAAAATGGGTTCTGCTCAACATCTTTTGACTATGACAGAAGGTAGTGAGAGGAAAAAAAATATTTAAATCACACCATTAGTAGTTTCCTAACCACCTTATGAAACAGGCTGGTTTCTTCTCATTGATCCAGAATCTAGCCTTCTCTACCCTGCCCAGGACAGCCCGGTGACTGCAGCTCGTGACCTCAAAGGACAGCCACCTGCCTATTGTGCTCATCAGTGGCTGCAACACCAAAGCTGCCTCTGCTCCACACCTGTCAGCAACCCGGCACATCCAAAACCCTGCCGTCCCAGGGGCTAGGATGGTGACAGCGTTCACGCTCCCAGCTCTACCTTTCCATGTCCCTTGTTTGTCCCTTGATGTCCTGTCCACACCTCTGTTAATACTGTTAATGGGCATCTTTTGTTTTCCATGTGACTCATCTTGTGAATGCAAATTTTAGCTGTGGGCTGGAGAGATGGCTTGGAAGATAGAGAAACTTACTTCTCTATCAAAGAATCAGATCTGGGATTCTACTTCTGCTATCAGGTGGCTCACAAATTCCTAGGACTCCAGCTCAAAGGGCTTGATACTTCCTCCTGGTCTCTGTGGGCTCCACCACATACATGTGTGCACTCACACACATGCACACACGGAACTAGACATAATTTGTTCCGGTTTGGTTTGGTTTGGTCTTTGATAAGGTAAATTTGCATTTGTATGTATAGTTGTTTTCCATTTTGCGCTGGCACAAGTATAATCCAATGGTCCGTGGGCTTTCTGTGTGGATGGAAGTTGTACACAACAGCTTTGAAGTTTCGCTCTTTGTGTTCATGATCTGCTTATGCTCAAAATCAGAGCTTTAATGTTTCCAGTTGGAAGCTGGACCTGAGCAGCAGGCCAGCTTACATGGTGTGCCAATGCTCACCCACGGAGTCTTGGAAAGTCACAAAATAATGGTCATATATTCATCTTCTAGACCTTTGAAAAGTAGAACCAATTGGGTAAAATGATAATATAGTTTCATTAAAAAAGTAATTTATTAAAAAGCACAGATAGAGAGCTCCCAACATGTTTCTTTAAAGTGTTTTATGGAAAATCAACAGTTTATTACATCAAATAGTAAATCCACGAATCACAAAAGAAAGCTCACTAAAAATGCAGAGTTCCTAAGGAAGATAGCAGAATAGATCCGGTCTTCTGCCTGTTGAGAGACCCCCTCCCCTACTGCCCCAGAAGATGTAGAGTTCATTAAAGGTTATAAGTCTGGGGGCTTGTTAGCAGCAGAGGCTGGCTCTGGACTTGTCACAAGCTGCATCCAGCATGCTGGTGTGCGACCATCATCTTGCATAGCCAATGTGGGCTTTTCCCCAGTCAACTTGTAAAATGGCTGTCATCTCCCTTATACAGCAACTGTTTTGAGCGTTCTTCTAGGCACTGTAGTACAAATAGTATGATTAGCTAATTAACCAAATGAAGTAACATAAACAAAGTCTTGTGCTCCAACGGCCTTTCCCTTATAAATTCCTCACAGATTCGAGACTGGCTGATAAGAGAAGCCAAAGGTTCTTGTCTGCCTTTATAACACTCTCCTTGACTGCCCAGGATCCTTTAGGCAAGATGACGACGTTCACACAGGCTTTCCTTGATCAGGAGTAAACAGGAGACCTTGTAGCCAGCCACAACAAGGAACATGGCTGGTTTCACCCTTCATCGCCAGCGCAGCCTCGCGAGCACAGAGGTCAGCTGGCAGGTTCTTGGATTCCCTTCTTGAAGTGCCTGCTTTGAAAGTCTCTCTCACCACCCAGCCTTGCTCACTTGGACCTGCCAAGACAGGCAGGCATGCCAAACCCATTGGCAACTGTGATGGAGCCTTTGACCCAACGGTGCACTCCGTTTCTGTGTGTGTGTTCATTTCCACAAATTGCAGCCAGATTTTACAGAGTGGGTGTTTTTAGGTTTTACCGACTATCTCGTGACTTTTCTTCTCATTGAGCCAGACAGAGGTGTAAATAGAGCCACTGCCAGGCACAGCTGGAGTTTTGTTTTGTGCTGGTCGGATGTCTTTCCAGAGGGAACTCACTTACTTTTTCTGGCTGGTGTTCAGTAGAGCCACTTCCTTTCCATGAATACACTGGGACCCTATAGGTCTTGTAATGCTTTAGTAATAAATGCCATGTGTACCCGAAAAGACAATGGAGAATAAATAGAAAGTCGTATGTTTGAGAATGCCAGAGCCCTGGGCCAGAAGGTCAGACTTTTGTATTCCGTTTAATTATCCCATTTGTCATCTGTTCAGGGCATATTTGTTGCAGACATGTTTTATCCAAGGCCTCCTTCAGGCTGAAGAAGATGTGATGGTCTTTGAGGTGCATTTTCACTATCTTTAGATAGCGAATCGCCATCTTTAGAAAACGGAATGGGAACTTTTTCCAAAGCAAACTTGACATTGTAGGACAGTGGAGATCTCCCCTTCCCTCCTTTGTACAAAAGGCTCTGATGCCCTAGGTCGCCAGAGTGACCTCTGAGACAAATTTATGGTTGGCCTTACGCCTGCTCTCTCAGCACACGTGCTTGGCAAGTGCTCCAAACTCGCTTCCAGCCCCAGCACACAGTTCTTCAGACAACCAGTCTGTGCTGGCTTCTTTCTTCAACTTTGCTCCCCACTGTCATCCTTGCTCTTAGATTGCCTTTGATCCATCTCCTCTCTAACACAGGTACCCAAGAGGCCAAGTGTGCTTAGCATCACAGATCTTTAACTTCTGATAAGATATGAGATGCTTTAGACAAGAGCAATTTTGATAATACTCAGACATTATCTTTTCTTTTTTCTGATCATATCTGAACAGTTATGGTGTAAGAGCAAGTATAAACAAACCTACTTGCACTTTGTCATTCAAGCAACGGTGAATGACATTCCCAGGTGTCAATCTCCTCCTCGATGGCAAGCATTTAGCTGTTTGCATTTCATTATGAGCACACATCTTCTTAGCATTTTGTGTGGCAAGACGAGAAGTGTAGGCAAAGCATGTGGCCTGGATTCTGATATTTGCATATAGATTTGCATGAATTTGCATATCTGTTTGGCAAATAATTGAAAAATCATGGCGGTCTATATTTGAGTATTTTGTAGACATTTTCTAGGAAACAGGGAAACCAAGCTCATCACCAAGAAAAACAATTGATATTTGATCTTTCAAGGGAAAAATAGGCTTCTGAGACGTCTCATAAGCTATTGTGAATTTGCCTGCTTCCTCTCCACGAACAACTTATCCTTGATGATCTTAGCAAGAGTTGTTGTCTTGTTCTTATACAAGGAAATGTATTAGTAGTTATATTATTAATTATACTATTAATAAAATATGTAATTCCCAGGATTCCAAAATCACACCTGAAAAAAAAATACCCATCAAGATGTGAAACGTGTCCTCCTCTTCCATTTTCATTCTTTATTATGAGACATGTCTCACACTGTAGCCCAGGCTGGCCCTGTACTGACTGTGTGGCCCAGCTCACCTAGAGCTCAGGGCAGTTCTCTAGTCCTGGGATTCTAGATGTGAGCCTATGTGCCCAGATGGGCCAATGGCTTTTTAGTTCAACAGAATATAAAGAAAGTTCATCCAGAGACTGAAGGAAAGGCCATCCAGAGACTGCCCCACCTGGGGATCCATCCCACATGCAGACACCAAACCCACACACTATTGCTGATGCCAAGAAGCGCTTGCAGACAGGAGCCTGATACAGCTGTCTCCTGTGAGGCTCTGCCAGAGCCTGACTAATACAGATGCAGATAGACTGAGCACAAGGACCCCAGTGGAGGAGTTAGGGGAAGGCCTGAAGGAGCTGAAGGGGCCTTATCTGGCATCAATGGGAGGGGAGACCCTTGGTCCTGTGAAGGCTTGATACCCCAGTGTAGAAGAATGCTAGGGCGGTGAGGCAGGAGTGGGTAGATGGATCGGGGAGCACCCTCATTGAAGCAGGAGGGTAAGGGGAGGGATGGAGAGGGGAAATCGGGAAAGGGGGTAACATTTGAAATGTAAATAAATAAAATATTCAATTTTTTAAAAAAAGAAAGAAAGCTCATCAGAGCAGTGTCAGATTCCACATTGCAACATTCGAAACTAGGATTTATTGAGTTTAATTTGATATGAAAGAAAACTATCCGAAACTATTTTATGTCTATTAAAGTATTCCCCAGAGCTCCCAGGGACTAAACCACCAATCAAAGAGTACACATGGTGGGATCCATGACTCCAGCTGCATATGTAGCAGAGGATGGCCTAGTCAGTCATAAGTGGGAGGAGAGGCCCTTGGTCCTGTGAAGGTTCTATGCCCCAGTGTAGGGGAATGCCAGGGCCAGGAAGCAGGAATGGGTGGGTTGAGGAGCAGGGATGGGGGAGGGGGAGGGGGAGGGGATGGGACTTTTCAGAGGGGAAATCAGGAAAGGGGATAACATTTAAAATATAAATAAATAAAATATCTAATTTTTTAAAGGTGGCTTACCTATAGGTTCTTCAAAAAACTATTTTTATTTTTTTTTAATTTATCTTTTTGAGAATTTCAAATGTGAGTATTAAATTTACATCATTTTCTCTCTTTCCCTCTAAATTCATGGACTTTTGTTCTTTAATTGTTAACACGCAAGCACACACATATAAGTCTGTTTCATATTGCTTGTGTGTGTGTGTGTGTGTGTGTGTGTGTGTGTGTGTGTGTGTGTGTATGTATGTATGTATGTATGTATGTAGGGCCAGCTACTCAGTATTAGATAACCAGTTATAGGCTCAAACCTGGGGAAGACTGACTCTCCTTCCCAGCAATCATTAGTTGCCTGTAGCTCTTCATCTACCAGTGGGGTCTTGTGATCCACACTGGCACATTAACAACAGTATGGCAGCTCAGATAACTGATTTCTTATTAACAAAATACAAAGACTGAGGCAGCATGCACAAGGCCTATGCTGGTCTAAGCCAGATGGGGTCCCAAAGCTGAGAGGGAAATAAACACACACATACACACACCCAAATCCATAACCCAGATACTATCTCTAACTGATAACTACCCATCCAGAAAAATTAATTTTTCCCCTGGAGACTCACAGGTTATGTAAGCCACACTTAAGGGCTAGCCCCATGCCCAGCAGTAGTTGGCCCACAAAGAACAAACTCAAGGGTATTCCACGGTATCTTCTGTCCCTTTGTTTGGCCTTAGGGGGGGAAAAATCTTACGGGTCTTTGGTTATATATTATTTTACTTTTTTTTCCATTTTTATTAGGTATTTAGCTCATTTACATTTCCAATGCTATACCAAAAGTCCCCCATACCCACCCACCCCCACTCCCCTACCCACCCACTCCCCCTTTTTGGCCCTGGCGTTCCCCTGTACTGGGGCATATAAAGTTGATTTCTAATGAGAGAGAGAGAGAGAAAGGGTATTAGGAAGGTGGGGAGGTAGGGGGAATCTTGGAAGAACTGGGTTAGTGCGGGGAAACTATAATTAGAACATATTTGTTTCAGTTAGGGTTTTACTGCTATGAACAGACACCATGACCAAGGCAACTCTTATAAGAACAGCATTTAGTTGGGGCTGGTTTACGGGTTCAAAGGTTCAGTTCATTATCATCAAGATGGGAACATGACAGCATCCAGGCAGACATGGTGCAGGAGCTGAGAGTTTCTTCATCTGAAGGATGCTAGCAGAATACTGGCTTGCAGGCAGCTAGGATGAGGTTCTTAAAGCCCACGCCCACAGTGACACACCTCCTCCAACAGGGCCACACCTTCTAATAGTGCCATTCCCTGGGCCAAGCATCACAAATACAAAACATCATAATATTGTATTGAAAAAAATGTTTTTTCAATTAAAAAAGGAATTGAAAACACTTAATATGAAGAATTATTTAATAACAGGTTATGTATCCAGTGGGCAAATATGAATTGAGGCTTGGAAAACCCAAATAATGAGTTCTGCTCCTACCTTTTCCTTATCAATTCCAACTAAACAGACTGTTTATTAGGTTAATCCTTTATAAGTTTTAGTCACACTCTCCCACCCTACCCATGGGTAGAATCCATGCCCACATGCAGGCTCTGCCACTGAGCCACATCCCTGGGCACGTGTGCATTGTTTTTCTTAGTACATACTTTTTTTTTTAATGATCTCTTTAAAAAAGTACTTTCCCCCTACATTCTGTATAAATATTTATTAAAAAAGAATCTCCCTATATAGTTTAAAACCTCTGTGCAATCTTTCATAATTTAATGCAATAAAAATAAAATGTATGCTCAGGGACATACTCAGCACAGACTCTGTCTAGTCTACCAGTGTTTTCTGAAAGAGCCAAGACGTTTACATTCTCAAGAAGGAATGAGAGGTGAAGAATACCATTCCATGTTTGTAGCTGTGGGCTCTCTACCTCCCTGGCGCTGGCTTTGTCTCACTGCACGGTGGCTGCCTTGCTGCTGCTGCTGCTGCTGCTGCTGGTGATGGTTTTCTGCCTGTGGCATAGCCTCGGTGTGCAACTTCCTAAGCTCTTGGCCCCTGGATTGAAGGCCTCGATCCCAACACCGTTATTGTTCTAGGAATGCTTCCAGAGTGACCACCAGGCGTGCATTTGACTTTTATGGTGACTCGTTCCTAAGGGTAAGAACAAGCATCCAAAAGGAAAAGTTTCTTATTCAATAAATATCACACAGACATTGTTGACAAGTCTGGAAGGGTGGAGTTTGGGACCAGTTAGTGACCTCAAAAATGGGGAGGAACTGTCTGCCTAAGGGACTGGTAGCCCTTGGCTTAATAAGGAAAGTGAGGAGCTGAGGCGTGCCTTCCATCTCAGCTGGGTCCAGTTTTCAATAACAGCCATGGAACCGAGGAACCAGAAAAGGATCGTCCATCAGACTAGCACCAGCCAAAGGGAGGCCGCACGAGTGAATGACTCTTTTCTTAGCTCGGTTCCAAATAAAAAGCTCAGACTTAAAAATATTAGCACATAGGAAGTGGAGGCAGGAAGATCAGGAGTTCAAGGCCAGCCTGGGTTACAAGAAATCCTGTTTCATAATAGATAGATACATAGATATGTAGAAAGATAGGTAGAAAGATAGATAGATAGATAGATAGATAGATAGATAGATAGATAGATAGATAGGTAGGTAGGTAGGTAGGTAGATAGATAGATAGATAGATAGATAGATAGATAGATAGATAGATAGATAGATAGATGTTTCTTACAGGTGTACCTGCTATGGTGCACTCCTTGGCTGAGGTGTGCCTGAGAAAACTGAATTTGTTTTGTCAGCTTTTGTCACACACACACACACACACACACACACACACACACACACACACATACACACAGTACACTGGAAAGCTGAGGCAAGAGTGGAATCGTCTCGTTCCTTTGCCAGACATCTGCCCTGACAGGTCATTTACCCTGTTCTGTGCTATCTAGAGTGGGTTTGCTTCTTGCACTGAAGATCTCACTTGATTTATTTTTTACTCTGGTATCCTTTTTCCTTTCATACAATATATTTTGTTCATATTCCTACCTCATCCCCAACTGCTACCAGATCCAGCTTTGTTGCCTTTTTCTCTCTCTCTCTCAGAGAGAGAGAGAGAGAGAGAGAGAGAGAGAGAGAGAGAGAGAGAAACAATACCCCACAAATCAAACCAATTTTAAAAAGAAAACAAAGTAAAACTGGTCTTTTAGGACAGCAACACGCCAAGGAAACTATTGCTATTGCTATTCTTTCTGAGGCAGTGTCTCACTCACAGGAATCCTTCTGCCTCAGACCCCAGAGTTCCATCCAGGGTTACAAGGGTGCCTGCCTTTTCCATGCCTCTTGAGGCATAATAGTTGTGTTTAGCAGACAAACATGGAGGTCGGTGTAGCAAAGCCACCGTAGTTAGCTGGGAATGCAATGTGCACACACTGAAGGAATGCTGATGACTCCGTTGTTGAAGCCTCTGGTTACTCAGACTCGGGTAAAAGCCCTACTCTACAGCCGCCAGCGCCGTGACGAACTGCACGTTTTCCCGATGAGCAACACATGCTCACACGACAGACAACTCTGTAATGCTGGGGACTTGTTTATCTCCTAGGAATCAGTTTTTCATCGTGCTCTGCAAGCTCATAAAGCCTGCTGAAACCTCTGACGTTTCTTTGTTGAGAGAGGGAACCTCTGACTAAGATTGGACCGTGAAGGGTACAGAATACAGAATCCATCCCAACACTCTGTGGCCTGGACACCCTTGGGCCTAAAGACTCAAGTTGACAGTACTTAGTGCTGGAACACAGCAAACGTTAAGGCCATGGAACAGACTGACAGGAATTCGAACTATCCAGACCAAAGAGCAGAGCCATTGCCAAATCAAAGTCCAGCAGACCCAGAGGGAGGCCGTAGCCCTTACTTCTTGTTCCCCACGCTCTCTGAACTCTTGCTAGTGTCTTCTCTTGACCAACTCCAGCCACCAAGAGCCAGAATGCAAGGGAGCCCAGCTCATCAGTCTCCAGGGCCACTGCACAGGGGAGCTAGAAAATGGCCTGGAAGGGTAGACTGAGGTTAGCAGTACAGCAATTCCGCAGGATCACAGTTACAAGGATGCTAGCCCCCAGCATCTGTGGCGCTAATGGGACTCCTCTGCCATTATGCTACTGTTCTGCGGTCCCTTCTAGGTTTGTAGTCACTTGGGTTTCTGTTACATTTGGTGGCAGGCCTTATATCCGGGGCTGTTATTTCTACTTTTATTATTATTATTTCTAACTATCACTTTTTGTCCTTTTTTCTAAAATTTGCCCATAATTCCATGTCCTGACTGTTTTTTTTTTTGTTTTGTTTTGTTTTGTTTTGTTTTGTTTTTTTGTCTGTCTGTCTGGTTGATTGGTTGGTTTATTTTTGGTTTGAAACAGGGTCTATCTAGGTAGCCCTAGCTGACCTGGAACAATCGATACAGAACAAAACTGGCTGAAATGCATTTGCCACCATGCCTGGCTGAATGGTTCATTTTAATCAAAGATTTCTTTCTTGGACTTACCTTAATATCCTAGTCACATGCTTTCCTTGGGTACTGGAGGCTTTCAGCACTTCATGTGTCTACATCACCATCTGCAACATCATCAGTTTCCTGCAGTCAGCACTCCAAGCTGCTGAGACCACTTCCTGTCTCCAGAGAAGCATCCAGTGTCCTCCTCCTCTTCCCCACTCTTTTTTTTTTCTTTTTTTTTAATGCTGGCTCCTTCACTATGGTTTGTTTTGCCCATTTCCTATTTCCTTACAATATTATGAAGTAAATGCTGTTATTGTATAAGTCATAAATTGCTTGTGTGTACATGTTTGTGCATGTCTGTGCATGTCTGTGTATGTGTGTGCGCTCGTGTGTGTGTGTGTGTGTGTGTGTGTGTGTGTGTGTGTGTGTGAAGTCAGTCAGGGTTGGATTTATAATTTCCAGATCTCCAGGCCTTCTCTCTTAGAGAAGATGGCACAGTCTCTATCAGTTGTGTGATCCTATTGCCTCTTTTTTTTTTTCTCCTCCTCCTCCTCCTCTCAGATTCGAAGCCAGAGCAAGGCGTCGGGCTCCGGGCTGCGTGAGGGGGATGAAGTGGTGTCCATCAATGGCAACCCCTGTGCAGACCTTACTTACCCTGAAGTCATCAAGCTTATGGAAGGCATAACGGACTCTCTGCACTTGCTTGTTAAAAGGTAAAGCAAAATTGTTGGAAGAGTTATTTCTTCCTTGAAGTTAAGTGGGAAGGATTCTAGAGTCCATGCCTGTAGATGGTTATGAGGAAGCTGGCAGTGCTGTGTAGAACTCAGGACAGGTACACAGTGCTGAAAGCAAGCAGTTCCGTTCAGTGGGGCTCCCTGCCCAGTTGAGAATGAACTTGAAAATCTTTGTTCCAGGTATTTTGTTGAAAAACTTCAGTATTTTAGAGCACATTTTCAGTGCATTAACCATCGTGTTACCTTTTCCGAGGTGAGGAGTTTCTGTAAGTTCAGGATTATAATTCTTAGATCCAAAGATGAATTGAAAATGATTGAGCATGAAATAGTTGACTGATGTAATAATTTTTTCATACAAAGATGAGGCCTCCAGGGGTGGGGCACAAAAAGCTTACCAGTAAATTTTCTCTGGTCAGGATGCCAGTAAAACCATATTTGGGTAAGGAGTAGCAGGCTACATAAAAGACTCGGTGCTGTCAAAGCATTGCTTCCAGTGCAGAGGACCCCTCACCCGTGTGGTATACGAGTCCATGTGTGTGCAGTGTGTGTACTAGTGCATGGTCATTGTATATAAATATTGTTCATTGTGTATAAATATTTGCTTTCAAGCTCTTAGGATCCCACATACTTATAATGTTGCCCTTTGCTTTTAAAAGTACCCAGTAAAAAAGTAACTATTTAGAAACCAAATGGAAACAAACCAAAAACTGTAGGAAGAACGTTGCTCAGAGAGCATACATATGTCCCCACTCTGTGTAAGACTTCTAAACATTTGCAGCGTTCCAGGGTCCCCCTCTGTAAATAGTCTACGTGTAAAGAGGGACACAATCGTCTCTGCTTTGTCCTCTCTTCTTGTCTTTACTGACTTAATGAGGCCAGTTTCTCTGGAACAAACACTTGTCTGGGACATGTTCTTCTGGCTCCACTTTCTATTATGATATCATCACAGGAGGAACAAAAATGGCTTAAAGCTCCAACTTAGGTACCTACCCCATTTTAGCAACAAATAGACTTGCTCTCTGCTGCTCTGAATAGAGAGACTCACGTTTTGTTTTGTCTTTCTCTTAAGCATTTTGAATTTCTAAGGTAGAGTTAACTGGGCTGCAGAGAGGGAACAGTGGTCAAGAGCACCTGCTGCTCTTGCCGAGACATGAATTTGATTCTCAGTACCCGCATGGCGCCTCAAAACCATCTGGCAGGCCAGTCATACGGATCTCTTGCCCACTCTGACTTTCAGGGTCTCCAGGCATGAATGCAGTACAGGCAGGCAAAACACTTACACACATTAAAAAATACATAAAATCAATCAATCAACATTTTAAAAAAGAAATAGATCATCAATGAGATTCGGATGAAATATCCAGTCTCTGAGCCCTGTCACAGACAACTATCTTCAGAGGACCAGAGTTTGGCTTCATTACCCAGAGAGGGCTAACAAACCCTATTTCAAAACAAAATGCATGCCAGGCAGTAGTGGCCGTCGCCTTTAATCCCAGCACTTGGGAGGCAAAGGCAGGCAGATTTCTGAGTTCGAGGCCAGCCTGGTCTACAGAGTGAGTTCAAGGACAGACAGGGTTATACAGAGAAATCCTGTCTCGAAAAAAAACAAAAACAAAACAAACAAACAAAAAAAAAATGCAACCCTGCCTTTTAATACCAAATCTTCATTACCTTAGATTTTTATTAAAATCACAAGAAATCATAAGCAAATGATTTTCTAATTGTCCACATTGTGAGACTGAGTACCCGTGTGTACATATCTCCCCCTCATGTCTTTATAATTTTTTTATCCATTTGTTTCCATTTCATTTCAATTCCCAAAAATATTAGCACTGGCCTGTTTGCCTATATCCCAGTCTATAAGGCAAGAATCAACACTACTCCTTTCTCAGAAGCATAATTGATGAATAAAATAATTCAAAGTTATTTCAGCTATCCTTATCCCGAAGTCTGCTAGATTAACTATTTTGAGCTTTGCACTCCCAAATTTAGTTAAATGGGATGATTTATCATTTCTTACATGGGATTGAAGTACCTGGATCTTCAAGCTCATGCCTACAATCCAAACACTTGGGAGGCTATGACAGGAAGGTCTTCATGACTTGGAGCCTAGACTACAGAGTGAATGCCAGGCCCTCTTAGTCTACAGTATAAGATACTGTCTCAAAAAGTAAACTGAAGAATAGCCTAACCTGATAACAGCGTGTTTTAAAAAGTTATTTTCTAAACAGCAAATCATTATGAAGCTTCAGAGGTGACTTGCACAGAGAAACACAGCTGCTTTGATTTTTGTCAGGTTCTTTCAAATGCAGTCAAAAATCATAGTTAGAGGTAAACATATTGTACGTTGGCCTGAAATTCCCCTTGCACATAATTCTAGAGTAAATTACTTTGAGTAGAAGAGATGTAAGGCCATCCGCCCTTTCGTGGATGATCCCTGCACTAGTTAGGATCCATCCCAAGGGAGCAAGAAGGGAAGAGAGAGTTCTTGCTGCTGCTTCAAACATTTACAAGTGTGGGAGATGAAGACGTGTCTTAGAGCTCGGGGATTTAGAAAGACGTTATTTGACTCCTGAAGTGATGTTGCTTCTCACAAACCCAAAGATGCAAACCTGACTGTGAATGGGTAGGTTTGCCTCAGAGGAGACTGTGGAATAATAGCTTTGGTCTCCTTAGCAGAGATACAGACACAGTCTGAGAACAGACTCTACAAGGACGGTGCTGCCGGTGGCAAGCACAAGTAGAAGGAAGACGCCTCAGAGAATGAATACCCCACGGCTTAGCAAGTCATCTCGGCCTAGGAAGGATGGATCTTTGCATAGGCTGCGGTCCCAATGCCCCAGATTGCCCTTTGCACAGGCAGGCTGGGGTCCACTATGCTCACTAGTGCTTAGAAATGGGTTTCTGTTCATTCACTCAAGAATACACCATGTCTAAAAAATTGTATTTTGTCTGATCCGAAGCTCCGAATGTGTCTACGAGATTTGATGATATCTACTCCACAGGACACTGGGAGTTCCTGGACATCTATAGTAAACATAGTTTGTTGGAAAAACCCAATTTCAAAAAAGGGACACACATAGCTACACCCTGTGCTTTTTATAATCAAGGCAGGGTTGGGGATGAGTTCGGATTTCAAAGCTTTTTGTAAGCACTTTTCTTGTACTTGAAGGAAAGACGGTCTGATCTCAAAGCTCTTTATCAGCCCTGTCATGTTCCAGCAAGTTCTGTTTTCTAATATGTTGAAGTTCTTGGGGGAATTTTTGTTGTATCTTCCACGAGACATCATGTAAGTTGGGGAAATTCTTTGGCAGGTGGGAGACCCACTGACTAACTGTTAGGAATTATTTTTGTGTGCAGACCCTCTAGTGGAACAAGTGAGACTTTGGATTCTGAATCAGAAACTACAAACCATCAACATCTTACACATGAGGGGCCCATGGAAAGTACCACCCTGCAGATTCAGCAAGCCACCGAGACCCAGAGCGAAGACTTCTTTCTTGCTCCAGTCCAGACTAAAGTTCCCCTAACTGAGGACCAAAGCAATGCCTGGGGTTATGCAGAATGTCCAAAAGAAGAACAAGCTCCCCCGATGCTTGGCTCCCAGGAAGGACACTTGGTAGAAGAGGTCATCTTAAGGCAAAAGGCAGAAGCAGGCCAGCCAGGCCATGTGGTTGAGCTACAGCTGTCCCTCTCAAAGGAAAGACATCAATGCACCAGTGGCCCTATAGTGACTCTCCAGGGAAATGACAAATCCACGTCTCCAGACCCAGACTGGAGCTCACAACTCGAGAGGACTGTCCACATAAATTCGATCCCTGCTCCTGAGAAAGCAGACACTTCTCTGACGTCCAGCACCTCCAGTGGCCGAGAGTTGAGAGTGATCCAGGGAAGAGACCCAGGAGGCGCAGGGCTGCCCCAGGTGGAAGTGATTCTAGATTGCTCTGACAGGCTGAAGGCTGAAGAGTGCAGGCTGCAGACAGGAAGGGGGTGTGTGGCTTCTCCCGTGGAAGGAGGGCGGTCAGAAGCACCTCCTTCTCTGGTCTCCTTTGCGGTCTCGTCAGAAGGCACCGAGCACGGAGAAGATCAACGCTCGGGAAAGGATCAGAGCAGACCACACAAGCACCGTGCACGCCATGCTCGTAAGTCCTGCCATGGTTGGGGCGGGTGTCAGGGGAGTTGGGATTTTAGTTTATTTTACTAGCTGGACTGTATAAACTTTTTTAAAAAGAGTTTTCGCATGCCTTTTACTACCTTTGGTGGTTATCTAATGCACAAAATAATAAATATAAATAGTGTGGGGAAATACCAGTTTTTAAATTAGAAGCAGTAAATTTGAACTTCATACTAGACTCAAATGTTTTTCATAAACTTTATTTCATGCCTAAATATTTTTCATCAACTTCATTTTATCCCCAAAGATGCAGGAACTGTTAAAGAAATATGAAATACACCCCTCTTACTTGTTGAAGAATGTTATGGCATTTTGTGTTAAAAAAAAACTTTAAGAGGATTGGAAGCTATGTGGACTCAGTTTAAATAACAATTCCCCCTCCTGAGGTGCCTTTAACAAGGTTTCCACGCTGATATTAAAAGCAGAGCTTCATTTTGGAAAAGAAAAAAAAAAAACCATTCTGCGGCTTGATGATGCTTGCAGAAGTGTTTGACAGACAAGGGCAAGTGTGATGCCCAGCAGTTACACGATCCGATCCTTGCTGTTGTGTAAGCCTCACTAGGTGGCAGCGCGCTCACCACCTTCCAGACTCAAGTCTCCAGGGCCATGTGGCAGGCAGCTCGGCAGCTCAGAGTTCTCCCCCAGGAAAAGTGCCTAGTGCAAGGCCCCCCACTGGCCTTCTCTCCTATCTGTAGGACGAAGGTCACAAACGGAAGGAGGTCAAGAACTGTAGCTTCAGTACCATTATTATTAGTTTTCTTTCATAGACACCATTCTTTTTCTTTATTTTACCAACTTGAGCATTTCCTCTGAGGATGCACGGGCTGACTGGTACACAATAGCAGTGAGCTTGCGTCCTCGGAATCACACATCAGCCTTCTAGCCCCCGTTGTCCTTTGGGTGCCTATTTTTAGCACAGCCATTTGTAGCTTTGTTGGCAAGTGCCGGTGGCCACTCCTCCTGCTTTAGACACCTCACATATATAGCATATTAAACCTGAGCATTATGACGGCATGTGCATATTTCACATGGTGGCCCTGAGCAGACAACTGTGCAGTTGTTACTGTCAGTGTAATAGCAAGCTGTAACATCACTAGTCAAAAAAAAATCATATTTAAGATTGCCCAGATTTTGGACTATTTTGTCTGCATAAATTTGATCACCAGATAAATATCTGTATGGTTTCTCTTATTTCATTTTATTTTGTTGTTGTTGTTGTTAAATTAACCAAGTCTGACTTTTAACAAGAAGAACTAATTTCAATCGTGAAATATCTAATTTTTCTGATATCTTCCTTTAACTCGGGATATGATAAAAATTTATTTTGGATCATACTCATTCAAGTGGTTGAATTAGTTGATTCTATAAACTAACTTGACATTAATTTGCTTTTTATAATAAAATGAAAATATAAACTTCTGCCATTTTAAGACTGCCAAGTTCTATTTTTAAGGCACAATTGCTACCTCAGTTTCAATGCTAGTTTAAAAGACCTCAATTCATGTAATTTTTAAATTTTCCCAAGGTTCCCATTTATTCTTTCTGAAACTTAAGCAGGATTATATTTGCAAGAGCCTGTTAATTTACAAAGTTGTGTAGATAGTGTCCAATCTAGACTGTCACAATGTTCTAGTACTCTGAAATACAACTAATTATTAACTCAGTACTGTCAATTATCCAGTATTATGAGTTCATATTAATTCAGTAGCTCAGTGGAAAGATTTCAGGTGGTTGTCAAAGTAAAAAAGAAGAAACTTAAAAATGTAAATGCATTGCATTGGAATATTCAATTTTAACATTTCACATTTACATATGGCAGGACAGAGTACATCTTGTTTTCAAAATGTATTAGGTTCCTAAAGTATTTTCACTTTAATGCGATCATAACCTATTAACTGGCAGTTCCAAGCCTATTTTTTATTAAAGCTTATAATCTAGAGGTGGGGGGGGGGGGTGATCTGTTTTCTATGTAAGTCAGCACATCTAACGCTGTGTTCATGGGAGTAAATGGGACAGGATATCGTCCTGTGCTAGACATCATTGTTTTATAAGTGCAAATTTGAAGTGAAGTAAAACGCAGTGTAGTCCCTAGGTCATGTGCACTCCCAGAACACACAGGGGTGCGGGGCAGGATGAATGAATGAAAAAATAAATAAATGAGTTAGATCTCTCCAAATTTCGTACCCAATTATAGTATGTCTTTATATATTCATTATTCATTTTCCCCATTGGGAATCAATTTCTGTGCATGATTCCTTGCAGTCATCAATTCAGTACAATTTGTGTGCTTTCCCCAGGGCTCAGGAGGAGTGAAAGTCTATCTGAAAAGCAAGTGAAAGAAGCAAAGTCTAAGTGCAAAAGCATCGCCCTCCTCCTAACGGATGCTCCCAACCCAAACTCCAAGGGGGTGTTGATGTTTAAGAAGCGGAGGCGGAGGGCCCGGAAGTACACCCTAGTCAGTTACGGTACTGGCGAGCTTGAGCGAGAGGAGGAGGAGGAGGAGGACCAGGAAGCAGGTGACAAGGACGAGATAAGTGAGGTTGCATTTCTTGGAACCAGTGAGTCGGAAGTGGATGAAGAGTTGCTGTCTGACGTTGACGACAACACCCAAGTTGTGAACTTTGATTGGGATTCTGGACTGGTGGACATTGAAAAGAGACTCAACCGAGGGGACAAGATGGAAATGTTGCCAGACACCACAGGCAAGGGAGCGCTCATGTTTGCCAAGAGGAGAGAGAGGATGGAACAGTTCACAGCCCAAAATGAAGAGGAGAAGACGGGTGGGATGGCAGGTGGAGGACCGGATGCCCTGCAGACGGATGGTCTGAGAACCATGACTTCTTATCAGCGAAAAGAAGAATCGGTAAGAATGCAGAGCTCTGTGAGCGAAAGTTCCTTCCAGATGGGACGCAGTCTTGCCAGTGTGCCACAACAGAATGGCTTCAGTGGAGTGTCAGAGACAGCAGGGGCCCAGAGGATGTTCCCTATGAATAGAACCGCCAAACCCTTCCTGGGATCTATGAACCAGCCAGCAGCACCATTCTCCCCAACGCGGAGTGTGACAAGTCCCATCTCTGACTTCCCGGCTCCGCCACCATACTCTGCGGTCTCACCTCCACCGGAAGCCTTCTCTAGGGGGGTATCAAGCCCAGTGGCTGGCCCAGCACAGCCCCCTCCATGGCCCCAGCCTGCTCCGTGGTCACAACCAGCCTTCTATGATTCATCTGAACAAATAGCTTCCCGCGATGAGAGAATCGCAGTGCCGGCCAAAAGAACGGGAATACTGCAGGAAGCCAAAAGACGAGGCACAACAAAACCCATGTTTACTTTCAAAGAAACCAAAGTAAGCCCCAACCCCGAACTCCTGTCACTTCTTCAAAATGCAGAAGGCAAGCGAGGCACTGGAGGGGACTCTGGGCCCGAAGAAGACTACCTCAGTTTAGGCGCAGAGGCTTGTAACTTCATGCAGAGTTCTGCCAAACAAAAGACCCCACCTCCTGTCGCTCCAAAGCCTGCAGTCAAGTCCCCCTCTTCCTCCCAACCGGTAGCCCCAGTTTCTCCAGTCTGGTCTCCAGGAGTGGCTCCAGCCCAGCGTCCTGCCTTCTCCACATCAAATCCACCGAACCCACCACAGGTCACTGCTGTGTCCTCCATCAAAATAGCTCAGCCTGCCGCCCCTCCTGCCCGGCCCGCGAGTGCGCTGAACCTGGCTGGTCCTTTCAAAGGTCCCCAAGCAGTAGTGGTCAGTCATAACTACACGCCCAAGCCATCAGCACCCACACCATTAGTAAATGCTGCTCCTGCTGGTGCAGGGGGACCATCCAATGAGCTTCCTGGAATGAGTGGGAAAGGAGCCCAACTCTTCGCTAAAAGGCAGTCTAGGATGGAGAAGTATGTGGTAGATTCCGACACAGTGCAGGCCCACACAGTTCGGGCCCAGTCTCCCACTCCATCCCTGCCCGCCAGTTGGAAGTACTCCTCCAACGTCCGAGCACCCCCGCCCGTGGCCTACAATCCTATCCATTCCCCCTCTTACCCACTGGCTGCTATCAAGTCTCAACCACCGGGTGCCCAGGCTTCCAAAACGAGCAAGAAAAAGGGCAAGAAACCTCTTAACACTTTGGATGTCATGAAGCACCAACCGTATCAGCTCAACGCGTCTTTGTTTACCTTTCAACCCCCTGATTCAAAGGATGGCCTCCCTCAGAAGTCAACAGTCAAGGTCAGTTCAGCCCCGGCCATGAAGCAAGCCCTCCCTCCCCGGCAGGCGAATGTTGGGTCTCCCACAAATGCGCAGGCTTCTTCTGTGTACTCGGTACCAGCTTATACCTCTCAGCCCAACTTCTTTGCCGCGGAGGCCACTTCACCCGTCAGCGCATCCCCGGTGCCTGTGAGTGTCCCCACCTCTCCAAAGCAAGAATCGACCTCCACATCCTATTTTGTGGCTCCAAGGCCGAAGTTCTCAGCCAAGAAAAGTGGGGTCACAGTTCAGGTGTGGAAACCGTCAGTTGTGGAAGAGTAATCTTGTAGCTGAAGTTGGGTGTCCACTTTGCTTGAAATGAATCGTTTGCAGTGTTGAGTCCCCAAGGATACTTAGCAGATCCTCGCCTTACTTAATTTCAGATATATTTACCTCCCGATCTGGGTCCAAGAAGCATAATAATATGTTTTTGGGTCAAAAACCCCAACTCAGTTTGACTTAAAATAATATATTTATTTTCTTTGCACACTTCAAAGTATCTGTGATATCCCAAAATAGGCATGCGCAGATACATTAGGATTTATGCTTTCGCCATAAGACAGTGGTCAGTGTGACCAAGCTTGGGGACACAGCCTTTATGTAATACACCAGCTGTGCTCCCATAGTGAAGGGTGAACGCCGTGAAAATATACTGTGACGGCTGGGATCCCCTTTGAGTCATTTAGCTCTATTTTTGGTATTAAGGAAATAGGAAATCTCTCAAGGGCAGTAAAGGCTCTGCTCAGGGGCATGTTTGCTGCCACGGAAAAGGTACTCTGAGACTTGCTGGGGTTTATGTAGCTTAGCAGTAGGTTGTAAGGAGGATCTTAGGCACAGCCCACTTACTCTGTATTGGACCCTTTACTAGACGTCCTCCCATACACTGGCTCACTTCAGAAGACACATTTGAAGTAAATAGCTTATTATCTTTAGAAATGGGTTCTCGTGGTCCCTCCCTGGAACCATTGAGCACTTTCCCCCATTGCGGAAGAAAGCCCCAAGGCAAAGAGTAGCGCAGTAGAATGGAGAAACATCCAAAGGAGAATGGACACAAAGTAACATGTGGCTAAGGCAAAGAGTAGCGCAGTAGAATGGAGAAACATCCAAAGGAGAATGGACACAAAGTAACATGTGGCTATTGTTTTACTCTGAGAAGCCACACAGTCGGGGGCAGACGGGTTGTTAACCACAGGAGCACGCAGACAAAGCAAGAACTGTTGAGAGCCTCTCTGGGTGACCTCCCAGATGTTTTCTTTTCTTTTTTGTTTTTGTTTTCCCCTTGTGTTTCCTCCACTGTCCCTTGCAATTCTATTCTTGCACCTTTCTTTTCCTGTTTCTATTTGATGAGCCAGCATAGTTTGAAGGTTACCTTGTAAATTTGGATTGGTTGCACGCCATGGTGTCATCCAGCTGGCCGTGAGGTTAGTAATGTTACTGATGGCAGACCTGAAGACCTTTCTCATATCTATTTTAAGTCTGAGTGGAACCAAACATGGAAAATATTCCATGTGAGTTAGTGGAGAGAAGTGCAAAGACTCACCACAGCTCCAGGGGAAGCCCGCTTTGCACAGGCGATGTCTAGAGACTTTGTGTAAAGACTTTGCTGGTTTGGGGGTACACAGCACCATTTCAGTCTCAAGATATCTGTGTTCCTGTCTTCTGCTGCCAATGCCTTTCTGCTGTATTCCACTATCCTATTAAAATATTACCTTCTTCTTTATCTGCTCATTGTATGTGTTTTGTAAAGGCTTCATGTATGACTTTGCTCTGATCTTAATCGTTTCTCTAATATTTCTCTTATAGCATCTGAATTTCCCTTTGGAGAGCATCTATTTCTTTTGGGGAGCATCCACTGTGAAAATGTCAATTTTAGGTATTCCCAAAACATAATGAGAGGTGGGTCAGCTGCAGAGTGAAGCTGGACTGCGCTGCTTTTCTCTCTATAACCCTCCCCCCCCCCACCATGCATTTGGTGGAAATACAACCACAGGGAGTGATTTTGTCTCTATTTGCCTCTATGGAAATCAATCAGGAAGTTTCTTGTAGAATACAGGGGCAACCAGTCCCTTATACAATAGTACTTGGTCATTCACTGCCTTCATAGGCAGTTTGTTAAATGCTGTCTGTGTGTGTGTGTGTGTGTGTATTTTATAAAATAACCAAAGATTCTTTCTTCATATGGAAAAAGAAAAGGGGTATTTTTTTATAACTTTGCTTTGGGTTTTTTGTTGTTGTTTTGTTTGTTTGTTAGTTTTTTGATTTGGGTTTTTTTTTCTTTCATTTTGGTAGGGTTTTTGTTTTGATTTGATTTTTTTTGTTTGTTTGTTTGTTTTGTTTTGTTTTTTGAGACAGGGTTTCTCTGTATAGCCCTGGCTATCCAGGAACTCACTCTGTAGATCAGGTTGGCCTTCAACTCAGAGATCCATCTACATCTGCCTCCCGAGTACTGGAATTCAAGGTGTGTATCACCATGGTGTGGCATAACTTTGCATTCTTAACATAGCAATAAGTTAGACGAAAGACATAGAACTTATATGGCCATTCTGCCACCCAACCGACGGGTAGTTATTTTTAAATCATTAGTTCAAAAGTACCCTTATTATTAGTGGCTCAGAAGTACCCCCAGTTATGCAGTGGTTTGCAGCAGTGAGAAGTGCCCTTAGTCTGTTCGCTGCTGTCACATGGTATTAGCAGAGATACTACTTACATTCATAACTAAAGACATGGCTAATACAACTATGCCATCTTTTTATCTAGGGATGGTTTGTGGGTCTAGAAAAATCTCTAAGGGATATGTCACGCAAACAGACACAGTGTCTACAGTTTTTACCAGAAGGTAGCATAGCCTCATTCAGGACTACAGGGTCCATGGGTAGACACTAGATTGAATTCTCCAAGGGACTAAGCATGGGAAAGAAAAGACTAAGCCAACTCCCTGAGGTACAGATAGGACTTCCTCCTCCAAGGAGCTACACGGGCCACCCCTCAGGTGGAGTTACGGTAGGGATGGCACTGGGGCAGAAAGAGGTTAGAATTCTGGCTCCAACTGCTGCTCCGTCCACGGTTAAATCTGAGTCCTGGCTTTACTTTAGGCAAAGGTTGGTGGGGTCGTTGGTTGGCTGGATGGGGAGTTTAGAAAAAACAGTTTCTTTTTTTTTTTTCTTTCCTTTTTATTCTCTGTTGGTTGGTTTTGCTTGCTCCTTCCCTCTTCCTTTCACCTTTGTTAACTCACGAAGTCCATTTCTGTTGTCAACAACAGTGATAATGAATCCCCGAGGGTGCCTTGTGTTGAGTACCTGAAGATCTATACCCAGAGGGATCCACTGCATGCTTTATCCACTGAGGGAATCCCAGCCACAACTGAAGGACTGTGCTAAATTTTCCTTCCGAGAGGCTCAAGCCTCCCGTCCCAGCAGGAACAAGGCGCTGTGAGCACACAATATGAAGATTCCAGGAGGCAGGCAGGTAGCATGGAAATACAAGCCCAGCATTTGCCCCTGTTTTTGGGGGGAACTACATTGACACCATAACCTAAGAACACTCACTAGCCTATCTCTAATACTTCGATCATAAACAAGTTCTATTTTGAGAGTAGCTAATACACAGTGTATGTATTTAGACTATCCACTGTCACATTTTTTAGAGCTATGTTTTATCTTGCACATTTGGATGATCATTCTCGAACTCGTAAACTGCTATTATGTACAGTGATTGTTGACAATACCACGTGTCAACAATCCCATTTAATATGCACAAGAAGAAACTAATTGTAAGCAGGGGGAAACACGTCTAAGCTATAGCTAGTTATGTAACATAAGCTGGCGTCTTTTATTCTAGAGCAGTGGTTCTCAAACCTTCCTAATGCTGCGAACCTTTATACAGTTCCTCATGCTGTGGTGACTCCCCAACCATAAAATTATTTTGTTGCTACTTCATAGCTGTAATTCTGGCTACTGTTATGGATTTTAATGTAAAATATATGATATGCAGCATATCTGATATGCGACCCCTGTGAAAGGGTTCTTGGATCCCCCAAGTTGGGAACGGCTCTTCTGGTTAGTGCCAACATCTCTCAGTGTAGAACAACTGCAGATCACCCCACAGCCTGTACTAGAGCATCAGTAGTCACATCTGCAATGTCACAGACGATTCTCCTTTAAAGGAATGAACCGGCACCTGAGGCTGCTCTCCTGTTTGCAGTCACTGGGAGAAAGAATGTGAATGGTCTCTGCTACCTCTGAAAGGGCAAAGCTCTCCGACACAGCCAGTGAAGCCCATTGTGAGCACTCAGTGTTTCCCCAGTGTCACTTAAGTCATTTAGCGCTCACATCTCAAGGTGAGTTCCCCTGAGTCAGCTGTGCTCTCTCAGGAGTCCCCACCAACCAGGCAGGAAGGAAGGGCACTTGAAATCAAGGTCGGTAAGAAGTGACTGTTTTCTGAAAGGCTTAATTCTTCACAGGCTTTCAGAAGGAAGCCAGGAGAGCACGCTCACCTCACCTGAAGCAGAGCTGTTGCGTTTGCTTTTAAACGTTTTACTGTGCGTGTTCATGAGAAAAGTATGTAAATTCCAACCATCGATATTCCCAGAAACACTGGCCCCTGATGGTCTTATGTCCCATATCACTGGACTCTGGGGAACACAGAGATTTTTGTTAACACTTCAAAGCTGCTGGCGGAGTCAACAAGTATTCTGGGAAAATACCAAGTTGAAATTCTTCTCTTGACTTCCTACCAGAGTTGGCTTCCAGCCACAAAGCAGACCAGCAAATTCCCATAAGATCCAAACAGCAGGCAAAAGTGCTGAATGACCAGACACCGCATCTCACCCCGTGAGCTTCCATTCCTCGAGGCAGGAGCACTGATGTGCAGTTGTTTCCTCGACAAAGTCACTTTCTAAAATGTTTAAAGTGTGTGGTCCATACGATGTGTGCACACTAATCCACCACTTGGCTCTCAGAAGTCAAAGAGCCACTCAGAGGCGATTGAATGGAGAGAATTTTAATCTTAACATTGTCAAATCTGGAGCTAGGGGTGTGTTTGGGCACACAGATGCAGGTTCCTGGGTCCCATCACCCAGACCACTGTGAGGACAGAAAATTCTGCCAGACAGGTTTCAGATTACTGATTTGGTCAGAAGATTGGCAGCTAACTCAGTATAATTGGGGGTCTTTGTTTATCTCTTTCTTGATCTGTTTATCTACATCCGGTGTAGTTTACCACTGCCGAAATGATAGTTTAGAGTCCCTAAGCACAGCCCACCAAGACCTGCTGTTCAATCTCCCTCCTTCCTGCCTCTGCCAATGGGAGCACTCAGAAATGTTCAAAGCACTCTGCAGAGATCTGATCTCATGGATCCAAAAGAAAGGTCCCTGGTATATGCATGAGAAACAGTTTAAAGTCAAAGGACAGTAGCTGGCCCTGCATGAAAAAGAAATGTGCCTCGTAGGAAGAAACAGAAAGTGTTCTTGGAAGTTGACATCAAAGAGTACAGTGCTGGGTTCTTCTTGATGGGGGAATGACATTTTGACACACTGGACAACCCTGAATGAAGACCTGCAGTCCCTATCAGGATGTCAGTTAGGGACAGAAGCTGGGGCGGCCATTCACACAGTTTCAAAGCTTCCGAGGACTAGAGTGTGGGCAGAAGGTAGGAAGGACAATTAGCTTATTGATAGTCGTAAAATATGTGAGTGTTTTACATAAACTATAATGAGAATACTGAGTTTACAAAAACTTTAGCCCGGCATCAGCTGAGTATCTTTCCTACAATACCCTTTTGATTGGTTGTCCAGGTAAAGGAGGTAGCATTTTTGTGCCCATTTTATGGATTGTTGATGGGGTTCCGAGGCACAAAGGCTGGAGACCTTGCCCTAGGTTGTACACTGTGAGCTAGCATTCTGTTAACAACTCAGTGTGTGCTCTGCCTTCCTAACCAGCCACACTGCTTTTACTCCTGGGATTTACCGGGAGAGGGAAGGTGGTTTGCTACTTAATGGAACACCTGAAATTCAGAATGTTTAATAACGACCTGTCAAATAGGAAGTTAAAAAGGGGAAATAAAACTGAAGAGCTTGCCCCCTCTGCTTCCTCTGTTGGCCTGTCATTTAGATCTACTGACCCAACTTGGAGATGTTTTTGTTCTTTCTTGGGTTCAAAAGGCTTAATGTAGTTTTTGTGCGGGTCCTGAGCTTTGGATAGTGGGTGAGGCTGATACATACACCTGCTGGCAACGCCAGTACTCTGCATCCATGGCTACATTGTTTCCACCCTGCCTTCTCACTCCAGAAGACCTGCTAGTTGTCTGCTGGGCAAGCAAATTCCGCATGAAGTTCCGTGTTGGATAAATGGCTTTCCATACAATAGGCTTGGGAAGGACCCTTTCATCCGAAGATAGACCATAAATTTATATACTATGGGAGCTTGATGGAAATGGAAATAAGTCTCTAAGAAAGACATAGCTATAAGGTGGGGGGGGGGGGGATACGGCTCTGACAGCGAGTTTGTGTGACAGGGTCACAGCCTCTGGCTAGGCAAGGGATACGATTTAGAAAATGGAGTCAGGGCTAGGAATATATAGCTCAGTGGTAGATCACTTGCCTAGCGTGTGTGTGAGGCCCTGGAATGAATCAAATAAAATAAAAACCCAACAGAACATGAAAAAGGGGGTTGGTGATGCAGGGGGTAGGATGGAGGGAAGGAGGAGGGGTGTGCACAAGAAGAAATGCAGACTAAACAAAAGGAATGATTCCTTGGCTTTATGCATCCCCCCCCCCCCGAGAGAATTCAAAGAAATTTCCTGTTAGATAGTTGGGTAATTCAAAACCCATCACTTTGGGCATCCTAACAGTACTACTAAGCAGAATTATAATGCGAGACTCGCCAGCTTCCAGTGTTTCAAAGAAGACGAGTAGTTATCACTGGGACCTGTGAGGGTGACACTTCCAGCTGAGGCAGCAGCCACCCTAGATGTACCTGGGGTGGGGGGATCAACCCTTCCTGCTATGCAGACCCCATTGGAAGATTCCCCCAAGACAGACAACCCTCCCTGTCTTAGGCTTATAATTGCTGTGAAGAAACACCATGTCCAAAAGCGAGCTGGGGAGAAGAGGGTTCATCTGGCTTACCCATTCACATTCTTGTCTGTCATTGAAGGAGGTCAGGACAGGAATTCAAATAGAGCAGCAGCTGATGCAGAGGCCATGGAGGGATGTTACTTACTGCCTTGCTCCTCGGGGCTTGCTCAGCCTGCTTTCTTATAGAACCCAGGACCACCAGCCCAGGGGTGGCACCACCCACATTGGACTGAACTCTCTCATCAAGAACTCGTTAAGAAAATGCCCTACAGACTTGCCTGTAGCTCAGCCTCCTGGAGGCCCTTTGTTTTTTTTTTTTTTTTTTTCAATGGAGGCTCCATCTCCTCAGATGTCTCTAGTCTGTGTCAAGTTCATAAAATTAGCCAGCACAGTCCCTGTCAAATACTTCCAAGCAACCGTAGACCACACCTTACATTTCAGACAAGTGTGCTGAACAGACTCCATCAAACAAATTCCCAGCCCTTGTAGGCTGGTATGTGCCAGACTGTGCTCACTGCTACCAGGACCGTAGAGGACCAAGAGAAAACGGAGATCCGTGAGAAAGAACAAAAGAAAACCCTCAAATTTAGTGACAATAATACCGAGTGACAAAAATTCCCGCAAAATTAGGAATTAAGAAGCTGTGATTTGGGGACAGGGCATTGCTCAACAGTACAGTGCTTGCCCAGAAAATATGAGGTTCCAGGATCCATCCCTGATGCTGGGGAGGAAAAAGGGACTGGTTTGATTTGGTATGATCAAAAGATAATCACCTCTTAAGTAAATTCCATGTGGGATTACCCGAGATGATGCAAATACTCTCTCAGCACACAGAGGTGCACACACACACACACACACACACACACACACGCACACAAACCCTTTTATTTTTGAGATAGAGTCTCACTGTGTGTTCCTGCCCTGACAACACCCACTGACCCATTCATTCACTGCACCTCACTGTCCCCAGGCCTGCTGCAACTCCCTCTGGGGACAAAGGGTCAATGACCCGACCTGTTTTGCAGTACTTGATCTTGCCTAAGAGGTATGGTTGCTTTCCAAAGCCAGACTGAAATCTAGGTCTCCACAGAGCAAGCGCCCAGGGCCTGGGAAGGCATAGACACAAGCCTCAGAAGCCATGCAGGGAGGGACGTCAACATGACCACCTCCGCCCAGGGAATTTTTGTGGATTTTCTGGTACTTCTAGAATGTCTATGAGTCAGAAGCAGAAGTCGGAGCTCAGAAGACTCGACCTTTAAAAAAGAATCACAAATCAAAACAAGCTTGGATTTGGAATTTTGTTTCGGATATAATGAAACAGAAATGGCTTAGATTTTCATGTGTGACGTCTAGTCATAGCTAAAGACAAAACACAACTGGGCCCCAAACAGCCAAACCCCAAAAGCCACAACTGGGTCTTGAATTGGTTTACCCTTGGTCATTTTTCCCCAGTGTGTTTCAAATGTATAAATGCCGTCAACAACTGCTCACTCCAGAATAAGATCCACTATTGAGTAACCTGGATACCCCAGGTGTCAGTCTAAGGCATGAATCTGCCATTTTGAGTTTTCTTTTCTTTTTTTTTTTCCCACACTTAGCACCCAAGGATGAATACCTGACCTGCTTGTCAATGTTTGGATATGGCTAACTAATTCTTCACGGCAGCCTAGTATGAGCTCCATCGACGCTGGAATCTGAATTAGGAAAGTCTTGCTGAAAGCCAGCATAATGGTGCAATGGTGAAGGCAGTAAGATTAGGAGTTAAAGGTCTCCCTCAGCTATAGACGAATTTGGAGGCTAGCCTGGGCTTCATGAGTGCCCCCCCCCCCCCCCCCCCCCCCGCATCTCAAACCAAAGCAAGTCAGGAACTAAGTATGAGATACAGGATAAGCCACCATGCCCGTATGTCTTTCTTGTGTTTTATTACATCGTTTTCCAACTTTCATTTCCATGGGAGTAAAGATTGGCATGGCCTTACCTTGGATACTTATTTATTAGATCTGGGTGGGAGCCAGGAATTTGTCATCTGATACTTGTTTGTTTGTGCACCTCATTTTATAAAACGCATTTCTAACACCTGTCTAACAGTCCTTTAAGACTCTTAATAGTTTGTAGGCTCCCCTCATCAAAGACAACCAAACCACGCAGGGCTGTGGGCCTGCTCGGACTCTGTGAGGTGTTAAAGCAAACGTGATTACGCCTAGCGTCCACCAGGTGGCAGCAGACTCTTCTCCCTCGTAGAGCTTCCCAGACCGCCATTCCAAAGTTTGTGGCTCAGCAACTGACTTCCAGTATTGTCCTTGTTGTTTTATTAAAGATAGGAGAAGCCTCAAGATCTGATTTTGTCAGATCAGTCACTACACATCAAGGGTGAGATAAATATTTTTCAGAAGCAGAATTATAGTTTTATCACTTAAGACAGTCTTGAGCGCTTCAGCATCTTTGTAACTCTCAGAGAAGGGATTGTCAAAGAAAAGCTGCCCTTGGTTTGGGGACCTAGACCTGCTAACTCCAATCAAAAGTGGTTTTTAAAGTGACTAACTTAAAATTTGAAATCTCTCTGGAAGTGAGATTTCAAAACATTCTTATTGATCTAAATCAAAGAATTCTGAAGCATTTTGAATGTTAATTAGCCATACTTCCCTTCCTTCTTTTTATCAGGTTTCTTTGAAACAGAGTTCAGGCCAACCTAGACTATGAAGTAAGATTCCCTAATTCTTCTCTCATTCTCATCTCAGAGAGAGAGAGAGAGGGAGGGAGAGAGAGAGAGAGAGAGAGAGAGAGAGAGAGAGAGAGAGAGAGAGAGAGAGTGGCAGACTAATAATATTCCATACAATGATTTCTTTTTTTTTTTTTTCTAGTCTCGGCCTCCCTGAGTGCTGAGATTAAACATAGCCACCATGGCCGGATAAAATGATTCCCAAGCCACAAATCAAGCGAAGTTTGAGAGGAACATTTCGATTATTTGTTAAAAACTTCTTTCCCACTCCTTCTCTGGTGTTTTTGGTTTTTAATGGCTAGATTAGATGCATAAGTACTTCAGACATGCACATTATGGGGGTTTTCTGTTTTCTTCTCCTACTTCCTTCCTCCTCCCGCCCCGGCCCCATGCTTAGAAGGGCTTAGACATTGTGTTGCCTTTACAAGTTGCTGTCTTAGGCTACAATTACCTATCCTTTATCTACTTCAGAAAATTGATCATTCACTTGACAATTCTTACCTACTTTTTCACTTGACAATTCTTACCTACTTTATAGAATTCCTTTTTCTCTAAAATGAAATTTTTTTTGTTTTGTTTTGTTTTTTAAATACAGGGCTTTTCTCTGTGTAGTTCTGGCTGTCCTGGAATCACTCTGTAGATTAGATCCACCTCAAACTCAGAGATCCCCCTGCCTCTGCCTCCCGAATGCTAGGATCAAAGGGGTGCCCCACCACCATCAGGCTGCAAAATTTCTTAAATAAGAAAGTATCTTAGTTACTTGTCTATGGCTGTGCTAAAACTCCATGGTTAAGGCAACTAATTAAAAAAAAAAGCATTTAATCTGGGGTCTCATGGTTCCAGAGCATTAGAGACCATTACCATCATGGCCAGAGAATGGTGACAGGCAGTCACCACACTGGGGCAGTAGCTGAGAGCTTACCTCTGATCCATAGGTGCAAGGCAGAGAGTGAGAAGGCTAAGAACCTCGGAACCTTTGGAACATCAAAGACCACACCCAAGTGACACATCTCTGCCATAACCCTTCCTAAACAGTTTCGTCAACTGTGGAACAAGCACTCAAATGAGAGGCTATGGGAGCCATTCTTATTCAGACCACCACAGAAAGATGTCACTAAAAAAAAAAAAAAAAAAAAAAAAAAAAAAAAAAAAAAGAAAAGAAAAACCTCACCATTTAGACCAGAGAGACATGCAAAGTGAATTAATCACAGTCTTTGTCCATAAGTGCAATGGCCGATTTTATACTTCTCCTCCCTGTCCTATGGCCCCTACATCCTTTCTAACTTGACTTCCGTCCTATCCCCTGAGGAGAGGTGTTCTCCTTAGGGCTGAGTATCCAATAGTCACAGATTCTTAGCACTTTGACAAGTTACGAGCCTTGCATTTACCATTCAGTGTCTACTACAAAAAAGAACTTTCCCATAAATGTAAATATTTAGAAGATAGTTGGACATATGATCATTTAGCAAACCAGCAATAATAGGTTCCTCCATAGACCCTATGAAGTCCCTACCCTTGAATTATTGGCCAGGTTTACAACATCAGGCATGACTCCCTCCTGGAGAGGAGTACCCCAACCCAATCAGAAAGTAGTTGGTTACGTCCATAACAGTTATGCCAGGATTGAACCACTGGGCACGCTTTGACTGGCACTTGAGTATTGTAGTATACAGGGATCAGCACAGGGTAAGAATAGTGATGCCTTCCCCTGCAGCCTGCACAGCCTGCAGCAACTTCGGACATGATGAAAGTAGCTAGCAGAGAGGAAGTTTTTCTGATCGGTTCCAGATTTATTTCTTTATATTCTGAAACTTAAGCACGTGGTGTCCTCAGCCATCGGGTTCTACTATCTAGTTGAGTAACCAAGACCTCTAGCCATATCTGCAGCATCGTTTTGGAGGTCTCTGGGACTTCGTTGGCCAGTCATTCACAGGCTTGGCACTGAGATTCTTGAATAATAACTCCTGTCTCCTGGTGTGAGCATTATCTACCCACAGAGGGTATTTCTGCTTGAACTTCCTTCTAAAACAATTATACATTTTTTTATATTGGCATGCACAGTAGTAGATTGCGGTAAAGATTCTTCATGCATGTTTTGTTCTGGTTAATCCACCTCCACCCTCTCCCCTCCCAGTCCGCACACCCCTGTGCACGATTGAACCTCGGACACTAAGTCTTTCCTCTTCTCCTTTCCTATCAAGTATCAGCTGCTATCCCCCAGGTCCGTGCAGGTGTCTTTTCTTGCTCCTTTCACAGTCCCTTTCTGACTTTATGACCTTTGCAGCAACTCCAAGTTAAACACACGAATAAAAATGTCAAAGCTAGGCTCCACATATGAGAGAGGACATGTGGCATTTGCCTTTCGGAATCCGGATTAGATCGCTTAATATAATGTGTTCCAGTTTCATCGATTTTCCTGCAAATTTCATTATTTCATCTTTCTCCTTTATAGTTGAACAAAATTCCATGAGGTATGTGCACCACATTTTTGTTATCCATTTATTAGCTGATGGCCATTTAAGCTGATTTGCATTTCCTAGCTATTCTAAATGGAGCATCCATGAACGTGGATAAGCTAGCATCTCTGTAGCAGGAAACAAGGGTCCTTTGGGTCTATTTTCAGGTGCGTCATATGGTAGTTCTATTTTTAGCGTTTTGAGAAACCTCTGACCTGAATCCCATAGCAGGTTCACCTATTTACACTCCCACATGGACAGCTGTTCCCCTTTGGCCACGTCCTCACCAATGTTTTTGTCTGATTTCTTAAAGCTAGACTGGGTTAATAGTGTGTCTTATGGTTTCTACTGCTGGGATAATGCATGGTGATCGATAGCATCTTGGGGAGAAAAGAGTTTATGTCATCGTATAGTTCTCAGGTCAAACTCCATCACTGGAAGAACTCAGGGCAGGAATTCAAGGCATGAACCTGGAGGCAGGAGTTGATGAAGAGGCCATGAAGGAATGCTGCTTACTGGCTTGCTGTCCATGGCTTGTTCAGTGTGCTTTCTTCTGTATGGTAGGACCACCTGCCCAAGGATGGTACAAATCACAGTGGGCTTATTACATCAATTATTAATCAAGAAAAGACGCCCCTCCCCCTACTCGCCCCAAAGTCTTTCCTAGAGGCTGGTGGTAGGGAGGCATTTTCTCTGTTGAGGTTCCCTCCTCTAAGATGGTTTGTATAAAGTGGGGAAACACTAGTCAGCACAGCCGGGATCTCTAAGAAGTTTCTATTTGAATCTCCCTGAAAGCTAATGATGTTGAAGGCTTTTTAGAATCTTTATAGGCCATTTGTGTTTCTTTTCAAGAACTCTCTGTTAGGCTCCACAGCCTATTTTCTATTGAGTCTAGGTATTTGAGTTCTTTGACTATTGTAGATACTAATCCTCTATTAGATGTGCAGCTGGCAAGCAATAAATAAATAAATAAATTTCCTCCTATTCTGTAGGCTGCGTCTACAGTTGATGTACAGGTGTTTTCATGGGGTCCTGTTTGTCAGTTATTGGACTTACTTCTTAAAGGGCTAGAGTCTTATTCAGAAAGCCCTTACTTAAGCAGGCCTCCATCTGGAAGTGTCCTCCATACTTCCTACAGGCGGAAACTCTCAGGTCTTGTACAAATCTTTAATCCTTGGGAAGCCGAGGTTTCTGCACGGGAGAGGTGAGGACACTATTGCACTTAGATCCAGTTATCCAAGCACCATTCATCTTTTCTCAGCTTTGGGTGGGTACGTTTGCTATCTTTGCCAAAGGTCAGGTAGCTGTGGCTACCTGACCTTGTATTGGTGCCTCTGTTCTAGTCTGTGGATCTATGCATCTATTTTGTGCCACTACCAAACTGTTTGGGCTTTGTTTGGTTGTTTATTTATTATGCTGCCTCTGCAGCGTAGAAACCGGGTGTGGCAATATCTCTAGCAGTAGATTCACTTTGGCTCAGGGTTGCTTTGGCTACTTAGAGTCTTTTCTACACGAGTTTTAAGATTATTGAAATGCAGTTTTAAATGATTTAAAACGTGAAGTGATGTTGGATTTTATCAAAAGCCTTTCCCTGTATCAAGATGGCCTTATAATTTCTAGTCTTGAGTCCATTTATGTAATAAATAACATTTATTTATTTATATATATATATATTACTTTATAATTATATCTCTGGAATAAAGTCTACTTGACCATAGTATGTGATCTTTATGATGTGCTATTAAATTAAGCTTAAAACGTTTGTTTTTGGGTTTTTTGGTTTTTTTTTTTTTTTTTTTTTTTTTTTGGAGAACCTTTGCAATTATGTTCATATGGTCTTTGGGGTTTTTGGTCTTAATTTCCTTTTTTGTTGCATCTTTATCTTTGTCTGGTTTTTAGATCAGGATAGTACTGTCTTCATAAAATACTTAGGTAATGTTTCTTCACTTTGTATGGATTAATTTGAGAAGTATTGATTTTAGTTCTTCTTTGAAGGTCTGATAAAATCCATCTGGTCCTGGATTTGCTTGAGTTGAGAGATTTTTTTTTCTTTTTTTTAATTACTGCTTCAATCCCACTGCTTACTACAGATCTGTTTTAATTGTTGATCTCCTCTTGTTTTAATTTTGGTAGGTCATTTACATCTTAAAATTGACCTATTTCTTTTAGATTTTTCCAATTCGGTGGGAAGATATACCATTTTAGGTAAGACTTAATGCTTTTTGAATTTCACTGGTGTCTGCTGTAATGGCTCCTATTCCGTTTCTAATTTAATTTGGATCTTCTTCTCACTTCTGTAGTTACTTTGGTAAGGGTAGGTAAGTCTTTATCTTTTCAAAGATAAATATGTTTCATTAACTATATTATTTTGTTGTTATTTTCATTCCATACTCTTGTCTTAACTTATTACTTTCTTTCTAAAGACTTGTCCTTCTTTTTCCAGACCTTTAAGGTGTATAATTAAGTTATTTAAGATTTCTTTGACCAGGCATGGTGGCACACGCCTTTAATCCCAGCACTTGGGAGGCAGGGGCAGGAGGATTTCTGAGTTCGAGGCCAGCCTGGTCTACAGAGTGAGTTTCAGGACAGCCAGGGCTACACAGAGAAACCCTGTCTCGGAAAAACAAACAAACAAACAAACAAACAAACAAAAAGATTTCTTTGATGTTTTTAAATATAGACTCAATGCTTAGAATTTCCCTCTTAAGATGCTTTCATTGTATCTCATAATTTTGGCATGCTATGTTTTAATTTTCATTTGATTCTAAGATTTAAAATGTTTTTCTATATCAATTTATTTATTAACTTTACATGCTGATTACTACCCCCCTTTTCCTGGTCCCCCTCACATAGTCCCTCACACCCCATCCACCCTTCCCTTCTCCTCTGAGAAGGTGGAGCCTTCCCCCCCACCCCCCAACCCCCACCCCGCCACCCCACACCTGTATCACCCAACCCTGGCACATCAAGTCTCTGCAGGGTTAGGCGCATCCTCCCCCACTGAGGCCAGAGAAGGCCTCCCAGTTAGGGAACAGGATCCACAGACCGGCATCAGCTTTAAGAGCAGGCCCTGCTCCAGTTGTTGGGAGAGATTTTAAATTTTTTTCCTTCTTGATTTTTTAAGGATCCAGTCACTGCTCGGTAACTCATTGCTTAATCTCCATGAGTTTGTATGTGTTCTAGGCTTTGTCTCCATGTTGACTTGTAGCCTTAGTCCATTGTGATCAGATAGAATATAGGAAGTTATTTCAGCTTTCCGATATTTGTTTAACAATGGCTCTGTGTCCTGGTATATGATACGTTTTAGAGGACCTTCCATGGACTTCAAGAAAAGTGTGTATTCCTTGTTGTCTGTATGGGTGTTCTGTAGCTGTCTGTTTAGGCCACTTCATATATATTTGGCTTGATTCATCGATTTCTCTGTTTGGTTTGGTTAGATGGCCTGCCAACTGGCGGGAATAGGGCAGTTAATGTCACCTGCTCCTCTTGTGCCGAGGTTCACCCGTGACTTCATCCTTAGCAGTGCTCATTCTATGAAGTGTGGTACGCCCGTGCTCAGGGTGTAACCTTTAGAATTATAAGGTCTTCTTGGTTGATTGCTCCTTTAGTTAGCATGAAGGCACCGTCTCTGTCTGTCTCCACTAGCTGGTGTTTGACGGCCATTTTGTTAAATATCAGATCGGTGATGCCCACCTGACTCTGGGGTCTCTTTGCTTGGATCATGTTCCATCCCTTTACCCTAGTGGTGTCTGTGTTTTGGAATGAGATACACTCCTTGGAGGTGGTAAATAGATTGCTCCTGCTTTTTGATCCCACACACTACTAGTCTGTGGCTTTTGACTGGGGAATTGAGACCATCAATATTCCGGATTACTATTTAAAGGTGTGCATTGATTCCTGTCATTTTGTTGATATTGTTTATTCCCTCTTCTTTTCTTGCTCAGCTATTATTCCAGTTTATTTTTCCCTATGGCTTTGTGCATTGTCCCCCCTTCAATAGGAAGGATTCTTTCAAATATTTTCTATAGACCTAGGTTAGAGATCATCAATTCTTTTGGTCTATTGCTATCCTGGGGAGGTTTTGTTTTCATTCATTTATGACAAGTAGCTTTGCTGGTTAGTCTGGGGTCCTTCAGATCTTGAAAAGCATCATCCCAAACCCTTCTAGCTTTTAAAGGTTTAATTGACCATTCTGCTGTTATTCTTTTTTTTAATTGGGTATTTATTTCATTTACATTTCCAATGCTATCCCAAAAGTCCCCCACACGCTCCCCCACCCACCCACTCCCACTTCTTGGCCATGTCGTTCCCCTGTACTGAGGCATATAAAGTTTGCACGACCAATGGGCCTCTCTTTCCACTGATGGCTGACTAGGCCATTTTCTGATTCATATGCAGCTAGAGACACCAGCTCCGGGGGGCGGGGGTACTGGTTAGTTCATATTGTTGTCCACCTATAGGATTTCTGCTGTTATTCTTAGCAGCCTGCCTTTGCATGTGTCTTGGTGTTTCTCGACTACTGTTTTCTGTATAGTTTCTTTGTTCTGTATATTTAATGCTTTATTTTTAATATGACAAGTGAGGTTCTTTTCTGGTCTTGTCTGTTTTCCACCTTAAATGCCTCCTGTGTTTTCTAACTTTTCCTAACTCTGAGAGATTTTCTGTTATGATTCTCTTGAAGACATTTTCTATGCCATTAGAATGAGATTCCCCTCCTGTTGTGTAAACCTAATTCAGTCTTTTCAGAGTGCCACATGTACCTTGGAATTCTCACTGGTATCTTTTTTTTTTAAAGTATTATTTTATTGCCTTAGTTATTTTTCTATTGCTGTGAAGAAACACTATGACTAAGGCAACTTATAAAAGAAAGCATTGAATTGGGGGCTTGTTTATAGACTCACATGGAGAGTTTCTCACCTTCATGGATGAGGTGCAGCAGTAGGAAGGTCCAGTGCTGGAGCAGTAGTTGAGAGCTCATATCTGATCCACAAACAGGAGGCAGAGAACAAGAGAGCTAACTGGGAATGACATGGGCTTTTGAAACCTGAAAGTCCACACCTTCATCAACAAGGCAACACTGTATCCTGCTAACCAACTGGGAATCAGACATTTAAATACGTGGGCCTATGGACGCCATTCTCATCCAAACCACCACACTTACCTTCCTCCTTATTGAATTGTTCCAGTTCCTGTACATTGAATCCTGTGCTTACCCACCCTGTCTTGACCATGGTCCACTCTATTGGTTTTGTTTGTTTGTTTGTTTTGTTTTGTTTTGTTTTGTTCTTGTCTTAGTCAGGGCTTCTATTCCTGCACAAACATCATGACCAAGAAGCAAGTTGGGGAGGAAAGGGTTTATTCAGCTTACATTTCCACATTGCTGTTCATCACCAAAGGAAGTCAGGACTGGAACTCAAGCAGGTCAGGAAGCAGGAGCCGATGCAGAGGCCATGGAGGGATGTTCCTTACTGGCTTGCTTCCCCTGGCTTGCTCAGCCTGATCTCTTATAGAACCCAGGACTACCATCCCAGGGATGGCACCACCCACAATGGCACTCCCCACTTGATCACTAATTGAGAAAATGCCTTACAGCTGGATCTCATGGAGGCATTTCTTCATGGGAGGCTCCTTTCTCTGTGATAACTCCAGCTGTGTCAAGTTGACACACAAACCCAGCCAGTACAGGTTTTTGTTTGTTTGTTTTTTGTGGGTTTTTTTTTTTGTCTTGTTTTTGTAATGTCTAGTACTCTGAATTGGTGTTTCTCTGTAATTTCTTTGTTGGCTTTCCTGTTTATACTATGTATCACCTCCTTATTTCATTCATCTCTTTGTGACCTTGATCATGTGTACGGTCATTACTTCAGGTTCTATGTGGGAGTTCATCTAACTCACTCCAACTAGGTGCCGTTACTGAAGGCTAACTCTATTTGGAAGAGTTCTGATTTTTTTTGTTTTTTTTTTGTTTGTTTGTTTGTTTGTTTGTTTTTTAAATGTTGCTATGTTGGGATGTATGCATCTAATGTCTTGTTTTGGTTTTTTGTTTTTTTAGGGTTGGTTTAGTTTTGACCAACTATTTTCCTTCATTTGAAGTATTTGCAATTTTCACACAGACTTGAATGTGTTAGAGCTCAATGTGCTGTAGTTGAGAAAATAATTCCTCACTCCCGGAGCTCCAGATGCCTGGTGTAAGCTCCGTACCATTCCCCAAGTAGAATATTAACTGCAAGACCAACCACAGTGGCTGAATACTAACACTATTCAAATATTTTATTAGCCAATTCCCAACAGTGACTCCTTCGGCTTCAATAACTTTTGGAGGATAAACAGGCAAGGATAGCATGGAGTGTACTTGGAGTTTAGTTAACATACTTGTTCTTTAAAGAGAGAGAGCTCGTGAACAACCATGGAGGGCGATGGGCAGAGAGGTGGGGAGAGTGGGGGAGGAGTGGGGGAGGGGAGCTGTAACCAAGAAAAAATATATAAGAAACTGTTTACATAACCTAAAACTAGAAAATACGGTCAGGGTTAGGAGGGAAGCAGAGTAGGGGAGGAGAAATATTAAATTAACACTGAGTAGAAAACAGGGTGAGGTGGGTAAAGTGGCGGGGTGAGGCGAGGTGGGAGAGATGACCATGGGTTTAGAGGAAAAGATGAAGGGGGGGGGGGGGAGGCATAAGCAACAGCTCCCAAAACCTAACTGAGCACTCTAAAGACAAAGGCAAAGCCATCGGGAGACATACATAGAAGAGTAGAAAGTAAGTAGCAGAAAATAAAAAAGTACAAGAACGTCGTATGCCGTAAACTGCGGGCCCCGCTGCAAAGTTCAAAGACCACTTTCCCAGATCCCTCCGCCTCTTACAGGCCCTGTGCATGCAGGAGGGGTGGGTGGCAGGCACCGGCCTCTCTCTGCAGCCTTCTGGTTTCCCGGTAGTCCTACTCCCGGCTTGGGAGTAAGGGAGACTGTGAGCTTTCTTGTTTGTTCTGGCAGAACTCCAACATGCACTGTGGCTTCTTCCGGTCTTGCAGCTCCAGTGCATGTAAGGAGCAGTGTAGGCTGCTGCGAGCTCCTTCTGCACTTCTGATGCTCTTCCCAGGGCAGCTTTATCCAATCTAGACTCTTATTAAAATGTAATTAAATAATGCTACACATTATAAGCCTTTAAGATGGCACTTTCAGCTATTTCAATAGAATGCAGCTTATAGTAATAGAAGTATTTTAATAAGCTATAATTTATTCACTGGGTTCTTTTCAGAAGTTGGTAAAAATTGCTATAGTAACTGCTGTCGTGCCTTAAAATAGATTATTCAAATTAAATTTTATTGCCTATGCCTTCAATTCCTTTATGCAAATGCATGCAATGCAGACTTGGTGGCATGGGGTAAATGCCTTTAGTAGTTCCCATGCTTATTTGCAGGGAGGGGATTTACAGACTTTGGGAAGGATGACCGGAGGCAACAGACACCTAGTGCTCAGCATTCCGACCAGCACACAGTCAGTCTGTCAGCTCACAGTCAGTCTGCATCTCTAAAATGAAGAGATCAAAGAAGAATACACACAGATTTCTCCATAGCATGGCTCTCTCTGAACTTACGCTGAGAGCTACTGTTTTTATATTTTATCTTTTTTAAAATAGAACATCAGAAACCAACTACTCTTCTGTATTCTGGCCCACTCTGATCCAGCAGAGAGATGAGGTCAGGGGTGGTGTTTCTGGCCAGCACAGCTGCCTATGTTCTGGGAGCACGGGGAGGCAGGGCTGCCTTGGCACTCTCCGAGGCCTGCATCGCTCACCCCACTTCAAAGTCAAGGCCTGCTTCTATTTTTGTCTAGGGTCGGCAGCCCGCCCATGCAGTTGCCTCTTGAACAAAAGGTTCTGCCAGATCTCTGACACCTTTGAGCCACACAGTCTCATCACACAATAATAAAAATGGTCATGATTCGTTGTGCTGTGTGGCATTCAGTTTAGAAACTCTTCTACCCAGAATCTTGAAATGGCAGACAGCATTATTCCTACTTTACAATTTCAAGAACAGTTGAGCCCTAGTGAGAAACCGGACACCACAAGCCCATACCTGTGTGGAGTCTGAATTCCCATTCCTCCAGCCTGCTGGCTCTTACAGCCCTTGGCCTCTCTCCCAAAGGATCGTCTTTAAACGTGAGATAAAGCGTAGAAGTCTATTGTTTTGGTGCTTGTTTTAGTTTGTTTTCCATTGCTGCGATAAAACACCATGTTCAAAAGCAACTTGGGAGAGGCAAGGGTTAATTTCATCTCACAGCTTACAGTCTTTCACCAGGGGAAGTCAGGACAGGAACTCAGGCGTGAACCTCGAAGCAGGAACCATTTTGATGTTTATTTATTACATTCGTCAAACTGTCTTAAAATGTTCGGTTCCTTGGCTTCATTTCTGATAAAACAGATAGACACACACATAGATAGACACAGTCCAAAAGATAGAGATACATAAACTGCCTATCAGTTAGGTCATTTGTCTGTTGCAAGCAGAATAATAATGTAAACTTGTAAGGACTTCCCCATTTTCTTTCCTTTCTTTTGTTTTTGTTTTTGTTTTTGTTTTTCCAGACAGGGTTTCTCTGTGTAGCCCTGGCTGTCCTGGAACTCACTCTGTAGACCAGGCTAGCCTCGAACTCAGAAATCCACCTGCCCCTGCCTCCCAAGTGCTGGGATTACAGGCGTGTGCCACCACCACCCGGCTCTTCTGCATTTTCTTGATAAAAGATTGTAACAGTTGCATTTCCAAAATTTTCACTTGAGAGTATTGTGAAGAGGTGGATAGAAGACACAAGAACAAAAGCAAATGAGAGGTTTCCTCATCCTCCAACATCAAGCTAGACTATATTTAAATCACCTCGAAAAAAAATATTTGCTATATATTTAAATACCTCTAGACAGGGATGGACATGGAGCTCAATGGGTAGAGCACCAGCTCTCATGTACCAGGTCCTGGGTTCAGTCTCCAGCCTCGCATAAACTAGGGGTAGCAGAGAATGGCTGTAATTCTATAACTCAGGAAGTGGAACAGGAGGATCAGAAGTTTAAGGCCATCTTTGGCCATTTTGAGGCAACTGTGTGCTATATGAAACCCTGCCTCTAAAATTAAAGAAACAATAAAGTGTGTCGGAATCTTAACAGAATTTTTTCCAGTGTTAAACTGCTCCTCTTTGGGTAAATTCTAGCTGAAGCTGGATATGACCCTACAAATCTGGTGAGGGGAAGATACTATTTCCAGACACATAATAAACGCGAAATCAACTTGATTTTTTTCTTCTTTCAACCCTGTCCGGGTTAGTTTTTGGTCAGCTTGACACAAGCTAGAATTATTTGGGAAGAGGAAACTCAACTGAGAAAATGCCTCCCTTAAGTTGCCTGTAGGCAAATCTGGGGGGGGGGGGGGGCGGCATTTTCTTGATTGATGATTGATGTGGGAAGGCCTAGCCCACTTTGGTCAGTGCTCCACCCCCACCCTGGGCAAGTGGTTCTGAGATGTATAAGAAAGCAGGATGAGCAAGCCATGGGGACCTAGTCAATAGGCAGCATTTCTTCATGACCTCTGCTTCAGTTCTTGCCTCCAGGTTTCTGCCTTGCCCCTCCCCCCACCAACTGTGACCCGGATTATATAAACCAAATAACCCTTTTCCTTTCCAAGTTGCTTTTGCTCATGGTCTTTACCACAGAGTAGAAACCTACCTAAGATAATCACTAATACTATCTATTGCTTTTCTTATTTGGTCTTATTTTAAGGAGTGTATTTCAGGCTACTTTTACAATCTGGGTATAATTTTCTATGATTTCTCGTTTGTAAGTTCAAAGCAGTTTGAAGACATAGAGTGATGCCTGCAAGCCCAGCCCTGGAGAGATGGGAAGGTGAAGGATTAAATCTGAGATCCTGCCTCAAAGACAACACACAACAAAGTAGCTTGACTCCAAAATGTCAGAGGTCAGGGGAGTGCGCTCTTTCTGAGTCCCTTTCCACATGGGCCAGATGTGTGAAATGGGCTGAATTTTGGAAGTTGACCAAACATTTCAGTGATGATAGGAAAATATCCTATTTGCAGTGGTATGATATGGAGATCAACACTCATTTAACAAATGTTTTCTAAACAGCTTTTAGTTTTGATTCTAGGTACCATTTTAAGAATACCCCTCCCCCCCCTTCCCCTACACACACATTCTTTTCTTTTGGACATTTTTTTGTTATTGTTGTTTTTTGCATTCTTGAAATAAGGTCTCACCCTGTAGCCTACAGTTCCCAATCCTCTTGACTCAGCTTTCTGAATGCTGGGGCTGTTGGCCTAAGCCTCTGAGCCCAGCCTTTAGAACTGTTTTCAGAAACCGTTGCTCTTAGATAGACTGCAGACCTTAATTTCTTTCTCCAGGAGAAAAGTGAAATGATTAAGAAAAACATTTCTCATGTTAAATTGAGTATACACCTAAGGGGAGGCAGGCAGGCAGGCAGGCAGACAGACAGAGGGGAGCTTTGAGAGAGATGGAATTCATAGTAGATTGCATGACAGTTGAGGAAGGACAGAGACGTCACACTCTGCATCTGGGGCATTGTGTTCCGAACAGAAGGATCAGGTCTCAGGGACGAGAATGTCTAGTGTCTCAGGAATTGCAAACAGAGATGCACCCAGGACACAGCAGATTTCGCTGGCTATGCGTGGGCCAACAAAAGACCTCTGGCTTTTCCTTCCATGGAGTGGGAAGCCATAGCAGAGTTTTCATCATTGAGCTGAGTGTCATAATCTAACTTGAGTTAGAACAAGCAGTAAGACCGGGATCCTGAAATTCAAGTAGAAGAAGCAAGGGTGGAAGTAGGGACATGCAGAGCCGATCCAACAGGGCTCTCGATGGCCCAGCCCAACAGGGCAGCAGTGGAAGTCAGGACAAACCACAGGTACTGGAAGTGTAGTGAGGTCAGCCCTCTAGAGATTTCTGACCAATCAGCGTGTAGACATATAGAACGGGGAGGAATGGTGCTGACTGCAAGGATCATAGCAAATGGAAAACTGGGATGGTCTTTGTGCTTGCGTGCTTGCTTCCAATGGCCCACCTCTCCTAGGACCTCTGCTTCTCAGATATCCTAATCAATGGCTTAAAGGCTAAGGAAATGCACTCTGCTCCTATTTATTTGCTTTGGACCTCTCCAGAGCTGCTCATGATAAAGATTATGTTTGCAAAATGTATTTTTTGATTATGTGCTTAAAAGAGAAAGGTACCAGAGGAGTTGAAATAATATTTGTCAAGTGGAAATGCTTTCTCCGTGGTGCATGAGTAAGCAAGATTTCAGCCAAGAAAATTGTTTTAGCTTTGTGCAGTGTTTATGAGATCAAATATTTTGAATCTGAAAACCTGTATCAGGTTCAACTCCTCTGGCTGCTACAACAGTTCCCATTGCTTTAGAACTGCCTTTCTTATTAGAAGTACACTTGAGATGGCATTTCCCTGCTAAATTCATTACCACGTAGTTCAATAAGAAACCAACTAAGCTGTCTTGTTAACAAGCTACATAAATCAAGAACATTTAATTGACCTGAAAAGATGGTTGATAAAAATTTGAGAATGTCCCTTAGCCCCTCCGTGTTTCTATCCTGAGTGTAGAGCCTGGAAGTGTCTCACCAGCAACAGACAGAGACGCATCTAAATGTGATCTGTGAATAGTTCCTGTATGCTGGTCACCAATAACCAGTATTGATTGGCACAGATTAGCACAGAATTTAAATGGCTGCTTCCAAAAGTCCTAAGATAGTTTTCATGGATTTAAATGTTATGAGAGATGGTTACTGTATGCCTGTTGTTTGTACCCCAGGCTGACCTTGAACTTGTTCTGCATCTGGTGATGACCTTGAACCTTGACCTTTCTAGCTCTATTTCCCAAGTGCTGGAATTACAGGCCTAGGTCATCATGATTTTAACCGATTCTTCGTGTATGTTAGGCAAGTCCTCTGCCAACCCAGCTCCAGTATCAGAGTCCAACGTTTTGTTGTTTGATTGGTTGGTTTTTAGTTTGTTTGTTTTACAAATGTCTCCCCGTGCAATTTCACATTTTGCTTTCCGTAAAGTCTACCATTCTACTATGAATGATGAACACTTGAGTTTGTTCTCTTTGAGACAGGAATCCTTATGGAGCTCTAGCTGACCTGGAAACCACTATGTAGCCCAGGCCTGCCCTTAATTTGCAGTGATCCTCTTGCCTTTGTCCCCTGAATTCTGAGATTACAAGTGTGACAGCTGAAAGAGTCAGATGCAGATATTTGTACCCAACCAATGGACAAAAGCAACTGGCCCCTGTTGTCAAATTAGAGAAAGACTGGAAGAAGCTGAGGAGAAGAGAGATTGCTCCTGTAGGAGGACCAGCAGTCTCAATTAATCTAGACCCCTGAGATCTCTCAAACACTGCACCACCAAACAGACAGCATACACTAGCTGATGTGAGGCCCCCAACACACATATAGTAGAGGACTGCCGGGTCTGTGTTCATTCAGAGATGATGCACCTAACCCTCAAGAGACTGGAGGCCACAGGGAGTTTAGAGGTCAGGTGGGGTGGAGGTGGGGACATCCACATGGAGACAGGATGGGGTGGGGAGGAGGTGTGGGATGTGGAGCAGTCGAAGGTAGATGGGGGGGGTGATAAAATATGGAGTATAAAAAAATTAATTAATTAAAACAAAAACCCCTCTGAGCCAGGCATAGCTCAGTGGCAGAACAGTTGCCTAGGATAAGCAAAGCCCTGAGTTCAATTCTTAGGACAGAGAGAAAGAAAAAGGACTGAAAAAGACCTCTGCTGTGAGACTCCCTGTGCTCAGCTCCTCACACTAACTGTCCTTAGCTTTTGACCTGAGGGGAGGCTACTTACCTTGTTCAAGTGCAAGAGGTACACAGATAGAAAACAGAGATGATGATAGTGTCCGGTTCATGGGTCTGTGTTGAGAATTGTATGAAGCTGTCCACAGAAGCAATGAACACGCACTGCCTGATACACAATGATAAACAATGTATTCATGTCATCTATAATTAAAGGCAAAAGTAGAAAAATATTATTTAGTATTCGCTCCTCTTGTGGGATATATTACCCCACCTGGCTCATGAGTTCAGTGAGCATCTTGTAGTCTTTACTGTATTAAAAATATTGAGCTATTTTAAGATTGGTACACATAAAAGGATTAGCGTGTACTCTTATGGGTTAAAGAACCAAATGCTCTAAATATAGGATTGACTGACCCATGTAAGTTATTGTCATATCTGCCAGATGACATGGACCCATGGGCAGAGTGACGGATAGTTTAACTTAGCCCCCGGGTTGGTTCTGGGTATGTGTGAGTACACACAGTTATGTGTGTGCATGCCCACATGTGTGTGTGCGTGTATTTCAAAATGTTTCTACATTAACCTTACTTGACAAACTGAAAGAAGAACATAGAAAATGGAAGTCAGGGACAAGATGGTGAAAGTGATCAAATGCGTATTGAGGGGCAGAAGTTAGAACCTAAAGTCTGTAAAGAAGTAGACGCCAGCTGTCTGTGCTAAGTCATGTCTGTAAGCCCAGCACTCAAGGGACTAAAATAGAAGGGCCACTCAGAGGGCCAACCTCAGCTACAGAGTGAGACCCTGCTTTGAGCCAACCAACCAACCACTGGGGAGAAGGAGAAAGAAGAGAAAAAGAGTGTTGAGAGATTGTGTTTCTGAGGCACCAGGATCAACAACCAGGTAAAGCCAGGAACGGAGGTGTGGTTCAGTATAAGGAGGAAGTCCCCAGGCCAAGGATGCATGATGCCCTGGAAGGAAATTAGTCCTTTTCTGCAAGGCAGGGCCTGCGCAAGTTGTAAAGTCTCTCCTCTTAAGACCATTGAAAGTTTCTAGACGTTTTCCTTGAAAATAATTTGTAGACTAAAATTCTATTCCATGTTTAGCCCATATTTTAACACAGAAAACTATGATAAAGGGCTTTGTACTTAGCTGGCTGGAAATGGCGTGTGCATGCATGCAGAACGATAGTGAAGCTGGCGTCTTAGCCAAGAAACCCCAGAGAGGAGCGGCTGCGCACTAACCCGAGTTCAGAACAGAGCAGTAGGCTTTACAAAGATAACAATGGCGCGCTACTTCTGCAGGGCTCGCATCCTCAGCCAGGTCCCTGTGACTGTACGTACCAGAACGTGGATACAGACAGTGGAGGGCAGGGGCTCAGAAACCCTGGCCTTCACTTCAGACCATGTAGGAGAAGAATTTTTGAGTGGAGTCTGAGATGAGCTGACCTGAAAGGCGGTGTGAGGACAGCTAATGGGTCAGAGAGGGCTGTGACCTGACACGCTCAGGAAATCTGGAAAGGGAGAACACAGGTTGGCAAGCAGTTTTGGCAAAGAACCAGGAAGTTTGCTGCCTCGTGCCCACAAATGGTATGTGTTTCCCCATGGACCAGGAGAGGTCAGGAGCAAATGAGAGGTGACTGGAAGTCTCTAGGCTCCGGAGGGGGCAGATGGGTCCGAGCAGCTAGCTACAAGCTAAAGTAGACAGCTTCCTAGCTGAATCCAGAAGAGTTTCAAATTACCTCCTAGAATGCACAGAAACGGCTCATGTATCAATTGTTGCTGAGATGAAGTATGAAGACCAAGAGCAACCCGGGAAAGAAGGTTCGTTTCATCTTAGCGCTCCCAGGTCATACTCTATCACTGAGCAGGTCAGGGCAAGCACCCGAGGCAGGAACCGAAACAAAGGCTATGGATGAAGGCTGCTTATGACTTGCTCCCTCTGGCTTAGCCTGCTTTCTTATACACCCCAGGACACCCTGTCCAAGACCGGCACCACCCACAATGGGATGGCTCCTCCCATATCACAGGTTCATCAAGAAAATGCCTTACAAAGTTGCCTTCAAGCAACCTGGTGATGGTATCTTCTCAACTGAGGCTCCTCTTTCTTTCTTTTTTTTTTTTATATACATTTTTTATTAGGTATTTTCCTCATTTACATTTCCAATGCTATCCCAAAAGTCCCCCACACCCTCCCACCCACCCACTCCCACTTTTTGGCCCTGGTGTTCCCCTGTACTGGGGCATATAAAGTTTGCAAGTCCAATGGGCCTCTCTTTCCAGTGATGGCCTACTAGGCCATCTTTTGATACATATGCAGCTAGAGTCAAGAGCTCTGGGGTACTGGTTAGTTCATAATGTTGTTCCACCTATAGGGTTGCAGATCCCTTTAGCTCCTTGGGTACTTTCTCTAGCTCCTCCATTGGGGGCCCTGTGATCCATCCAATAGCTGACTGTGAGCATCCACTTCTGTGTTTGCTAGGCCCTGGCATAGTCTCACAAGAGACAGCTATATCTGGGTCCTTTCAGCAAAATCTTGCTAGTGTATGCAATGGTGTCAGCGTTTGGAAGCTGATTATGGGATGGATCCCTGGATATGGCAGTCTCTAGATGGTGAGGCTCCTCTTTCAAAATAACTCTAGGTTTTTGTTTGTTTGTTTGTTTTTGGTTTTTTGTTTTTGTTTGTTTGTTTGTTTGTTTTGTTTTTTTTTGTTTTTTTTTTTTTTTTGAGACAGGGTTTCTCTGTGTAGCCCTGGCTGTCCTGGAACTCATTTTGTAGACCAGGCTGGCCTCAAACTCAGAAATCTGCCTGCCTGCCTCCCGAGTGCTGGGATTAAAGGTGTGCGCCACCACACACACACACACACACACACACACACACACACACACACACACACACATTCTCTCTCTCTCTCTTTCTCTTTCTTTCTCTCTCTCTCTCTCTCTCTCTCACACACACACACACACACCACACACATTCTCTCTCTCTCTCTCTTTCTCTCTCTGTCTCTCTCTCTCTCTCTGTCTCTCTCTCTCTCTCTCTCTCACACACACACACACACACACACACACCACTCCACATTAAGCAAGAATTAAGAACCATGGGCTAGGTCCTCAGGGAGCAGTCTTGTGTCTTTATTATGAAATCTCCCCCTCTCAAACTGTCTGTTTCCAAGACCTAAAAGCCTGAAGATGGGGTTGCTGAAAAAAAAAAAAAAAAAAAACTCCTTTTCTCTTTGCTTTTCTTTATCCTCGCCCATTACACCAGGGAGTCAGAGCAAGGTGGGAGAGGAAACGAGTACATGGAGAAAGGACGGGAACCCCTTCTCTTAAAGTTAAAATTAGAGCTTAGACAGAGGTGGAGCCTTTAAGACTGGTTTGGGCAACTTGAATAGCTACAGAACTGTCCTTAGAAGTAAACAGGATGCCAGAACCTGTTTGGTTTGGGCAACGGAAAGATCTCTTTCCCTTTGTTAAACACAACTTCAAAGATAATGGAGCAAAGAGAAACAATTTGACGGGGTCACCAGGAAAGCCAACTTGACAGATTAGTTACTAATACATGATAAATACTCTCTAACCAAAAATATCTTTCATTTGGGCTAGTCAGAACAGCTCAGTGGGTAAAAACAGCTGCCATGCAAGCCTGCTGTGAATTTAGTCCTCCATCACACAGGAGGAAAGAACCCACTCTTGAAAACTGTCTTCTAACCTCCACACTGAGGAAGTGCCGTGTCACTCACACACACACATACACATATACACTATAATATGGCGTTCTTTGATTCCTCTGATAACAATAAAGCACACAGTAGAGGCCACAGTCCACAGGGTTAGGCTGGCGTTCGACCACGCCATCAAACTTCAAAACCGAAGAAATACCTCTGGTATTTTCGGGTCCTTTAGTCATTTCTGGATCAAGGCATGTCTCATGGCTTCAGTTAGCAGCTAAGTAGAGGGCAGCAGGAGCCTGGACAGAGATGGACAGAAGGATACAATACCAACAAACAAGACATGAAGATTAAAATTAGGGATTTAGGCGAATGTGAGAATAGAAGCACTTGGTCTTTTGGGCATATGCAAAACAATTATGTACCTAAAAACGAGTTATTTATATTGTGATTATATCTCCTACCTAAGATAATTTAAAAGGTTATCCCCTCATGATTAGCAGCTAATGGACAATAAAGGTACATGTGGTGGGACCATGTAAAAAAAACAGTAGTCAGTTTATTCATAGAGACAGGCTCCTCTTCCATCGCACAATCCATGGTGCCTTCATACTCAACAAACATGCATTCCACGTGGAATTTCATTTGACTTTCAATGTGATTCATTTGAAGATTTTTTTATGTATAGGAGTATTCTATCTGCATATACACCTACAAGCCAGCTGAGGGCATCAGATCCCATTATAAATGGTTATAAAATACATGTGGCTGCTGGGAATTGAACTCAGGACCTCTGGGAAAGCAGCCAGTGCCCTTAACTTCTGAGCCATCTCTCCAGTGCTCAATAAGATTTTTAATCCCCCTTCCATAAAGCCCTGACTTTCTCTTTTATAAACACACCTCAGAGTTTTACTTTTCTCTGTTCATAATTGACTAATTAACATTTATGTTTTAGCTGAAAACAAAAAGCCTCATCCTTCATATTAGGGTATCACTGAAAAGTCTTAGAAATTTTAATTTCTATTAAGTTTCAACTTCTAAGAAGATTTTCGAACTAAGTGAGTCAGGAGAAAGAGGAGAAAATAAATTTCTTTCAGCAAGTGATATGTATATACATCACTGTAGTGTGTACAGTCACATCATGTGTGTATGTGTGTATGTATACGCATGTATGTGTATATAAGTGTGTATGCAAATATATATATATGTGTGTGTGTGTGTGTATGTGTGTATATATGTGTATATATATATATGTATGTATGTGTGTATGAGTATGTTTATGTGTGAATATATGTGTGTTTATGTGTATGTATGTATGTATATGCATGTGTGTATGTGTGTTTGTATGTGTGTGTATCTGTGTGTGTCTGTGTGTGTGTGTTAATTCAGTCTGCCCTGCATTTCCATAGAGTCCTAGATTCCTTCATCTGTTACTGTCCCCTCAATTGTGTTGTTGTGAACAACAGCATGGGCTGAAAGAGCTGTGCCCGACCAGATGAGCCTCTGTAGGTAGCATTGGAATCTAAGAATTTTCCCTGTGCTTCAGCAACCAAAGTTGTTCATCCCTTTTGTAGCTCTGACAAAGGGAGGCATAGACCTATGCTGTGGCTCAGCTATTACTCTTTCAAAGACAGAGTAAAAAAATAAAATAAAATAAGAACCTCTTTCTTTCTGACAAGACAGGTAGAGTGTCTGTTCACTGGGTAATTGTTAGACATGCCATGGGAACGCGAATGGTGCTGGATCTGGGGTTTCAGGGCTCAGATCTTATTGTTTTTGTGTTGTTAGCTCACAGAACAGTGTTGGGCAGTATTAGATATTTCATAAAAGATGTTAAGTAAGTTTATGAATCTATGCATGAGTAATATAAAATATGGGTAGATCTTGTTAAATTATAAAATGTAGATGTAGGCCAAAGGTGGCAAAAGTCACTGCCACCCTTGCTGGCTCTATAATCAAGAGAGTTTGCCTGTAGCTCTGGATTAAGATAAGGACATTAATAGAAACAAACTTCTGCCAGGGTGCAACATCAAAGGCAAGTTTTAGTGACTCCGACGAGAGAACCAGCCCCTACAATATTGACATCTCTTCATACACAGATCAAGACTCAGTCATCTCCCGTGTGTGCCCATGTGACATGGGGAAGGAAGGGCATGCTAAAAGACAGAACCCAGCTGAGCCTGAGACATCTTGGTCAAATCCAGTATTACTATCCATGTAGTTGAATAAGAATGAATTGGTTGGAAACTGGGAACTTGGAATCTAACTTCAAGTCTGGCTTTTTATTCAACAAGGTTCTCTCTCTCTCTCTCTCTCTCTCTCTCTCTCCTCTCTTTTTTTGAGACAAGTCTCATGTTGTCCTGGCTTGCCTCTAACACATTATGAAGCCAAGACTAACCTTGAACTCCTGTTCTCCTGCCTCCAGCTTCTAAGTGCAAGGATTATAGGCAACACCAACATGCCAGGTGAAGAAACAATGCTCTGATACTTTGATACTTTCAAAGTTGACTCATTTTTTCTTGCTGTTGCTGCTATTTCTTTCTTTCCTTCTTTCCTTCTTTCCTTTCTTTCTTTCCTCCCCCCTTCCTCCTCCTCCTCTTCTTTTACAGTTTGTCTAAGTAAGTCTCATGTAAACAAGAGTGAAGAATGAGAACATTAACAGGCTAGCTAGCAGCGAGTGTCCTAGAAAGGCAGAAGGGTAGAGGGTGAACAAAACTTCCAACAACCCGCACTGCTGTGGGTTATTCAAACAGTCTTTAGCGAGCACAGAGGAACGTTGCAGAGAACTCTGAAAGACTCTGGAATGTAATGAATATTAAAAAGAAAAATGGAGCCAAAATGCAAATGAGACATAGACCATGTCTCAACCTTAAGAACTGAACCCGCAAGAGCTTGGTGGCTCAGGCTTACGTTCCTAGCTGGCACTGGAGAGGCTGAGACAGTAGGATTGCCCAGAGCTCAACTCCGGCTTCAGAATGAGACCATCTCTCCAAAACAAGCAAGAGAGAGAAAGAGAGGGAGATGGTCAAAGAGAGACAGGGACAGAGACACAAAGACACTGAGACAGACAGACAGAGACACGGAGAGACAGAGAATAAAAACTCACGTGGAGTGGTCTTCATCACACAAATAGATTCTGAGAGGGGCCCACCCTTCCTTTACACTGGTAACCCTTTCGTAAGCAGCATTTATTGCATTCAGTCGACCAAAAGAAGGCAGGCAGTTAAAAGTCATTCAGAAAAAAGTAAAAATTGTAGGAGTTTCCGGCCCATTTCTGCCATTGTCCCTGGTTTGTTTACTTCGTGCCAGGAGAGGCAGGGCAGGAGTAAAGCTGGGAGTCTGGGGTCGCGGTGGGGATGCGGTGGGAGTCAGAGAGATGGGCAGATCCTGTTGGTGTCAGGGTTCCTGCTATGAGCTTACTCCTGGGAAAGAAGTGGCAGCAGTTTGAACTATGAGAGCAAAACGGGAAAACAACAAAGAGGGCCAAATGAGGAGTGTGGGTATCACTCAACAAACCAGAGGCAGAATAAGCGAAGTGAGACAATCCATCCAGGCTTCAGGACAGGGCACTTCAGGGCTTTAATCTGTGCAGTGCTCGGCAAAGGTGCTATGAGTGCTTTGCAGTAATAATAAGCACAAACAGAAGAGAATGAGCTATATTAACATTTTGTTTGTTTTTAGGAGAACGGGCGCTCCCTTTCTCTCCCTGGAAGATCGGCCCCGCCCATCATTTCTGCATCTCCCTGGCTGTACCAGTCTGCTTGCAATTACTCCAGCAAACCAACCTTCGAGCTGGAGAAAGCTAACAAGAGACCGACACCTTGGGAAGCAGCAGCCAGGTCCCCTCTCGGTCTAGTGGATGACGCCTTCAGACCTAGGAACATCCAGGAATCCATCGTGGCACATGTAGTCTCCGCAGCTCGGAGGAAGGTGTCTCCAGGGTCCCAAGAGGACTGGAAAGAGAGACTGTCCTTTGTCCCTCAAACTCAGAAGACCAACATGAGCTTTTCGGAAAGGCAAGAGTATCCTGCCCCGTCCCCAGTCAACAGCCATGTGTCTAGCCACTCCTTATATAGTTCCCAGTTGCCATATGTGTGTTATAGGCAGGAGTCCAGAAATGATTTGAAAACGATGTCCATGGAGACTAGGTCTGAATATTGTCTTCCATTGGGTGGTTATGACTATAACCCACACCCAAGGGGGTGGAGACAACAACCGTGAAAGCTTGTGTGACAGTTGTGTGGATTTTGTTGTTAGAGAGGTTCTTTATTTTTAAAAATAGACTTAAACCCACGTTTAGTCCTCTGTGGCTCTCACAGATCATTTCTCTGAGTGTACATGTGTGTAAACACACAAGTGTGGATCACTTCCTTATCTGCCAATGCCTAAGGAACTGCTAGGTAGACAAGAGTCAGAGTGGGCAGGGCGTGGTGGCACACACCCGTAATCTCAGTGCATATGAGACAAGTCAAGAAACCAGGAATTCAAGAAGATTACTTTCTTGCATTGATATTCTGGCACTTATATAAAAATTCAAAATATGAATTTCATTTGTAAGGAGTCCCATGCAACTCAACTTTGTCTTCGTGTAAAGAGAGAGAATCCAAACATTTTCTTCTGCCTTAGCTCAAAAAAGAATTATTAGACTAGGATGTAGTGATTACCAATACTTCTAATAGTGAGGAATATAAAATTCTTTGTATAGATATAACATGCATTTGCCATTTACCTTGTTCAAATCCACCTGTCAGCCCATTGCCTGTCCCGGTGCCTCTAGATTTTCCTCTGGCTGGTTCCCATCCTTTCTATAAGGACAAATTCCTAAGGCAAGCCCAACAAGAAGTAATAATCATACAGAAAAGAATTTCCTTGATGTTATTTCAAACATTTCTCTAACACATTTTAGGTGTAGTTCAGATGAATTAGAAGGCTGAAATGGAAATGTTCTATTCTTCTTCTTTTGTTTGTTTGTGACAGTCCTTTGCTGTGTAGCCCTGACTGGTGTGGTACTCCTTTTGTAGCTCAGGCTATCCTTAAACTCATGGTTCCACCCTGCCTCAACCTACGCAGTGCTAGGGTTTCAGGTGGGCACCACTGTGCCTGGACAGGATGGGAATGTTTTTAGACAGGGATATGTCAGGGTGAGGGTACGATACAAGCCATATGGACTTAGAAGAAAACTGCAATGTATGGAAAGCACACATCTAGGCATTAGATTTATTTCCAATCTATTTAAAGCCAGCAGCCTGAGACGGGAAGACGTGAGCTGAAGTGTTCTCATTCGTCAGATGAGAAGGCTGGATTGTCTAATTGCTTAGGTTCTTTACAATTCTGCTATCTCAAGATCTTCTCGTTGAATGACCTTTGATGCATTGTTTGTGGTGGCTCATCACATAGATATCAGATTACCTTTAGGAGTGGACGAGGTCATTAATGCCAAGAAATGCGTCACTAAAGGTCCCAAAAGGAATTTCTAAGTGGCTGGTTTTGTGTAAGTGGAGTGAAGATTGATGTAAAGATAAAACTATTCATGGATTTAGGGAAGTAGTAGATGGATGTGCCTGTCATTGTGCAACTGATGTGCCTGATGGCTTATAGAAACAAACAGAAGTATACACACAAGGGCTGCTTCTGGGCTGTTCAGATGAAGTTAGGCGGCTAACTCGCCTCTCCATTAACCAACCCAGCCTTATAAGCATGACCACGAACAGATCAACACCAGCTCCTTACCAACATACCTCAAAGCGTTAAATACAAGGGAATTCAAAGTAGTTCATATCATCATCAAGTTTATTCAGTCTTTTTTAATTTAAAAATTCTTCTTGGCTTTTCAAACATGATAATTTTGCTTTATTTTCCTTTCATCTTAGCATTATGATGGTAGCGCCCACAGAATAAAAATGGATTATGAGGATGCAGACAGTCTGTTACTTTAGAAGTTACAAAAAAGAAAATTGAAGAATTCTCAGTAAGTGGCAAGAGTGGCCACATGCTAATTTGTTCAATCATGCAGCAAAGAGATAGATAACTACTTCCCAAAATATGATTGCTAGCCTTATGCCTGCATCACTCTGAGGGATGAAGAAAAAAGGTTGCTGAAAATTCCATGCCAGCCTGAACTACAAGTTTTATAAAAACTAGAGCAAAAGCTTTCACTGTTAATTTATCTAAATCAATATAGTATTAATTCCCTTAAAGTATAAAATATAATTATTGGCATCCATGAGGGTTTTTTTAATGTATAGAATCTTAAAAGAATAATGTTAGGCCACTGGAGTCTTAAGAAGTGTGCACATATGATCCTTACTGGCTTCAATTTTGTCATCAAATTTATCACTAGGTGTTTAAGTCATTCTGGATTAGGCTGGTTTTAGAAGTGGAGGATTAAAGGAAAAGATGTTACTTAATGGGTCCACATTCTCTCCTGCTACTTTCTTTTGTAAGTACTAGGCTTTATTGCCACCAGTTGACTCACAGCACACTCTTTGCTAAAACTCATTTGATTCAAGGAGCAGATGTCTTAGATATTATTATAAAATGCACTTATCTTTTGCTTGCACCACACCAAAAATTAGCATTGATATTGAGCTATCTGAATGTATTCTATACAACAGAAAGGCTGCACATTTTCTTCACAAGAACATGAATATCTTTAGCACACAGTGATGCTTCAACACAGTCAAATTGTGTAGATGCCTTTGAATACAATACTACCACTGCAGACTAGAAAGTGATACAGTTCCATGACTGACAGTCAGCCACCCCAAGATCTGGCTTTTATGGTGGGTCATTATGTTACCGTTTTAAGAAGAATAAAACAAGTTGGTCTCATTTTCCAAGCAATAGCCCTTGCACAGAAGAGTTGTGGCTTTAAAAGCTACACCACATTTGCTACAGATATATTCCAATCATCAGAAGCTACATAGTGTCTTACTAAAGGTTGAGCACAGAGACACTAATCGGGCATTGCCTCCCATCCAAGTTTAAACATTGTATCATTGCATAGGTGTGAAACCTTAGTAGATAATTTTAACTTGAACTCTGAGTGTGGTGGCTACACAGATTCTAGTCCCTTTGTTTTTGAGGCTGTCTCATGTTTGGCAGCATCATGCACCTTGAAGAGCATGCACTTAGTGGGGCTTAATCACAGATATGCATGTGTATTAATGACTTAAAACTTTGGAGAAAAAAATGTATCAATTTGGGACAGTTATAATGGGGGGAAATTGCAGAAATGTTTGTTTCTTAAGAAAAGGATTTTCACACTTGGATTCTATTCAAAGTAGAAGTAACTGCTACACAGGGCATACTTTCCTATTAGGTTGTTATTTCTATTTCTCTCTGTCCTCAAAGGCTGTATGTGAAAGATTTGGACTGAAAAATCCAAATGATATTAGTAATAAATGTAACTTGAAAACCAAGTCAAGAGGCTTATTGTTTCTTTGCATGTAAAGTTCATTTTGAGTTATTTTTCATTGCAAAAGAGATTTATTCTTGTTGAGTACTTGGTCTGTGAATTTAGTTTTTGTTTGTTTGTTTGTTTTGTTGTTGTTTTTCAATTCAGCATCCAGACACAGTGTAATGATTTCGTACTGCAAGGCAACATTTTAACTCATTTTTTTGTTTATGTCTTTCCTTTTCTTTCTTTTTCTTTTTCTTTTCTTTTCTTTTCTTTTCTCTTCTCCCTTTTCTTTTCTTTTCTTTTCTTTTCTTTCTTTTCTTTTCTTTTCTTTTTTTTCTTTTCTTTTCTTTTCTTTTCTTTTCTTTTCTTTTCTTTATCATTCTGTAACATTTGCTAAAGCCTGGAAGAGGCTTGATTCAGTATCAGGTCATAATGTAAGAAGTGCAGCCCTGGAGCCTTGCAGTAGGGAAAGAGATGGCATTCAATTCCAAACACAGCATGGCAGGGATGACTTGTGAAGGGGCAAGTGGGAGGGCGTGAGGGGAGGGATAGCTAAGGACACTGGGGCATGAAGAGTCTGGATAAGCCAAACCAACAGGGTGCTTGCTGCTGACAGACCAAAGTGTTCAGAAGTCTTCTGCGGATGTTGGAAGATAAGGGGCCTGATTAGATATCCAAAGCAAGGGCTTAGGCTGCACCAACTCTGTCATGTTCTTTGCTGGAACTGAGTTTTCGGAGGAAGCACATAGCTATGCTTAATTTATGTGTGCACTCAAGGTAGCATTTGAACTTTGGCCAAGCAAAGAATATTACTATAACATTTAAAGACTCCTATCAAAACTCACTTCAAAATACAGTCAACTTCACACATTAAGATGCTGGCGTCCAGCCAGGAGTGGTAGCACATGCCTGTAATCCCAAAACGTTGGATGCTGAAGCATGAGGATCACAAATTCTAAGCCATCCTGGCCTACATAGCAAGACCCTTGTCTTAGTTAGCGTTTTACTGCTGTGAACAGCCACCATAACCAAGGCTTCTCTTATAAGGACAACATTTAATTGGGGCTGGCTTACAGGTTCAGAGGTTCAGTCCATTATCGTCAAGGCAAGAGCATGGCAGCTTCTAGGCAGGCATGGTCAAGTAGGAGCTGAGAATTCTACATCTTCATCTGAAGGCTGCTAGAACACTGGCTTCCAAGCATCTAGGATAAGGGTTTTAAAGCCCACATGCACAGTGATATACTTCCTCCAACAAGGCCACACCCACCCTAACAAGGCTACACCTCCAAATAGTGCCACTCCCTGGGCCAACCCTGTCTCACAAACCAAAGAACAGCATAGTAAAACAAAAGGAAGTGTAGAGCCTGTGATGCTTCCTGTTGTTCTCTTGACAGGACCTGGAATCATCTACAAGCCCTGTGGTACTCCTGTGAGAGATTATCTATGTTGTAGTTAGCTTCTAGCTGTGAGGGAGGGGTCTTCAAAGTCAATGGAGTCAGAAATACCCACCCTAAGAGGCACGACCACTCCATGAACTTGAGTCCTGGACTTCTCAGAAAGGAGAGAGTCGCTGAGCCTGTCCCTCACTGCTTCTCTGCTACAGAAGTATTGTGGCCTGTTACTTCCTTGCTATGATGGACCGTACACCCCCACCCCTAATACTGTGAGCCAAAACACTTTCAATAGTGTTGCTTTTTTTTTTAGTGTTATTTTGTCCATATATGAGAAGTAACTAATACAGAATTCAAACACTTTTTAGACATTATTCTTAACGTATTAGACCAATTCCAAGAATAAACAGAGCCAGTCCATTAGTAGAAAGCATGCTGGTGAATCCTAATGTGGGAAGCCACATATGCAATTCGCTGGCTACTGCTGGCCACCACGCATAAGTCTAGGTAAACAACCAATGTGTACATATGCAGTAAAGTTTTTCACCAAGTCACTGCCTGGCCCGGGCATGATAATGAGGCTCAGTGAGGTACTGAGAGAGAATAACCAATCAGATGAGGAACATGCAAATGAGGTAGAATGCATAACCAATCTGGGTGTGAGACACACCTCTCCTAGGCCTATATAAGCAGCACCAGTTCTGGGCTTGGGGTCTTCTTGCCTACACAGTAAATGCTCTCCCAATAAACATGTTGCAGAAGGATCCTGTTGTGGCATCTGCTTTGCTGGCAAGACAGGCGCTCACATCCTAAAACCACTGGGCTATGATTTCCCTGACTGTGTCAGTGTGCCGTTCCAGCATTTATGATGCTTTGCCCATTTGAAGCTAGCCAAGTCTCACCTATGTGAAACTGAGGCTGTCATTTTATATATAGCTTCCTCCATAATGGCTTTGACTTTTCCTATGGATCACTAAACTAAACATAGAATGTGAGTTTCCCAGTCAAGCCAGTATCACACAGCATAGTTTTCTAACATTTTTTATTTGTTTATTTTTGGTAAATACTAAGTAAAATGACTATTTTTGGCTTTCTAATAAAATACTTCAATGAGTCATTGTTCGAAAGCATACTTAAACCTTTAAAACTTTCCTTATTATTGAAGTAAGCTTATGAGGCTTAAGAGAAAAGAGCAGGACTGAAGTGTAGTTCAGTGGTAGACTGCTGACCCAGCATGCTAGACACTCTGGCTTTAATCCCCAGCCCTGGGAAGAGAGGATCAGGGGAAGACGAGGCAGACATCTAGCCTGGCTTAAGATACAATTACTGTACCAAGGGTTCCTCCCCCACCCTTCCCCTTCCCCCCTGAGGATTCTGACGCTTAGCAAACTATAAGCTTAAACACAGTCAGGTGTAGGTAGCATCATTTCTTTAATGAACCAAAGGGAAGCCCAAGGCCAGGGAAACTCAAGTCCCTGCCTAGTGTCCTAAGAAGTCAGCAAAAAACCAAGCCAAGAAAAACAACTAAATGAACCTTGAAAAGAGGCCAATCTCTGTGACTGGTAGCAGCCCTGAGAATGGTCCATGGTCCCCCAGTGCACACAATAGCAGAGTTGTGAGCTCTCAGTAGAATATCCTCATATCTCAGCAGCCTTGGGGAAATTGCAACACTGGTGGCTTTTTACTCCTCAGTATAGTAGAACAGTGGTTACCATGAAGTGAGGCTTCATTGCTTACAGCCTTATAAACATGACTGCTAATCTTTCCAGGACAATCTCACAGTCCCCTTCCCCCTTCATAAAAGGAAAACAAGCAATTCCATTATGGGCACATAAAGATGAAATTATCTCACCATGGCTGGCCTATTTTTCTCTCACTACAGCTTTCTTGGAGCCTGGCTTTCTTGTACCATTCTCCTTAGCTTTCCTCTTAAACTCTTTTGTAAGCTTTCCTCCAGCTTTTCTCGTACCAAGAGGAAAAGCTTGACTCACCTGCACAGCCCTTTGTACTTTAGATTTTCACTCAAAGGTCTGAAAAGGCTTCATACAGTAGGAACACCACACCATGGTGATGTAAGTGTAAGATTGCCTCCAAATTGTCAAATAATTAGAATAACTTCTACCCAGATCATAGCATAATCTTGGGCTCCAACCCTTCCCCTAAAGCTCTCTACTATATTCCTATAAAACGCTAGAGGGAGGCATGGGAACCAGACTTTTATTAGAAAGAATTCCTTTTCCCAGAAAGAATTATTCGTGAGCCTTACAAGTCTTCTTTGGGGGATATTTCTTCCATACACAGTAGTCCTAGAGCACATGTTAGAAAGCAAGGGTCTGTGTTTTGTGTGCCCCTGCCTTCAGTTTGATGAAGCAACTGTTACTGAAGCAAGACAGAAAACTAAACAAACAAGCCTGGGCATAATGGACTATGTTTATGATCCCAGCACTGGAGAAGGAAGTGGAGTCAGGAACATAAAAGTTCAAGGTCAGTTGGGACTACTTGGTAAAGCAGAGGTGATCTTGGACTATGTACTTAGATCCTTTCTCAAAAGAACGGAGAGAGAGGGAGAGGGGGAGAGGAAGAGGGGAAGGGGGAGAAGGGGAGGGAGAGGGGGAGAGAGACCAAGACAGAGAGAGACAGAGAGAGACAGAGAGACAGAGAGACAGAGAGACAGAGAGACAGAGAGACCGAGAGACCGAGAGACAGAGAGAGAGAGCAAAGTGTAGGTGCCTTGCAGTTCTCAGGGCTGCTACCAGTCTCCGAGACTGGCCTCTTTTCAAGGCACATTTAGTTGTTTTTCTTGTTAATCAGCCTCTCATTCATACCACAGCTTTCTGCGGACTAGTACAAAGGGCATAAAAAAATAAGAGTTTTAAAAATACATGAATGACTAATCAAGGAGTGCTAGATGCCCCTATTTGTCACAGGAGGGCTGTGCTCTTGCTTACCTAGAGAATCACGGCAGCACCATATAACAAAGACAACTTAACAAGAAGAAACATTAAAAATGGATTTAACCAAAGCTTTGGGTGACCCAGAAGCCTTCAGAAATGAAGATCCAAACCTAGGGAGCATTGCCTATTGTAATGCCTAGTTTGTTTAGTTTGTTGACCAGTGGACAGCCATGTTGTAATGGGACTGGAGAAAAAAGTGTGGCCTAAAGGTAGCAGACTGAGGAGAGAGTCCCTATTTGTGGAACACATAATTCTCTCAAGTATGGGAAAGGACGTTCTGGAGAAAGACTCCGAGGGATGAAAAAGAAAAGAACAACTTTGCAGGTTTTGCAGCTGCCCTGGGAGATGGGTTGTGGTTCCCCAGGGTTAAGAATGTCCCTCCTGCTCCAGTTGTTCAGGACTCACTTGAAGACCGAGCTGCACATCTGCTACATATGCGTGGGGAGGCCGAGGTCCAGCTCATGCATGCTCTTTTCGATGGGGGATTGTGGGAGGGGAGACTGGGAGGGGGACAGAGAGCAGGGTGTAAAGTGAGTAAGTTAAAAAAAAACAGAATGAAAATTAAAAAAATAATAATAATAAATGTCTCTCCCATCACTGAGGGCTCAGTTCACCAAAGCACTGTCCTTGGCAGTCTTGTGATTATCTGGGTTTTGTTTTCAGAAGTAAGTGCCTCTCTACTCTTCAACTCAGATGGCCCCTCTTTCCTTTCACTCAGGTATTGTACAGCAGTCAAACATAAAATATATGAAGACAATGGCAATAACAAAACAACTCTCTCCATGTGAAAAGAGGTTCTTTATCTTCAAAACACTTCTACACACTAAATAGGTCAACTAGATTGTCCCCAGGGGCCCCTCCCTCCCCACCCTGCCCTCCTCTCTTTGCCCCTCCCTCTCAGCTAGCTCCCACCTCCAGCACAGTCACTATCATCTGCTATCTCTTTAAATCCCTGTCAACAGGACAGAGAGTTGTCCTCAGTGACCCTCAGCCACCCACTTGCTGATTTCTAGGAGAGCAGGGGTAACTGAGTGAGCCCAGGACAGGCCTCTTTCCTGACTGCCAACACACAGAACTTGTGATTACAGTGTTAGCAGGGTTTATTTTATGAGTGACCAGAATAGTAACACTTTTTAAAAAATATTCCATTTGTCAAGTTGAAATAATGCGATTTCAGAAAAATTGAGAAGATTCTCTTCCTGAAAGATGACTTATCTTTTGTCAAATAATCCCGAGTCCTTGGTTTTCAAATTATATATGCCACAAAATGCTAGGAAACCAACGTTATCTTTCCAAGATGAAGATAATAATGTCTTGGCTAGGTTTTCAAAAACTTGGACAGTTACTCGTGGGCTGAGCACTGGCACAGAGGCGGGGCTTAGGGAGCCAGAATGGAGTCAGGTTCACTTTCTATGCTGTGCTCTTACAGAGAAATGATCTCAGAGCTTTTGTACCCAACAACTGCTCCATTTAAAACAACACCCTTAATATACCCTAGTACAATGCCATCTTCAAACATTTATATCACTGTGTTATAGACCATTTTCCAGTCATAAGGTGCAGGATGTCTGGAAACTGGAGCCAGTGTTGCCCCAGACATAGCCTCTCTCCTCCCTTCCTGTTTTACAGACAACGATGATGTCATTGGCAACTGGAGACTGATTTTAGGTGGCAGTATATCATTACCTCCATCCTAAAACTCTCCCCAAATACAGAAACACAAAACAAAGGTGACCAACATCACAGTGGGAAATGTATACTATGATGCTTGCTTCCAAAAGAGCCCAACAAGCATTGCCAGCCAAAAGTATAGTAACTGGGTCTACTCAGAGCAACTCTGCTATTGGAAAGTTGCTAGCCTATGATACCCACCAGACAGATCACACTCGAGACCCACAGGTCTGTCAGCAGTGTGATGACGGACAGACTGTCACAATAGTTTCATTACTGTGATTTTTATTAGCCAAATGGAAGTAATTAGAAAAGTCTTCATATACTCTTCTGCATCACTTCCATTTTATCACCTATGTCATACAAAAGCAGCTCATTAGATAAACAATATGAAGATCTGTGCCCAGACATATGCGCTAGAAACTATATATTCATATAAGAAGGATCTTATTCAAATCATCAGACCAAAAAAAAAAAATGGAGTAGAGATTGATTGGTGTGGCATAATTTGCCTGAGTCATCAAATCACTCTTCAGGAAGACGTGAAGAATTTCCTTTCTTGTTATTTACTTATTTAGTTGTTGGTTGGTTAATTAGTTTATGTTTGGGGGATAGGGTCCATCTTATGCATTCCAGATGAGCCTCAAACTCGCCATGTAGCCAAGTCAGATCCTGAACTCATGATAATTCTTCAGCCTCAACCTGCAAGAGTGCTGAGAATATGAATAAGCCACCACACCTGTATTGAGGATGTATGAGGTATTTTCCAGGTGGTGTGAAAGAGAAGGAGGAGGAGGAGGAGGAGGAGGAGGAGGAGGAGGAGGAAGAGGAAGAGGAAGAGGAGGAGATAGCAATCATAGTTGTGGTTTTCATGGTAACTACTCATTGTCTACAGTTGCAATATAATAAGCCATAGATTGAATAATAATTTGAATAATAATTTAATAATGGGTTGGATGAGCCCAGCTGCTTCAGGCTCCTACCACAATAGCCAGAGATGCTCTCAATGCCTTCCCTTCCCACGGTGATAGACTGCATCCCATCTCAAGCATTCCTTCTTTAAGTTGTTTTTATCAGTATTTTGTACCATCGATAAGGAAAGTACATTAGGCCATAGTCGCCCAGTGGAGCACAGAAACACTCCATTCATGTTACCACCTCCCTTCCAACTCCACATTCTTCTCTCTCTACTTGGATTATCAAAGTGGCCTCAGGCCATGTCTTTCCCTCTGCAGGTCTTCATAGTTACACCCCACACTGAGACTTTGTTATATTGAACTACTTTCGCTTGCCTCTTTTCTGCCCTCCTGAAGGCCATTGGCCTTGTCAGTACTAACCAGTCTCTTGCTCAGTTCCCACTGCTCCTCTAGAGGGTTATCATCAGTCCATTCCCCCAGTTTTGCTATCCATGTTCCTTTGCACCTCAGCAGGCTCTTGTCTAGGTCTACAGCATCTACTTCAGTTCCTACCTTGCCAACTGGTACTAGTCACCCTCTCCCTGGTGTTATCTCAGTATGGGAAGCAAAACCAACTTGTTGGGTAATTGCATAAACTGTGAATTCCAGTAGTCTCTGGAATACTACATTGATTTTTTTTTTTTGTATATAAGACCCCATTTAGTCTTCTAGTTCATCCATGTATTAATAATATTTCTACTATCTGCAAGATGCTTTGCTAGGTCAAAGCCATACAATGGAGACAAAGGATAGAGAAGGTCCTGCCCGCATAGAGCTCTTCTACCAAGATGTTCAGATGATCAAACTAAACATGTGCTAGAGAAATAATAAGCAGCAGGGGAAAGAGGAAAGAATGAAGGGTCACCATTCAGAAGAAGATGCTAGGATAAGGTTTTCTGTGATGGTTTGTATGTGCCTTAATAGTGCCCAGGGAGTGGCACTATTGGAGTAGGCATGTGTGGCCCTGTTGGAGTAGGTGTGTCACTGTGGCCATAGACTTTAAGACCCTCATCCTAGCTGCCTGGAAGTCAGTTTTCTGCTAGCAGCCTTCAGATGAAGATGTAGAATTCTCAGCTCCTCCTGCACCATGCTTGCCTGGATGCGGCCTTGCTCCTGCCTTGATGATACTGGACTGAACCTCTGAACCTGTAAGTCAGTCCCAATTAAATGCTGTCCTTATAAGAGTTGCCTTGGTCATGGTGTCTGTTCACAACAGTAAAACCCTGACTAAGACATTTTCCAAGCACTTTTCACCAATATCTCAGGAAGATGCCCACCTTTGTAGGGAGTTGGAGATTTTCTATGCAATTAAAAAAGGCTTTTACACACCACGATCCAAAACCCAGAAGAGGCCTTTGTGGCCTGCATCACAAAGTGGAGGGGGGCATTTTGGTGAGAAGGGATTAAAGAGGTTGGCAAAATGTTGTTCAGCTGTCTTCCTGTACCAGAAGGATAACGTGAGGAAATGGTATTTTCTGATTTTTTTTTAAAGCGGAAAGTGAGCCAATGTCATCTGTGTATTGAAAAGTTGGGAAAACAAGTGTGTCTGACCTGAGAATAACTCTGAGGATAGTGCCAAAGGGTGTTGTTAAGGCTGCCAAGGGAAGGAAGCAACCCACAGTCCTACCCAGCCTGCAATGCCTGAGAAACACAACAATGACAACCATGGAAGATAGTCCCAGGGTGCACTAGTGGCACGTACGCCTTAGTGATAACCAATGCTGTCTACTTGAACTTAAGGCCCTCTCGACAAGAGTACATCATGCCCAGTCATGGAGACAACTGTGTAAGGCTACTGAGGTTATGGTTCTTAGAGGAAAGTTACAACCTCCACTTTTCTAAGCCACTGCAATTCTTGAGTAAAACAGAAAGAAAACAAGAATGACTGGAAAAGGTGAGGCAGGAGACCCATTGGGAAATTCCCGTTGAAATCCATGAAATTTATGTTAAAAGTGGAGTAATGAGAGACAGATGCACAGACAAGCTTTAGTCACACTCTGGAGACAGATTTGCTAAGTCTTAGAAACGTATCGGATGAGGGTGGCTAATTGAAGGGGCAGTTGGTTTTTAGACTTTTATGGCTTGCACCACTGAATAGATGGTATTCTTTTTTTTCTTTTAGGGATGAGAAACTCTGCACTTGAGAGATATATTTTGAATAGAAAAATTGAAAGCCTTGCATTGGACATCTTAAGCTGATATCAAGTATAGACATTTTTAAGCTTTGTGAAAACCATTGTTAAAATAAAAGAACAGCCAGAGTGTAATAAACAGAGCCACTAATGGTGGGGCTTGCTTCCTCTGTGTCAGACTGTTCACACACTCACTTATTTAATCCTCACACTCACCATATAAAGGAGTTGATATTGTAACTTCTATTTTTTCCGACGAGAAAAATGAGGTACAGGGCAGTCTGGTCGTCCAGCTCCCCAAGAGCTGTGTTTCTAACTGGAAGACTCGGGGCTCAGTCAGTTCTAAGCTATTAACTTCCAAGCCTGGTCCAAGCGCTGCACCTTAAAACCAGAGTGTTGATGCCAGAGAAGGGATTAATGTATTACTCATTCCAAATAATGCCAGCAGCAAGCAGACACAACGCTCTACCATGCCATGACAGGACCTACTAAAAACCGATCTTGATACATTTCAGCAATTCCATTATTGAAATAAGACTTTTTTTTTTTTTTTTTTTTTTTTACTTTTTTCCTGTTTTGTTATTGCTAGTGGTGGTTGGTTGGTTTCTTTTTGAGTCAGGGTCTCACTATATCACTTTGTATGGCCTAGAACTTTCTAGGTAGACCAGGGTGTTCTCAACCTTTGGCAGTTCTCCTGCCATTGTCTCCTGAGTACTGAGATGTCAATACATGGTACCACTCTTGGATTAAGATGACTTTTCTTATAACAGATACAATTACACACGTAGAGTATGGTCTGGACACTAAGGTCTTTTGCCTACATGTGCAGTGCTGGATAGTGACTTCTAAAAGAATTCTCAGCACCACCACTCAGCCTTCCTGCCTGGACACAGTTACCTGCACATACTCACTTATTCATAAGTGTCCCTCCAGAGGCTGTTTGTTGTCACAGTGAGCTGAGCCCTCATAGGTGCCCACCAGTCATGGGCCCTGCAAGTAGTTATAGTGACAACAATATAGAACCATCAAGTTACATAAGCTGTGTGAGCTGATGGCACACAGCACAGCAATGTTCAGCTATTAGGGGAGCAGAGGTGACATCTGCTGACTTTAGTACACACAGCAGTGACAACTGGAAATTAGGGTAGGTAGGGTGATAGCTTCACTGTGCACTGAAGTGACATTCAGCTATTAGGGTTGGTGGCGTGATATCTGCTGAGTGTCATACACCCTGCACGGACATCACAGGTGTCAGAACAGGTAAGTATGTGTGTGTCAGGGGGTTATACCTGCCCACTGTAGTACACATCACAGTGACATCCCTCTGTTAGGTAGGTGGTGTGATATCTGTTAAATGTAGTATGTTAGGATAGGTGGGGTGATTGATAGATGATGACTATAATGTATACTGTAGTGACACTTTGGCTGGGGACAAGGATCTGTTTTTGTGACAGCTTCCAGCCTCCAGAGCTTTGCACCATAGTACTTCTCAACACTGTACTAGCATCCTGCTGCTCCTGGCAGTTTGAACTGGTTTCTTTTAAGTCCCATGTGATGATCTGTTTAAAGTCATTTTTTTTTTAAACCCACTTAAAGGCTGTTAAATCTGAAGCGGCAGTGAGGACCTCCTGTTTATATTCTTCTTCGCTGCTTACCCACTTCATTCCTAGAGAAGTGTGAGACAAGAGCCCTGTTGGGGACAACAGCACAACAGCAGACTGTCTCCACTGACCACTTGATAGCCCTCTGTGGAGGAAGTTATATTTCAGTGAACGGAACTAAAATGTAACCTGGAAGCTGGCCAATCTTCAGGGTCCAGAGCACAGAGGAAGCCTTGAGAACACTTCAAAAATGGTAGATGTGTTCATCCATACTGTTCAAAACCCTCAAAAGTTATGGAAGGAACAAAGTTTATTGCAGAGAATATGCATGAATGCGTCGTGTGTGTGTGTGTGTGTGTGTGTGTGTGTGTGTGTGTGTGTGTATGTGTGCTTGCGCGCGCGAATGCGCACATACTTTGAGATAAGTCTTATTCTATAGGCCAGTCTGCCTTTGAACTCATGTTGATCCTCCTGCCTCAGACTTCCCTAACACTGTGATTACAACCATGAGCCATCATCCCACCTGCCTCAGTTCTACCTGCTTCCTCCACATCAAACCTCTTAAACTCCATAAACTCCTGTGGATACAGATTCCCTACCCTGAGGCTCTAAAAGCGTTATCAGCTTGAAATGCCTCTCAACACTACCTATCAAACCTGTCTCTCCTTTCAAGCCTCAGTCTACAGGTCATCTTCTCTCTGAAGCACTTCTCTGCTCACTCATCTTCTGCTCCAGATAGAGCTGACCTTTGCCCTTGTTTATGCCTCTGTTGCTTCTAACGAGAAGTAATTCCACGGCACTTCTGTAATAGTAATGTGGGCAGAACAATGCAATGCTGCCTATCAGAGTCCCTTCTCTTCAATCCTGTTCTTTGGGTCTCATGGGTACTGAGGAAAACATTTATCAAGAAGCCACATCCCCCAGCTCTCGCCGATCGCATTCTTCAACAGACACAAGTAGTCATAATCTGTCATACATAGGTGCTACAGCCAAATGCCAGAAAAGCAGAGAGAATAAGTCTTGTCCTCTGTATTTCTATATGATCACAAAGTAGAATGTTTTGGCCCCAAAGTCACAGGCTCTCCCATGCTGTTTATATCACAGACACTATAATGGACCTCCTTCCATGCTCTTTATACCCCAGGTACTATAGTGGGATTTCCCTGCAGCTAACAGCAGGACTAGTTTAGAGACTTCCCTTCTACAGTTCCGTGCTCATTTTTATATTTTTAAATTGAAAATTATACCTTTTACATAACATGTTTTCTAAAGTGCAGTCCTAAAGTTAGAAACATTTCAGGTCCAATAAAAACCTGCATCCACCCTGGCTCCAGGCTGCTGCAGTCATTTATCTGTGGCCACAGATTGTAAACAGAGCTGAGGAAAAGTCAACAGCGGTTCTGGGTGGGTTGCAGAGAGGTGGCACCTGCTTCCTCCTGGGTGGGGAGGCTGAGTGTTGAGTGAAGCAGGTCAGCCCTTGCCTCCCCTCAAAGAACTCAGACTGAAACCCCAAAGGCTGTTATTGTCTCCAGCTCCCCTGCTGCCCACCGCCCCTAACAGAGGTCAAAAAAGCCATGGCTCTACATGATCAACAGAAACGGCACCCCACTGGCTCACGGGTGTTCTTGATGCTGCTGAAATTCCGGGGAAACACAATGCCTACAGGCCAGAGAGGGGGGAAGGGAAGCGGGAAACAAAAACAAAAATGAGGTTACCTGAGGCCTCCCAGACCTGAAAAAGGAATCGCTTTCCCTGCCTTCAGCATGGGCTTTCTCGGTGGCCTAAACTAGTAGTACTGAGTCCAGATTATACTTGGGTTAGAATTTAGTTCTTTCAAGGTCCCAAGTACAGAATGAATGAATGAATGAATAAATAAATAAATAAATAAATAAATAAATAAATAAATAAATATTGGGGCTGCCTCTGCTTCCATTATGTAATGCAAACCACTCAAATATGTTTTTAGTGACACAATTTACATGTATGCTGAAATTAGGATATCCCCCCCCCCCCAGGTTTGGAGATTTGTACATTTGGGGCAGACTAGCGGACCTTCCTTTCTTCTCTAGTTAGCTTATCCTGCCTGTGCTCCTCTTTACTGACCCCTGTGCTCCCCTTTACTGACCCCTGTGCTCCTCTTTACTGATCCCTATGCTCCCCTTTACTGACCCCTGTGCTCCTCTTTACTGACCCCTGTGCTCCTCTTTACTGACCCCCGTGCTCCCCTTTACTGACCCCTGTGCTCCTCTTTACTGATCCCTGTGCTCCTCTTTACTGACCCCTGTGCTCCTCTTTACTGACCCCTGTGCTCCTCTTTACTGACCCCTGTGCTCCTCTTTACTGATCCTTGTGCTCCCCTTTACTGACCCCTGTGCTCCTCTTTACTGACCCCTGTGCTCCTCTTTACTGATCCCTGTGCTCCCCTTTACTGATCCTTGTGCTCCCCTTTACTGACCCCTGTGCTCCTCTTTACTGAACCCTGTGCTCCTCTTTACTGATACCTGTGCTCCCCTTTACTGATCCTTGTGCTCCCCTTTACTGACCCCTGTGCTCCTCTTTACTGACCCCTGTGCTCCCCTTTACTGACCCCTGTGCTCCTCTTTACTGACCCCTGTGCTCCTCTTTACTGACCCCTGTGCTCCTCTTTACTGACCCCTGTGCTCCTCTTTACTGACCCCTGTGCTCTTCTTTACTGATGGAGCGGTGGTGAGAGAGTCCCTACCCACTGTGTTTTGCTCATCTATAGTTGGTGTGTAATATCCCTTTAACCTTGTAGGTCTATTGATGCTCATTGTCTTTCCCCTTCCAAACAAAAAGGTTTCAAATACTTCTCAGGATTGTGCACCCTACTGACTTATACAGAGACAAGATGCTGATCAGATTACAGAGGCCATCCTAGGAAGGTACTGATGTATCTGATTTTACTCATTCCATAAATGCTTACTGAACACCTACCACGTTCCGGCTGTTGAGGGTACAGTGATAAACAGAGGAAATATTCCTTCCCTTGTAGGTTGCAGTCGGAACTCAGTGCTTGCTTATGGGATTGAGCCAGCTGTGTGAGTCCATGGTAAAGTATCCCGAGACTGTGATGAGGTAGTCTAGGCTCATGTTCCTTGCTTTGTGACTTTGGGCAATGTAGTTCTCAAGGCTCTGCACACAGCCAATTATTCCCTTCTCTTTAAAATCTGGTTAGAAATTGGATGTCCACATGCCCAAGATGTGTCTCACTCAAGGGATGCTTCTGCTCAGGAGATAAGAGCAGGAATGTACAGGCCCGTGGGGGTTTCCTCCTTGCCTCATTAGAAGATTCTGGCCTCGGAGAAAGAATGATTCTCTCTCCACTGTGTGTCTTATTTTGGAATTCAGAGTTTAGAGGGTGAACTAATGTCACACTGCGAGGCAGTGAAAACACCCTTTCTAAGGTTCAGAAAAGGATTGTGTTTCTTTACCGTCCTTTCATTTTTGATGGAAAAAATTGTCCTTGGGGGCTTCAATAGGGAATCAAGAGTAAGCATAGCTCCAATTTCTTCTGTCTCTTGCTCTTCTGTTTGATCTCCCCAAAATCTGCCCCCGCCTAGGAATGAATATCCTTGCCAAAAAGAAATGACTGAGAAATGTAGGGTTTACTCAAGAGTTTATGCAAATGAAGGGAAAGGGAAACCATTGAAAAAGCCTGTTAGACAGTGCCCACTTCTCTTTCCCAGATCCTCCCCCACCAAGTCACCAGCAGCAGCTTTAGTCCCCTCCCTGCAGCAACAACTGATGCCAAACCTTACTCAGAAAGCTCAGACTCTGTCCCCGATAGGCCAAGTTTGTCTGTGATTTTTCTCTTCCCTCAGGGTTAATCCTCCATGCCATCTCTACCCTGTCCTGCAGGGAGGCAGATGCAACCTGGATGGACATGGAGATCCAGTTCTGCCTCTGAGGAGATGCCGAAGTTGTGCTACAGGTTGCTCTCAACCGCCAACAAGCCTTATCATTCACAGCAAAAGCTTTGCTGAGTACGTTGAACGTTTACCACCACCCTTTGGATTTGAAGCTGGCCTGGCCTTCCCACATTTTAGCCCCTGGCAAACATTCTGCTTACTGCATGTTTTCTCTAACAGCCCCATCGCCTCCAGAACCCAACAGGTCTCAGGTTCCTATTTGCTTGACCCCTAGTAGATTACAAATTCCATGAGTGTAGGCGCTGGGGGCTTTTGTAGCTCAGCACCCAGTACAGAGCAGGACTCCATTAAGTACCCCGTGTATTCGTAGAATTAAGGAGTGAATGGAAAATGTGGGCTTTTCCACAGGTCATCCTACTGAGGGAATATGTACTGTGGTTTTTGTGGACAGTCCCAAGTATCAGCAGTCTACAATATGAAATCTGTCACAGGAAAGATCCAGTGTGATTTTAACTTTACCTCAGGATTCTCTCCTTGCCAGTCCTCCTCTAGAGCCTCACAGGAGATGCCATCATGGAGTCGTCATTTCATTTGCTGGCTTTCTTCTCTTGTTCTTTCAAAGCACAAGGCAAAGCAAACATAATATCTGGAGGTAAACAGACAAATAAACTAGATTTCACTATTCAGCCTTGTGGTCTTTAGAAATGTCTTAGCTGTGCAATGGTGGCACATGGCTGTAATCATTGCACGTGGGAGGAAGAGGCAGGAGGGCTATGGAGTTCAAATTATATACTCACCCCAGCTTGGTAGTATATAATCACAAGTACACTGACATACACACACACCAGTGGGGAGAATAAATTACCTTTCACTTCATTTTCCTTATGATAGAATGAAGACTCTTACCATAATAGTATTGTCAAAGAATTAGTTGGCACATATGGGCCCTCCTGGCACATACGAGAATTCTGTATATGTCAACATTAATCCTGTTAAAGTCTTTCTTTTCACTTTTGCGGTAACTGGACTATGCTCTGGAAGTTCGGTGTGATTCTCAGTTTCTTGCTTTCTTCATACTGTCAGATATTTTCTCCCTACAGCTGATTTTAAGTCTCCCTTGCCCTCCCTTGTTCCCTTCTCTGTTTCTACCCCACCCTTTTCTTGTTTTGGTGAGAATCTCTCCTGTAGCCCATGCTGACCTTGAACTTGCTGTGTAGACACGGGTGACCTTGAACTTCTCATCCTCCTGTTTCTACCTCCTGAGTCCTGAACTTGAGAACAGACTTTTCCAGACTTTGCAGCCAAGTTAATAATATGTCTTGAGATAACTTCAGACTTTTACTAAAAACCCTGCTGTCCCAGTGTGTGCTCAGTCTGTTTAAGTTTAACCCACCTTTAAGAGAACAATGTAACCAATCTTAATATTCCTTGAATTTTCCATGTGATCAGATTTTATAACCTAAGTTAACACATAGCTTTAATCTTAAATTACCTTATCTTCTGTGTCCCTGACACAGAATGATGTGTGTGTGTGTGTGTGTGTGTGTGTGTGTGTGTGTGTGTGTGTGTTGTGGTAATGATTTGTTGAGAGCAGCTAACAGGTTGGAAGCAACCTTAAAACAAATAGCCACCATCGATATTGCAAGCAGCATGTGGCTATGGATTGATAATGTCTGTTTACAATGTCGAGTGCTACACTCTTGAGTCATATGGGGCAGCAACTGCTACCCTTGTGAAATTCGATTGAAGAGTTTGTCTAAAAAGAAAATAATAATCCCCCATTCCTTTTCCCCATCATGTTTTCTGTGCTGCTCAGTTACCATAGAACAAAGCCTTTTGGAAGAACCAGACACAGTATCAGACACAAGCACAGATTCAGACAGACACAGGCACAGCTCACAGGCATAATGAACAGGGCACAGCTTTAGAGATGTACAACAGGCAGATCACAGATAGGCCAGTAACCACCAACTACAGGCAGACAGAAAGCAGGGAGAGAAAGTGGAGAACTCAAACTTGGGCTTGCTCTTGGTCAAATTAATCCAAGAGGAAGTAACTTTATTTTCATTGTTTATGCATCAAAGACATCTTCAGAGGCCATCTTTAGTGCATTAACCAATGCAGACCCCCAGCCCTGCATAACCCCAGTGTGGGATTCCATACCTGCCATCCCAGAACTCAGGAGGTGGAAACAGGAGGATGAGAAGTTCAAGGTCACTCTTGACTATAGCTTCCCCGTCCCACATAAAAGATGCTCTCTCAGCTCTCACTATGGTCCCTGGCTCTTACAGTTTTTCACCCTCTCTTCTCTGATGGTCCCTATGGCTCAGGTATAGGGATCATACAGTATAGTGGTGTAGATATGTCAGGTGGGGTCAGTTAGTCACCAGCTGGAGCTTTCTGTAATGGACCCCATCTGCTGAAGAAGCCAGAATCTGAAGGTACGTGTAGGATTTTAATGAACTACTCATCTTTCTTGAGCCTTTCCTCGTCTTTAAGACCTGAGGAAAAATGGCCTTCTATACATGGAGTTCCCGTTTGTTTCTTTTAAGTGTCTTTGCAGTGTTGGCTTAGGATCACTTGAAAATACCTACTGTCTTCAGATTCTCCCAGCTTCAGGAGAATGTGGAAAGCCAGTCTTCAAACACATACAAAACTAGTTAATAGTGAGAAGTTCTAAAGAGACTTTTTTATATACCCTGCTTATTGTGCATACTGGACAGGAACGCCACCACCAAGCTCATCTCTCTCTTACTTTTGCTTGATGTGGAGTCTTGCTAAATTGCACAGGCAGGCTGGCCTCTGAGTTGCTATGTATACCAAACAATCTTTGAATGTGTGATAGCCTTAGCTCCTGAGCAGCTGGAATTACAAGTGTGAACCACACCTGGCTTTATTGGCCAGAGGTTAAACACAGGTAATATCTCCAGGGAGGGGCAATGTACATAGTACAAGCAAGTTTATTTTTGGCTCTCCCTTGGGCTGCAGGTATAACCCTTTTATATTCTGACTTTATAGCATGTGGGCCTCTCAGCAAGCTTCTCATGGTGTCTAAACCCTTGGCTTTCTTGTCTATCTTCATAAAAGATATACAAATGAATTCTCAGGTTCGTTCAGGTCAGGAAACACCTTCACTATAGGATTTCTGAGGCAGGAGATTTGTATATGGATGCCTTGGTTACATTATTGTTCTTTACTCTTTTATCTTTGGGCAATGAAATGTTGCTAGAGAAGAGAGGATAAGAAAGCAATGTCAGTGGGGCAGTGGTGGCGCACGCCTTTAATCCCAGCACTTGGGAGGCGGAGGCAGGTGGATTTCTGAGTTCGAGGACAGCCTGGTCTACAGCGTGAGTTCCAGGACAGCCAGGGCTAAACAGAGAAGCCCTGTCTCAAAAAAACCAAAAGCAAGCAAGCAAGCAAGCAAGCAAGCAAGCAAAGATCAGGAAGAATATTCATTTGGGGCAGGGATCTCTCACACATTCCAGGCAGGGCTTAACCTGTTTTCTTTGCCTTACCCTGCTTATGATTTTTGCCAAGTTGGTTTCACAGTGGGAAAGCTGATTGTTTACACATGCTCAAACATTTGCTCGCTGACCCCACGGTTGGGTGCACCTTTGGGATAACCAAAGATAAAGAAGCTAAGATGAATTTAATTTTATCCATCTCCTGTAGACTGTTGAAAATAAACAACAACACATAGAAGCAGGAATACGTATACCTCATCGTGCACGGTTTCCATAACACAGACACAGAAGCTCTCACACAGTTCAAGGCTTGTAACCATGCTACAGCACCGGCTCAGCCAACCCTCTTCGGAACCAAACAAGGAACTACATGACTCCCAGCCCAGTGGGAACTACATGACTCTACAGCCCAGTGGGAACTACATGACTCGGTCAACATCACAGGATAGAACCGCTCCTAGGAATATAGCTCCCGATTTGGGCATAACAATTTCTTTCCACTATGCCATGTGTCTGGGTAACACACAATTTCTATTTCAATAGAAAATGATGAGTGTGTTCAACACACAGTGTACTTTATGAATGTAGCTTATGTGTCAAAGCTAATTTCTAGTATCTGAGTGCCCTTTCCGGTTCACTAGTTAGGAACCAGTATACAGCCAGGGATGCTGGCACATGTCTACAAATCCACCAGCTACGGGGCTGAGAAGAAAGGTTGGTGAGGTGGAGGCCAGCTGGCTATCTACTGAGTGCTACAGCATCCTTGGAAGCTTATATAATAAGACCCTGTTTTTTAAAAAAAATAGGATAAAAAAGAAAACCAGTATACATCAAAGTTACTTAAGCCTTCCATGACTATCAAAAAGAAAATTTTATTATTTAGATAATTTTCTTTTGGAACTTAGACATTGATATCCTGAGCACGGGTTTCTTCTTTGCTGACCACTCATGGTAAGATACAAGGATCGATAGCTGTATCTGGGAAGACCAGTGTTGCTTGGGGACCTGGTAGGAGTAAACTTCAGAACCCAATGCAAAACAAAAAGAAAAGATTCCGGAATGATAACTCTAAGTCTGTGTGCTGGTACATTCCATCTAGTCGCCTAGAACTAATTAGATCCGGCAGGTACATTTTTTTAAGCTTATTTTCTTTTGTTTTAACTACAAACGCAGAAAGTTCACTTATTTTGAGGTTTGTGTCACATCTGCAAGGGATCCAAAGTGAATATGGAAAGCATCTCCTTCAAACGTAGGTTGTGCCGTCAGAGGAGCTGCGTGTGCCGGTGGAGTTTAGTGTTTGAACGAAGTCTCATGAACAAGAACTGAGGGTGACTCAAACATAATCTCTGTTAATAACAAAGTGTCTAGCCAAGAAAATACAAGCGGATTTGTTTATCCTTATTTGTCAACCTGACACACCCCAGGTACATCAGCAAGGAAAGTTCCAATGGAGGAACTGCCTAGATCAGGTTAGCCTATGGGCAGGTCTGCTTGGGGGAGTGGGTAGTCTGGACTGGTGATTGATGTAGGAGAGCCCAACCCACTGTGGGAGGCACCATCCCTAAGCAGGTGGTCTTGGCCGCCCACAGGAGCTATGGCTCCGTGGTTAGGAGCTCTGTTGTTGAGGCAGAGGGGCAGTGTTTGGTTCTCAGCACCCATGGTGGGTAGCTTGTGATGTCAGTGAGGGGGAGAAAATGAAGGTCTCAGATTGTCCATGTATGCTTTCTTTGTAGCTCCTTCAGTAAGTAGCAGGAAAGCCTCTGCTAGACATTAGATAGTCTTGTTGATACGAATTTGATAGAAGGAAATAAAACTAAGTCCTTTTCTTCGTGTGCATATATTTCAGGGCAGGGACAGATCACCTTTGGCTATAAAAAGGCTTTATGGATTTGTGGTACCCAGCCCTGCTGCTATAATGCAGAAGTTTCTATAGAGAGACAAAGTTTCTATAAGCCATGACTTCATTCTAAGTAAACTTCATTAAAACAGGTGAAACCCGGCATGAAGGTGGAGAATGGAAGGTGCTTGGCATCTCCACACTCTGGAGGTGAGGGTTCATGAGTTCAAGGTCACCCTTGGCTGCGTTAGAGGGTTCGTGTCAGTCTGGGCTAAAAAAGACCCTGTTTCGACTCCCACCACTACGATGGTCAAAAATAAAATAAAATAAAAGATTTTAAATAGAGAGCCAAAGAATCAGATGCCATTTTGAAGGAGGATTTCTACTGGGTGTTTCAGAACGAAGTACAAAAACAAAACAGCGAAAGCCTTTAATCCCAGCACTTGGGAGGCAGAGGCAGGCGGATTTCTGAGTTCAAGGACAGCCTGGTCTACAGAGTGAGTTCTAGGACAGCCAGGGCTACACAGAGAAACCCTGTCTCAAAAAACAAAACAAAACAAAACAAAACAAAACAAAACAAAACAAAACAAAACCCAACCAACCAAAACAACAAAATCATAAAATCATGTGTGGTTGTTAAGATTTTGAGTTAAACACCACAGCACCCATGACAAGTACCAGTTTGTATTGGAGCAGCAGACAAAATCTGAGCAGCAGTGTAGATAGATCTGGAGTACGGAGTTGAGCAATGGGCCCAGAGGCATAATAGATCAAAGGTTGAGTTTATTATTCTTCATTTCTGTCTGTGAGCATGTGTGTGTGTGTGTGTGTGTGTGTGTGTGTGTGTATGTGTGTGTGTGTGTGTGTGTGTGTGTGTGTGTGTGTGTGTGTGTGTGGTGTGTGTTGTGTGTGTGTGTGTTTACATTTTGGTTTATGTCCTTTCTATCTTGCTTGGTTTTACTACAGGAGAAGGTCTTTCTTTTCTTTTCTTTTCTTGTCTTTTCTTTTCTTTTCTTTTCTTTTCTTTTCTTTCTTTCTTTCTTTCTTTTTTCTTTTTCTTTTTTTTTCTTTCTTTCTTTTTTTTTTTGAGACAGGGTTTCTCTATATAGCCCTGGCTGTCCTGGAACTCACTCTGTAGACCAGGCTGGCCTCGAACTCAGAAATCCGCCTGCCTCTGCCTCCCAAGTGCTGGGATTAAAGGCGTGCGCCACCACTGCTCGGCAGAGAAGGTCTTTCTTTTAAACTGTTTACTTTGTATAAAGCATTTATCTATGCATTCATTTATTTTAATATGTTAACATGGCTCACATAAGACCATCTTCATGCCAGTGTATGAATGAAATCCGAATACATGCCTCAGCCTGTGCCCTTACCGTCTTCATGGGACAAGGTTCTGCTATGTAGTCTTTTCTGGCCTGACACTTGGGTATACCAGGCTGGCTTGACCTTTCAGCAGTTTGCTTGCTTCTGCCTCCTGAGTGTTGGAATGGAAGCCTCACATCGTCACATTAGATCTATGAGAAATTCAAAAGCTGTTTTTGTAGTTCTGAGGATTGAACCTACAGGTAGAAACCTGCTAAGCAAGCACTTCCCACTGATCTATATCCCAAACAATTGTGGGGGAAGAATGGGAGGGGCGCAGTTAAGCTGTTTTCAGATGCACCAGAAGACCGGCATCTGATCCTACTACAGATAGTTGTGAGCCACCATGTGGTTGCTGGGATTTGAACTCACGACCTTCGGAAGAACAGTCAGTGCTCTTAACCACTGAGCCATCTCTCTAGCCCTTGTGTGTGGTTTTGATGTAAGATATAAAACAGCATGTTTCTATGCTGATGTAAAACTCTAATAGAAAGAGAACAACAGAGATAGAGCAAAAGCAAGTGATAACTGTAGGAAGTAAGGGCATCATTTTGAGTAGAGATGAACAAGCAAGACCTAGTACACAAGAGTAGGCCTTGACTCTAAGAACACGGGCAAGCATCTCTTATAATAAACATGAGGTTACACTGGCAAGCAAGTTATTGTGAATGCCTGGGAGTATGTGGCTACTCTACAGATCACCAGTGGAAAGTGATGATGAGAACTTCTGCCACGTTTGCTCTCTAATTTCTATTCTTTGTTATCTGAAGACAAAAAAACTCAGTGATTAGTATGGGCAGCTAAGAACATCTCAGAAATAAATCCCATGGCAGCTTTAAAGGAGGTAAGGCATGTAGCTTAGCGGGAGGGGAAGTACATTCCAGGAATATTAAGTAGATGATGTAACAGCTTTCGGGGATCTCTTGTGACTTGGGCACACTGCAGCCTAGCTCACAGTACTGGAATGAGCTGTATGATGATGAATGGAAGGTAGGCTGTCATCAGAGCAACATAAAAAAGTTATGAAAAATCTAAGTGTTATTTAATCAGCAACACTGTCAAGCAGTGGGAGCCGTCGAAGGGTCTGTAGAGCAAATATAAAAGGTGACGCAGTCTATAATATCTACTCCACTAGCAAATACTGACGAAGAGGTTTCTTGTTCCAGTCTCACTGGGGCAATCTCGGGCTTGACTTCTAAAGGTATCAAAGCATAGGCCAACACGGCTGATTGTATGCAATCAACGCATGCAATCAAAAACTGTGACAAAGACGACGACTGTCCAGCAGGTAATATGGAGACAGAAATGGGAAACAGAAAGTTAAACTTGATAGTTAAGGATGATCAACACATGTATAAAGTGGATTTCAAAATTCTAAGACAGTATAAAGAAACATTCACTTAATGGGATATGAATTCAGGCATACTCATATTCAGAAAACAGTGATACCTTTTAGGGCAGTATTAACTGTGCCTATTCTGAAATATTACATCATGCTGGGCCGATACCTAGTGGGTGTAAACCGTTTCAGAACAAGAGGGCAATGGGTCACACTGTCTGTATTCTTCATTCCTACTGGTTGACTCAAGTCTGCCCGAAAGTCAAAGCCTTTGTTCTTCAAGAACAATCAACTTCAAGGGCAAAGTTTGTCCAAAGGAATTTCAAACTGGCGTTTAATATGTTCTTTTAAACTTAACATCTCAAAATAAAACTGTGATTTTCATGTCAGTCAGAAACTGTCAAAGCACAATGGTGCTCACATTCAAGAATAAGACAATACGCTTTAACAAAAACACAATTTTAATAGGGAAGCATAGAGTAAGGCGGGTATACGACCCAATATACACATAACACTTAAAACCACAAACTTCCTTACTCCACACACGGCTGGGTAAATGGTTCACTGTTGCAACCTTGAGTCAGCCATTCAAAGTTCAGACATTCAACTTCCTTCCAAATAAACAATGACCTAGTAAGAAAGCTTGAAAACTTAAGAGAACATTTTTTTTCTCTCCAATCACCAGAATTAACAGTAATAAATAAATATAAAAGAAAAAAGGGGAAGCAAACAAAATGTCATTCCTTATCATAGTAACTCTAATAAATCATCATTTCCTTTGGAAATGCAAATTTTGCACCGTTTCCACGTGCACACTAGAAGAGCTGAGTAAAAAGTTAAGGCTTTTTTTTCATATAAACCAGCTTCAAAACGGTGGCCCTAGAACTTGCTGAGAACGTGTGGCAGCAGCATTTTATTGTGTTAATTCAGATGGAGGCTCACTATGAAGCCCCAACTGGCCTGGAGGTCTCAGGCTGACCTCTAAACTCACAGAGATCCACCTGCATTTGCCTTCCAAAGATGCTGGGGTTAAAGGTGTTCATCACTGTGGTGGTCTTATATTCGAATGCTTAGTCACCAGAGAGTGGCACTATTTGAAAGGATTAGAATAATTTCGGGGAGGTGCTTGTGGAGTAGGGGTGTCTATATTGAAGGAAGTGTGTCATTGGGGGTGGGCTTTGAGGGTTCAAAAGCCCATGTCAGACTGACTCCTCTCCTTTTCCTCTCCCCTCCTCCCCTCTCTCTGCCTGTGGATCAGGATATAACTCTCAGCTACTGCTCTAGGACCATTCATGCAGTCATGCTTACCCCCATGGTGGATAATGGGCTAAACCTCTGAAGCTGTAAACCAGTCCCAATTAAACATTTTCTTTTATAAGCATTGCCTTAGTAAGGGTGTCCTTCCACAGCAATAGAACAATGACTGAGACAACCGTCATACCTAGCCAATATAGTCTTTTTTTATGTAACTTTTAAAATTTTTATATCTTTTTTATATCTTTCTTTCATATAGTATATCTCCACTGAAATTTCTTCTCCCTCCCCATCCCCCCAACACTCCCCTCCACCTTTCCTCTCCCCCAGCTCCACCTGCCTCCTTCTCCCCTCAAGAAAGAACAGGCTTCCTGGGGACATCAACCTAATATAGCATAACTAGCTACAATAAGACCAGGTATATACCATCATATCAAGGCTAGACAAGGCAACCCAGTAAGAGGAAAAGGGTTCCCCAAGTAGGCCAAAGAGTCAATACAACCCCAGGTCCAAATGTTAGGATTCCCAAAGAACACCAAGCTACTCAGCCATAACTCATATGCAGAGGAAGTAGGTCAGACCCCTCTGAGTTCTGAGCTCTCTGAGTTCCCTGAGCCCCTGTTAGTTGATTCTGTGGGCCATGTTCTGCGGTGTCCCTGACCCCTCTGGTCCTGATCCTTCTTCCCTGTCCACTGCAGGACTCCCAGAGCTCTGCCTAATGTTCAGCTGTGGAACTCAGCATCTGCTCCCATCAGTTGCTGGATGAAGTCTCTCTGGTCTCTTTGATGATGATTTTTCCAGTCCCAGCACACTCTGCAGTCAGGACAAACTGTAGGTGAAAGATATTACAGTTGGGTTGATGTCCCAATCCCTCCATTTTGGGCCTTGCCTGGTAATAGAAAATGACCAGTTTAAGCTTCATGACCCCATTACTAGGGGTCTTTGCTAGAGTCACTCCTGTAGATTCCATTGAGTTTCCACTGTACTAGGTCTCTACCCCATTCATGAAGTGCTCCCCACCCCCAATTTCAGTAATTTCTCCCAGTTTTTTCTTCCTCCCTTCCCCGGGATGATCCCTTCTGTTCTCAACCCCACTCACCCCCAGCCTACCCAATATGTTTATTCTATTTCCACTTCCCAGGGAGATCCTTGCATCCCACTTAAGCCTTCCTTGTTCCTTAGCCTCTACAGGCCTGTGGACTGTAGCATGAGCACCGTTCTTTTTCTTTATAGCTAATATCTATTTGTAAGTAAGTACATAGCATGTTTGCCTTTCTTGGTCTGGGTTACCTTACTCAGGAGAAATTTTTATTTTGTAGTTCCATCTATTTGCCTGTGAATTTCATAATGTCACTGTTATTAACAGATAATTAATACTCCATTGTGCATATGTATCACATTTTCTTTATCCATTCTTTGGTTAAGGGACATTTAGATTGTTTCCAGTTTCTGGATATTATGAGTAAAGCTGCTATGAACATAGTTGAGCAAGTTTCCTTGTGATAGTCTCCTTGTGATAGGTCCTTTGGGTTTATTACCCAGGAGTGGTGTAGCTGGGCCTTGAGGTAGATTAAATTCCAATTTTCTGAGAAACCACCATCTTGACTTGCAAAGTCCAGCCAGTGTTTTTAAAACATAAAATGTCATTATACTGTATACCATGAACAGGTCCTCTGATAATTTAATCCCAAAATTTTCACCAAATATTACTTCAACTACAGCTTTCCCTCAGGAAGCATAACTTATGTTGTTAGGGTTCTACTTATTAAAGAGAATGAGGGCTGGCCCTCCTATCAACCTCTCTACACACTACAATACACACCATCTCATGGGGTCCCACCTAGAAGCACAGGAAGGTCCTTTGGGACCATTCTCTTTGCCTGCCTATCAGTCACCTATGGACCTTACCATCTGGCACTGCATGGTACCCATTCTACCAATTTGACCACCTATTAGTCACTCATCCACCATGCCACCCAGCATCTCTAAAGTCTGACCAGTAGCTCCAGGTAAAGACTTCTAGAGCCAGACCAACACCCAGGGACTGTAGCATCCTCCAGCCCACTCCACCAAAGAATGGTGTGACATCCTGTGCCGCACCCACAAGGGGCATTGTCCATTCCTACTGTGATCCCATTCACTGCTACCCAAGGACAACTTGCAGAACCTGGTGATCTCCCACAAACTTCTAACAAATGGCAGCAAGAATTTTCTAAGCCAACAGAAAGTTTCCTCCTGAGCTCAGAATTTACATCTATCCCTGGCTGATCTGAGACTACTTCTGACCTCTTATTTGTACATCAACCCAGAGGATATTAAAATTCTAAATGCTGGTGAACTAAATACAGGGGTACCCAATTTCATGAAAGAAACATCATTCGATCTAAAATCACAGATTGATCCTAACACAGTTACAGTTGGTGCCTTCAATACCACACTTGCAACAATAAAGTCATCCAAGCAAATATCAAACAGAGAAACTCTGGAGTTGAATGACAACATAAATCACAGAACTCTATCCAAATACAGAAGAAATCATTCTTTGCTCAGCTACCCATGGAACTTCCTTAAAAATTGAACATATATTAGAATATAAAGCAAATCTCAAGGACAATTGATATCACATGGTATACCATATATGACCACAGAGAAATACAGTTTTATATCAACAACAATAGAAATGATGGAAATTATACAAACCTAGGAAGGTAAACATTAAACTACTGAATGAAAATTGGGCCAAGGAAAGAGATCAAGACAGATATTTAACAGTTCCTACAATTAAATGAAAATGCAAATACCCAAATCAACAGGACGTAATGAAGGCAATCCTAAGAAGAAAGTTTGTAACTTTAAGTGCCTAAGTTAAAAAAAAATGGAGGGATCTCATATGGGGTGGTTTGAATGAGAATGGCCCACACAGGCTCATATATTTGAATATTTGGTCCCCAGTTGGTAGAATTGTTTGGAAATGATTCAAATGAGTGGCATTTTTTGGAGGAGGTGTGTCACTGGGGGGAGGGGCGACTTTGAGGTTTCTAAAGCCCATGCCTATCCCAGTCTTCCACCATCTCTTTTGAACTCCTATTTGTGAATCAAAATGTTAGCCCTCAGTTACTACTCCAGCACCATGCTGGTGTGCCATAGGATGGACGCGGACTCTAACCCTCTGAAACCATAAGTCCAAAATAAACTCTTGCTTCTGTAAGATGCCTTGCTCATGGTGCTTTCTTACAGCAATAGAAAAGCAACTAAGGCAGCACTGAGCACAGTAGTAAGGATTACAGCACTGAATACCATGTAAAAAACCAGAGAGGTCTCATACTAATGGCTTAATATTGGACCTGAAGGTTTTGAAGAAATAAGAACAAACAACACCCAAGAGAGTAGAAGGAACAGATGACAAAAGCCAAACTGAAATTTGCAAAATAGAAAAAAAAATGATACAAAGAATCGATGAAACACAGCTAGTTCCTTGAAAAAAAAATACCAAGATTGACAAACTTTGGGTCAAATTACCCAGAAGAAAGAGAAGGTCTAAATTAATAAAATTAGAAGCAAAAATGGAAATCTTGAAACAGATATTGAAGAAACTGAGTCATAAGAACACACTTAAAAAGATCTATGTTCTGTTAAACTGAGAAATCTAGATGAAATGCATGAATTTCTATATGCATGCCCTACCAAAATTAAATCAAAATAAAGTAATTCAAATAGACCTTTAACAACCAATATGATAGAAGCCGAAATTTAAAATCTTCAACTAAAAGCCCCAGAGTCAAATGGGTATGTTCAGAATCCCATTTAAAGAATTAACGCAAATACTCCTCAAACTAGCCTATAAAATAGGAAGGGAATGACCTCCTCCAAACTCTTTTAATGTAGTCATATTACCCTAACACCAAAACCAGACAATGTTGAACAATGAACAGAAATCATAGGCCAATATCTCTGATGAACATAGATGTAAATTTACTCAATAAAACACTTGAAAACCAAACTCAAGAACACATCAAAAAGATTATTAGCTATGCTTAAATCTGCTTCATATCAGAGATGCAGGGATGGTTTAAGCATGCAGATAAATAAATGTAAAATACCACATGAATATACTCAAAGATAGAGGTCACTCCAGGCAGGGTTGGCATAAACCTTTAATTTCAGCACTTTGGAGACAGAGGCAGGCCAGTTTCTGAGGTTGAGGCCAGCCTGGTCTACAGAGTGAGTTCCAGGACAGTCATGGCTATACAGAGAAACCCTGTCTCAAAGAAAAAAAAAGATAGAAATCACATAACTCATTAGATGAGAAAAGATTTTTGAAACAATTCAACTTCCTTTATGATACAAGTTCTAGAGACTGGATGATATTAGAGACATAGTTAAATGTAATAAAGGCAATATATAAGTGAGCTTATAGTGAATATTTTCCTAAACAGATAAAACTCAAAGTGTTTTCACTAAGATCAGAAACAAGACAAGCATGCCCACTCTTTCCACTCCTGTTCAAAATACTATTTGAAATTTTAGCTAGAGTAGTAAGACACATGAAGGAGATAAACGGGATACAAATAAGAAAAAATATAAGTATCTTATTTGCAGATATTATGTTATTATACATACAAGAACCCTAGAGACTGCTAGAAAACTACTATAACTAATGAAAACATCCAGGAAAGTTACAGGATACAAACTTAACACACACCCACATCAGTATCTTTCACTAAAAAGATAACAAACATACCAAGAAAGAAATCAGGGAAACAATCATATTCAAAATAGTCTCAAAAACATCTTGAGATAAATCTAACTAAGGGGGTGAAAGAATTGTACAAAGAAAACATTAACACATGTAAGAAAAAAAAAAGAACACAAAAGAATATGGAAAGACCTCTCAGGACCGTGGATTGTTTTTGATTAATACTATGAAAATGATCATCTGGCCAAAAGCAATCTACAATCCCCATCAAAATTCCATGACTTTTTTGACAAAAATGTAAAATAATACTAAATTTTACATGGAAACACACACACAGAGAGAGAGAGAGAGAGAGAGAGAGAGAGAGAGAGAGAGAGAGAGAGAGGAGAGAGAGGGAGAGAGAATGAAACAAACCAGGATAGTCAAAACAATCATGAACAATAAAAGAATTGCTAAGGTATCACCTTCCTTTGTTTTAAATTATAATATAGAGCTATAGCAGTTAAAACAATGTTATTAGCCGGGTGTGGTGGCGCACACCTTTAATCTCAGCACTGGGCAGGCAGAGGCAGGCAGATTTCTGAGTTCAAGGCCAGCCTGGTCTACAAAGTGAGTTTCAGGACAGCCAGAGCTATACAGAGAAACCCTGTCTCGAACAAACAAACAAACAAAAAACAAAACCAATGTTATTGTTTTAATATTACTAATGTTTTTAATAATGTTATTTTAAAATCCCAGATTGATCAGTAAGATAGAAGTGAGAATCCAGATATAAGCCCACACATCCACGCCACCTGACTTTTGATGAAAAGTCCAAAAGTATGCAGCAGACAGAAGAGAGCATCGTCACCAAACAGTGAGAGCTAAACTGGGCAGCTGCATGGGGAAGAGTAAAAGAGCATCCTGTCTCCCACCCCACATAAAACTCAACTCCAAATGGAATCACAGGCCCATAAATAAGACAGAGTAGCCCAAATCTGATAGAGGAGGAAGTAGAGAGTGTGTGTGAACATATGGGCATAGGAAAAAAACTTTCTGAACATGAACTAAGACTAACAACTGACAAACGGGACCACAAGAAACTAAAAAGGGGGGCTGTAAAGGAAAAGACACCATCATTTGTTTGAAGAGGAAGCCAACAGAATGGGGGGAAAGCTTTACAAACTGTACATCTAACAGAGTTCATGCCTATACTAGCCAAAGAACGCACTGACATAACATCAAGAAAATAAGCAGTCAGAGTTGAAAATGGGGACATGGAACTAAACAAAATTCTCAGAAGATGATACATGCGAGGGGCTGAGAAATATTTTTTAGAATGTTCAACATTTTTAGCTGTCAGGGAAATGAAAATTAAAACTCCTTTGATATTTCATCTTACCCTAATCAGAATGTCCAAGATAAAACAAAACAAAACAAAACAAAACAAAACAAAACAAAACAAAACACTAATGACAGCAGATGTAGGCATGGCTGTAGAGAACGGGAGGCAGCTATCTACTCAGTGCTGGTGGGACTGAGTTGATATTCCTAGTCATCCAGAAATAGATCTGCCCAAGAGACTCACTACCTTCCTATAGAGACATTTACTCTTCCTTGTTCATTGCTAGTCTATATTCTCAATAGCCAGATAATGGAACCAGCCTAGATGTTCATCATCTGAGAAGCAGGTAATGAAAATGTGATATTTTTGTTTAGTGGAATATTATTCAGTTGTGAAAATCAAATTATGAAATTTATAAGTAAATGGATGAAACTGGACATAACAAGCCTGGGTGAAGTAACCCAAATCCAGAAAGACAAATATCAAAGGCCTTCTGTCCTATGTAGATGTTACCTTTGAGTCTCTAGATATGTGAAATGAAGTCATTTTCAATACCCATATATGTTAGGGAAACAGTAACAGGCCAGGGGGCTAGAGGGGATCTCTCAAGTCAGGGGACGTAGGATATAGTGACACAAAGTGGAGAAGGGACTGATGAAGCAGGAAGGGTTAAGCGGAGTGGGCAATGGGAGGACAGAGCACAGGAGAGGATATGATCGCTCTTCTTGTAGCAGATGTCAGTTAACACAGAGGTCCTCAACTGGTCAACAGGCAGGAGGAATCATGGGAAGGGCGACTGACATTAAAAGCCCTTTGAAAGCCATGTGAAACCGTTGAGCCACACAGAAACCTACTACTGTAGAAGTTTCCAAAGATATATTCATATACACACTGAATTTATATGAATGCTATATTCATGTCAGAAATGCTACGAAAAAGTGAGAATTAAAGAAAGCTAGAGGTTCTGCCTCCTGTGCCTGAGTGTCAGCAGTGGAGTATTGTGTATGGCACTTTCAGCACCAAAGAATTAAAAAAAAAAATGGAACCAAGGTCACTGTAACAAAGGTCGTTCTTCGTGAGGTACTGGCTAACCTCTCTACATTCACTTTTCTTAAATCCTGTCTTGAGAAAGTAGGGGACTTGGCCAGGAAAATGAGCTGGTTAGACCGTGCTGGCCTCCTCCCTATCTACCCCCTGAACCACATTTACAGCACAGGTTGCTTTAGTCTTTGCTGTTCTTCACTGGATACTTCTATCAAATGGGATTTGCTGTTGTTGCAACTACTGGTATCTTGTTGAAAGAGACTTTCTTATTATAAATTAAATATCCAGTAAATATGTTACTTCCTGGCTATAGAGTCCATTGTGTCTTCATAGCTAAGTTGAATAGGAATAGCAATCATAAAGTGTTCATGAAGGATATAATCAGAACTGTAGGGCTTAAGATCATTTAGCTAAATAGTCTTAGCAATTTATTAAGAAGAAAGCCTATCTTAATTACTCATATACTATAGAGTAGAAGGCATGTTTCTCCACTTTTATATCTAATTCTACTCTTATGGTAGGAAACTCATTCAAATGGAGTCAAACACGATTTTGTATTCTTAGAAATACATTGAAAAAAAAAGAAAATACCTAATAAAAATTGGAAAAAAAAAAGAAATACATTGAACGATTCAGGAAGTTTTTCTCTTTGTAGCCGATAGACAGGCCGGACAACGGCAGCTCACACCTACAATGCTGGCACTTGGGAGGCTGGGGCTGGAAGACTGTGAGCATGAAGCCAGCCTGGGCTACACGATGAGACACTGCCTCAAACAAGCAACAGACAATGAAACCGTCTATAATTGCCACATTGATTTTTTTTTTTTTAAAGAGCACTGCTCTAATACCGAGAGGGCAACACTGAATCTTTTAGTTTCCATGAAAAATAAAATAAAGTGGTATTGCCACTCTTCACTAGGGATTCAGGCATGGCATTGACTATCACAATGAAATCTGCTCATCACACAAGACCCTTCCCTATTGTTCAGTAAATCTCTCTAAAGGAATGTCTTTGGTTATCCTTACCTCTGTCCTACAAAGAGGTAGGGGTGTTGGTGCCCAGGATGGTGGGAAGATACTTGGTGAACATATTAGGTGGGACTCCTGCTTCAGCCTCACCACACAACGTTGAGTAAGTGATTTCATTTTGTTGACACTCTTTTCCTTGGTTGAAACGGGCAAGGTGAGAGTGGTGGCTCATGCCTGTCACCCCAGGATTTGAGAGGCTGAGGCAAACTTGATGTTACAAGTTTGAGGCCCACTTGTGCTACACAGTGGTCCAAGCCAGCCGCTAGGATGGTCTCTCAACAAACAAAACAGAAGAAATGAAGAAAGGAAGGAAGGAAGGAAGGAAGGAAGGAAGGAAGGAAGGAAGGAGAGAGTGTGAGAGGTAAGAGGAGAGAAAGGGGAAGCAAGAAAGAAAATGAGGACAAAAAAATATTTTCCCTTGAGTTATTCAAGGTTGTCATCAATATCAAATGAAAGGCATAAAATGAGTTTTTGGTTTGTTTGTTTGTTTAGCTGAAACCCTTGAACCACAAGCATAACGGTCAATACCGGGAATCCCAGCATCCTGGAGGTGGCAGCAGAAGGGCTGGCAGTCAGAGTCAGCCTCAGCTACCATATGGAGCTTGAGTCCAACTTAAGGCTACATTGTATCCTGGTTTATTCCCCTCTCCTATTGTTCATCTTTTACTAAAGACATGGAATTAAGCATCTATTACTATTTATTTTCTCTAATTTAAAAAATATTTAAATATACCTGTGGATATAATTATCACAGCATATTTTGTTACAATCAGGGGTGCGGGCATATGTGTATGTGCTTGTGCATGTGCGTGTGTGTGTGTGCGTGTGTATGTGTGTGCATGCTTGAGGATCCTGGAGAAGTGCTATTGCTCTACAATAACCACATTGTGGTGGTGGACCGGAATACCTTCGAGGACATGGCCCAGCTGCAGAAACTCTACTTAAGCCAGAACCTGACCTCTCACTTTCCTCTGGAACTGATCAAGGGTGGGAACAAATTACCCAAATCTACACTCTTGGATCTGTCCTCCAACAAGCTGAAGAAGTTGCCCCTGACTGACCTGCAGAAATTGCAAGCCTGAGTCAAGAATGGACTGTACCTGCATAACAACCCCCTGGAACATGACGGAAAGCTCTTTTCACACTGGCAGTCCCAGCAACTGCGTTCTGTGATGGACTTCCAAGAGGACTTGCATTGCATGCATCCCAAGAAGCTGCACAACATCTTCAGTCTGAATTTGCTCAATAGCAGGGAGTCCAAAGAAAGTGCCTGGGAGGCTCACCAAGCGCTACAAAATAGACAATATATTAGAAGAATAAGAATCTGAAAGGCCTGTGTGTTAGGTAGCATCTACTTACTACGTACTACAAGAAGAGGCAGACATGTTCCTGTTAGATGCTCCAGGTTCAGGGTTGAGAAACTTACCCAACTGTGCCCTTAAATCTTCTCACCCACATTGTACTTGCATCTAAGGAAGTCTTTGAAAGCCCTGTCTGTTGTTGTTGGAATTCTTAAGAAAGAAAAGGCTCTAACAATATGACCTGCCAACAAGAGAGAAACCAGCCAAAGATGTATGTCAAAGCCCAGGTCTCCACTTCCCTTCTGTGGTTGACTTTGGATCTGGATCATAAGGAAACAGGAAGCAGAGAGTAAAGGCATTAAATGGGAGAGTGTCTTCATTTACACTAAGTACTGCTGCTGCCTCTCTGCTGTGTGTGCTGGGATGGTTGAACTGCAAACGTCAGGAACGTCTTCCATTTCTGCCTCCTATCTTGGTGTAGGCGGGCTCATAGACACACGCTACCATGGCCAACTTTATGGGGTTCTGGGGATTCGAACTTAGGATTCGAGCCAAAAACAATTGGTGGAGTCTGGCTGCATCATTTGAGGACCATTTGTCCTAAATCATCCAGGAATAATTAACATCATGATCTAGGTTTACTCTTCCAATGTCATTTAGTTGTCTTTATCAGTAGTTCTCAACCTCTGACTAGCAACCTCTTTGAGAGTTGAACAACTCTTTCATAGGGGTTACCGAACACCATTGGAAAACACAGATACTTACATCATGACTCATAACAGTAGCAAAATTATAGTTATGAAGTAGCAACAAAAATAACTTTGTGGTTGGGGGTCACCACAACACCAGGAACTGTATTTAATGGTCACAGCAGATTTCTGCCAAATGTATATTCCCATGTAGCATATTAAAGTAAAAAAAAAATTGTAATTCAAACCTTTATTAACCTGAGCCATCTGTACAGTTCCTGTTTGCTTACACTTTATATCCAGCTCATTCTAATCTTAATGAGCACCCCCTCAAGCTAACATTAGCTTTTACTCCATGATAAACTGTACCCACATATGCCAGCCTTCCACTGTCCGTTTTGGATGTTTCATTTCTCAGCAATCCGTGTGTATTAATATTACAACTCAAGTTGGTTTTGTTTTGTTTTTCTCAGACAGGGAGGGGAAGAGAGAAACATGATCAGCTATTGGGTAGGGTGAACCGAACTGAAGCCCTGAGGGCCAGCAAAAAGAATGGAAACAGGCAACCTCAGGAGGTAGGAGATGGAAAGGCCCTCTAGAATGTACCAGAGGCCTGGGAGGTGAGAGACTCTCAGGACTCAAAGAGAGGGACCTTAGATGAAATTCCCTACAGTGGGGAGAAAGAACTTGTAGAGCCCGCCTCCAGCAGAAAGACAGGGCATCAAGTGAGAGATGGGGTTGCCACCCCACAGTCACAACTCTGACCTATAATTGTTCCTGTCTGAAAGAAGTGCAGGGACAAAAATGGAGATGAGCCTAAGGAAAAGGAGGTCCTGTGACAGGCCCAAAGTGGATCCACCTCTAGGGGAGACCCCAAGGCCTGACACTATTGCTGGGGATATGGAGTGCTCACAAAAAGGGACCTATCATGACTGCCCTCCGAAAGACCCAACAAGCAGCTGAAAGTGTCAGATGCAGATATTTACACCCAACCAATGGACAGAAGCAGCTGACCCCTGTGGTTTAATTAGGGAAAAGCTGGAAAAAGCTGAAGAGGAGGGCAACCCTTTAGGAGGACCAGCAATCTTAACTAACCTGAACCCCCAAGATCTCTCAGTCACCAACCAGGCAACGTACACCAGCTGACATGAGGTCCCCGACATATAAACAGCAGAGGACTGCCGGGTCTGGGCTCAGTCAGAGAAGGTGCACCTAATCCTCAAGAGACTTGAGGCCCCAGGGAGTGGGGAGGTCTAGTGGGGCCAGGTGGAGACATCCTCGTGGAGACAGTGGGAGGAGGCATGGAATGTGAAACAGTCAGAGGGTGGACTGGGAAGGGAATAAAATCTGGACTGTAAAAAAAAAAAAAAAAGATTAAATGCAATTAAAAAAAACAACAAAACATTGTACTGTTTTCTCTGTGTGCAGCCTTTAATATGGGAATTAATCTCTCCCTGACTCATCTGCAAAAAAGGTTTAGCTACAGACTCGACACATGCCACATGACTGGAAAGTTACTATAAAAATAAGGATAAATTCGTGTTTCCTTCAGTGATATGTGTGCCATGGCGTGAGTGTACAGGTCAGAGGTCTTGCTGTCCCATAGGAGGGAGGGTCCTGCTGCTGCCTCTCTGCTGTGTGCGCCGGGCTGGTTGGCCTGCAAACATCAGGAGCGTCTTCGATTTCTGCTTCCAATCTTGGTGTAGGAGGGCAGATAGACACACGCTACCATGGCCAACTTTATGAGGTTCTGGGGATTCGAACTTAGGGCCCCACACTTTGACAGCAAGAATTTACCCTCTGATCTATCTCAAAGCTTCGTAGTTTAGTTTTTGGGGGGAGGGTTGGAGGGGGACAGCCTTACTTATATAGCCCAGATTGTCCTTGAATTCATGAGCCTATATCCTGAATCTCCTGAGTGCTGAGATTCTAGGTATGTGTCATGATATCTGACTACCTGAATGAATTTTTATTTAATTAGATCAATTGAGATCTGTATGTAAGAGAAGTGATTTTTTTTTTGCATAGGTGAGAAAACTATATTTTTCAGTGTTTTGAATCTGTGCAGAATATGGCCTTGCTAGAACTGTGGGAGAAATTTTGACAAAGCTGTGTAAGTGTTGGGACTAAGCAAGAAAGGAGAAAGGACTTATAGGTTTGTTTTGGCAACTTGTTTTTATTATTATTATTATTATTATTATTATTATTATTATTATTATTATTATTATTCCTGCCTACAAAACTGTATTTCTAACTTCTTAGCCAGCCATTGGATTCTGCTTACACCTCCTTCTGTTCCTGGCTTATCTGAGGCTTCGATGCAAACATTTAAGGAGACGTATTTTAAAACAAAACAGAACAAAATCCTTGCAAAGGAAGCGGGTGTGTGCGCTCCCTTAGCAGGCTGTTTCGACTGGATGAGTGTCGTTGGTAGAGGCGGTGTGTTCACAACACTGTGGTACCCAGGCCAGAGGAAGAAGGAGAAGGCGAAAAACAAAGCTTTCTTGCTTTCCTGTGTTTATGCTCTGCGTTTTAATAACTGGTATTTGCACAGCTGAAGGAAAGGAAAGCATACTGAGAGCAAGGTATCACTGAGAGCCCCAGGAGCCGGCAAACCAGAAAAACACGAAGAGGAAAACAGTTGCACAGGTTACAACCCAAAAGCATCCCATCCAAGACAAACCCAGTCCTGGGATTTCCAGAGGAAACCGCTAAGGAACACGTTGCTGTACTTACTTTGAGCATTTTCAATCCTGTTTCTTTATTTATAGAGATGCTCAGAACAGATGAAAGAAATAGAGATCTCTCCATGATACTGTAAAAGGGCAAAGCCTTTGGATCAGACCAAACTAATTTTTTTTTTTTAATGTTTTTTCGAGACAGGGTTTCTCTGTAAAGCTCTGGCTGTCCTGGAACTCACTTTGTAGATCAGGCTGGCCTCGAACTCAGAAATCCGCCTGCCTCTGCCTCCTGAGTGCTGAATATTTTCTCTATTTCTCTGGATTAAAGGTGTGTGCCACCACGCCCAGCGAAACCAATTCTTAATTCCATCTCTGTAATTTACGAGCGTGACCTCGTGGAGATTTTTCTCAGTTCCTCCGGACCTCAGTTCCTCGTCTTTGCTACAGTCCAGGCATGGCAAATTCAACCTCAGTAACGCCTATCATTGTGCCTCACGCCATTCCCACTGCTCTTAGGTCCTTTCTGTCATGAGCACTGTTTCAAACTTGCCTATCTCTCGCTGGTATGTAGGATGGGTAGTTTATGGCCCTTTATGGCTAGGGAAGAGGGAAGAGGTCGGTTGCTCTGCCCCTTCCAGACTAGGAAAATGAAAACCACGGAAGACTCAGCAAGAAAAGAACAGGGCATTTTGCATAAACCAGAATCCGTGTTTCCTGAAGAGCCTCTCCACAGGAGGGTTGTTCTCACAGCTGTGGAATTTATTTCAATCCTAGAGCCGTTCTTCTAGCTCTGTCCCTGATAAACCGGTCATCGGCTTCTGCCTACGCCCTGTTCTCTCGGGCTTATTTTAAGGCTTGATTTGTTGTTCATCCCTTACAGGTAGCTGGATCACTTGCTGTCTGAGTCATCCCTCCGTGGGGCCGCAGTCACTGCCTGGGTTTGGTTTTATTGTGTGCAGATCCGAACCCAAGCCTCAGTAACAGTAATGTGAAGTTTGTTCCTGGTCTACCAGTCAGCTCTCACAGCCTGCCCCCTTCAAATCCTGCCTGAATCCATAATTTCACACAGCCACCTCATATAAACTGGAAACCGGACACAGAGAAACACAGAATTTCAAAACAAGCTCCGAGTTAAGGACGATCACGGCAGGCAAACCTTGTTTACCAGTTGGCTGACATGTTTCTGTTTACCCACGTACCTCCACCCAATTGAATAAGTTTGCCTTTCATGGGTCTCAGGGGTGTGGATTTTTGGTGGGTAGTACTGTGGTGAGAAGAGTCACCTTATTTAATCTTTTCTACTCTTTCACCAAATGGTAAATTTAGAAAGGCAGCTGTGGCCAGCCCAACATCAGAAACAGCTGTCCTGCATGGGTGTTGAGGCTATATAACGTATACAACCCAGCACCCCACTCACAATCTTCCCGAGACATACAGTCTAGCCACCCACTTTGCTCACTAAGGAAAACAGCCTCCTCTTTTCTCTTTAGCATGGATTGGAAAATATTTAAGAGTTTAGAACCTGAGGGAAAAAGAAAAGAGTGTCCAGTTTGAACAGACATTGGAAGACTCTCCAAGGAAGACAGTACTTAGGGGGGCAGAATGGTGTCTTGGGTGTGAGGATATTCTTTTCTAGTCTTTAGTGTGTTTGGGGGTGGGATGGGGACAGGGCAGGTCCTGGGACATAGGCATGGATGGTGTGATCACCATGTGACAGGTTGGGGGCGGGGCACAGTTTGGTCTAGTACTAGATCGCCTTTTCAATACAATAGAAATACATTAACTGTGACTTTGTTTGAAACTAAGAGCCTGTCAGAATGGAACATCTGATAACTCATCTTAGCACTGAAACACTGAGATCTCTGTGTGCACAGAAATGCATGCGTAGTATAGGCTGCCTTAAAACTTCAATGTCAGGGGTTTGGTTTTCGCTCTCTTCCTGAGCAAAAGTAACTCAGAAACCAGTTAAGCCATCACTGAGAAAATAAAATAGTTTTGGAGTATGTTTGAGAACTAAACAAGCATTTAAGCTATTAGTGCCCTAGAGCATTTCTTAAATTTTCAAAAATATCTATTTCAACCTTGAAACTGTATATAACATAAAAGTGGGAAGAAAACTGAGCAGGAAAACTGGGCTTTCTTAATCTATTATTTTTAATGTTTTATGTTAATGAATCTATTGTTTTTGCTAAATAATACACTTGATTATTCTAAATCCTTCCATATTCGAGGAACAACAATGGTGAAATGAACATTTATTAAGCTTTCACTAAGCTTAATGGATTTCTCAAATTGTTATAGAAACTGTTCAAGGCTCTATATAACATACTGTAACCTTCATTGTGCCGATAACAAAACTAACTTAAAAGCTCTGCCATCTAATCCTGAAGCCAGGAATACAGGAAAATTTAAAGATTTTGTTTTGGGTTTGATTCTTGGATTCTTGTTTTTTTTTTTTTTTTGAAACTGTCTACGCGGGCCCAGCCCAGGCTGACCTACAGTCAGCTTTTGTCGTTGATGGCTTGAACGCTCATCCCCAGGTTGATGAATGCCGAGCTCCTAAGTGTGTGCTTCCATTCTCCCAGCTAATGAAAGGATCTTGAGAGGGAATGCAAGTCTGTTGACTTTAACCAATGTTAAACGCCAATGGTTATTGGCGTGGAGTTCATTGTTTCTGGGCAAACATTTGCTTAGAAGCAACCTGGAGAGAGAAACTTCAACCTGCAGTGTATAAATTTAATACTGTGGCTAGGCTCACAGTTTATTTCTGTGGCTCTTGGTGCCCTGTCTCCTGCCATGTCATCTCATGCCATGTCATCTCCTGCCATGTCCTGTCATCTGCTCTTTTGATTTAATGACTGTATATGTGGTGCTGGGGATCAAACCCAGAACCTCACACATGTCTTATAAACACTCTGTCACTGAGCTACAGCTCAAGCTGTATTCGACCTAACAACAGAAGTCAATTCCTGCCAAACCTTCGAATGCATTCCACAATTAGTCCCCAGACCCCTAATTCATTACCTTGAAATCAAGTATTTATTTACAAGATAATGTTTTTTAATTGGCTTGGGTTTTGTTGTTGTTTGCTTGTTTTTTGAGACAGGGTCTTATTAGCTGAGGCTGGCCTCCATCTGTCTATGTAGCTGAAGTTGAAGTTGAGCTCCTTCTGCTCCAGTTGAGCTACATTCCCAGGCTCCAGGTGCAGTTCTGACTACTGAAGGTACAGCAAGGCCCCAATTCTTTTGGAGTTTGTAGTTTAGTAATAAAAAGATGTAGCAATCAATCAAAGATTACATGAGATGTGATGAGCAGATTTAAAAAACAAACAAACAAACAAACAAACAAACCCATCCTACCATGCATATTCTTGGGGCGGATACTGAGAACTGTGACCCGGAAACCACTGCATACTTTGTAAAACAGTAAATTACTCTTTTATGTTGTATGTGGCTGAATGGCTAACCTTTGTCCCATGGATATAAGCAGGAGAGATATAAACAATATTCAGACACCTTCTGAAGAAGAGGGAGTGTTCTTTTCTTTTTTCTGGATGGATAAAATAGAGGCCTCAGAGATCTGCATTTTAGGGATAATGGAGCAAGAAGAAGGAAGGCAAAGTCAGGTAGATCAGCCCTACCCAGAGTTCCTCACTCTGGATTAAGTTTTCTTGGGAGACAAACAAAAGTCCACCTCATTGTCGGTTGGCTGTTTCAGTGGGGGTTGAGTCTGTCCCTCACTCACATAGGATGTTCCTCTTGACTGGTTTCAAGACACTAAGAAAAATGCATGAGAGATCAGTCAGTGATGCAGTGTAATGTAAGCAGGATGGTTGGGGTAAGGTGTCATGAGGACTTAATACCAAGCCCTCGACATGCCACACTGTGAACTCTGAACCTGGAAGAAGTGAGCCAGGTGAATTGGGAAGTGTGTTCCAGAAAATAAGGAATCGTAAAAGGAAAATACCACACAGGATAGGAAAACTATGACCCTGTGATCAAAATCCAGCCAGGAAGCCAAGGTGGTTGACTCTGAGAACTTTTCCTGTTATAATTCCTTGAGGCAGAAGTCCTTCCTTCCCTCCAGACCTGGGAGAGGCTGGGCAACTTTGCAGAGGCAACTTCTATGGATGTCTTCCAAAGTATGATCCAGTTAGAAGCCTTGAGCTTCATGGCTTGGCCGATGTGAAACTCTCTTTATATTCCCATTCAAATATTACCTATTGTTAAAAGCTGCAACAATTCTCACCTTTGCTTACGGGCTGGCTCTGTTGACAAACTCATCACAGCCTTTGTTCGTGGTGAGGTACCATAGATATTGGCCATAATGTTCATTTTTAAAAAGGTTTTTTCTTCTCTCTCCCTACTACCCCCTTCCCCACCTCCCCTCCCTTTCTGCTAGGTCTCCCCCCTCCATGTGTGTGTGTGTGTGTGTGTGTGTGTGTGTGTGTGTGTCCATGCAGATACTGGAAGAGGCCAGAAAAACAATGTCTGATCCTCTGGAGCTGGAGTTACAGGCAGTTGTGAGCAACCATGTGGGTGACTGGGACTTGAACCCAGATCCCCTGAAAGATAGCAAGTGTTCTTAACCACTGGGCCATCTTTCCAGGGCCCCTACTGTTCATTTTTATTATGAATAATTTGTCATTTTGCTCTAATTAATATACATCTCTTATCCCCTCGACTAAGGTATGGGATAAGAACTACATCTTCAGAAAGTTTTTAAATCCATTTTGGCTGTGGTACTTTCCAACGGAAAGTGTTCAGTAAAAACATTCTTCAGGCCCAGTGAATGAATATTTCATTCAACTATCTCAGAGGCCAGAAATACAATAGAGAGAACCCAATGTGTCCCCGTCCCTCCCTTTCGCCAGGAAGATATGAGTAGCTAAAGTATTTGGTGCTATATATAGCCAGTTGATGTCAGCTGGATGCCAGTCTTCTCAGAAAGGCTCAGTCCCCTGTTTGAGTCAGATCGAGGGACCATGCCGTTCCAGGTTCAAGGATAAAACCCATTGGGCCCAAGTGCCGTCATATTCCACCTTCAGTGCCTTCCTCCACAATTGGGATTCACCCCTGCTGAAAAGCGCAGCCTGACAGCAAGGTGAGTGGACGGTTTCCTAAAATGTTTTATTAGTCAGTTGGCCCCAGAGGTTCAGAGTTATGTGACTCATAAAAGGATGGTAACCCTTTGCTGTAAAGGGTAGCTTTCAACGCTGACTTAAAATGTACCAAATAGTCTGGCTGAATGTGACCTCTTCCTCACTCTTAAGAGTTTGCTGGGAGTGATGTCTCCTGATGCTCGTGGGATGACAGCCAGGAGAGAAGCACTGTCAGATGAGAAATAACATGTAGGAAAGAGAGGGGAGAGCAAGGAGGCTGGCCCCCTCCCTGTTCCTCAATGCATAGTGGTCAATGTACTGGGTCATGTACAGAGGCTGGGTCGGAGACTGTCACCCTCTGCCCTGGGACATGAGCTGCTGATAGGCATGTGCAGTGTAGACAGACAAGCAGTCTATGTTGGCCTTTCAGTAAAAAAGCAGTAGCTGATTCGTACTAACGAAGGGAGATTTTCTCTTTCAGAAAGGATGATTGTAAAGAACCCTTCACACTGCCTCAATCATGTCCCCTTACTTTCAACAGGGAACAAAAAACTATGCTATCACATAGTGCCATGGTGAAGCAAAGGAAACAGCAAGCATCAGCCATCACGAAGGAAATCCATGGACATGGTACCACTAAAAGCTCTTCATCGTCTTAATGTAGCATGGCACGGATTTAGGTCCTTTCTGATGTTAATATTCTATAGTTTACTTCCTGTCTACCATAACAAACGTGAGACGCCTGGGGGGCTTGGGGGTGGTCGCTGTAGAGAAGCCTATGGCAATGCATCCCTTTGCAGCCATCCTTCCTCATCTGAAAGCTATTTTCAGATGAACAACTGCTGCAGAAGGAATGAAGCAAGCTGACAGCTGATGCTCACTCCCGGGCCCGCCTCTCACATTATCAGTGAACTTGATGCTTGTTAATTTTGTTTGCTTATAGACAATGGTCACACAGCCCTATCTTTTTTGTTCTTTCGTGATTACTTTTACTTTGTATTACTTAAAAAATTCAAAATACGTTCTACCAGCCTTTGAAATTTTTCAAAACAAACAACTGACTGCATAGAATTTCATGTTCAGTGTTTAACCCTGACACCAGCATTCACAATTAGCAATTGATTTACTAACATAGATTGCATGCAAAACCAACTTTATTAATACTTTCTGAAAATGAGTTTTTTTTGTGAAAACAACTTAATTTTAATATTTGACAGATGCAAGATATTATTTCAATAATAAATAATATTTTTATTATTTTAAAATCCTAGTAAATAGTTCTGGAAGACCTTATATTTTACTTGTTAAAAAGGAAATTCATTTCGTTCATGAATAAAGATTAGCATACTGTTAAATTTCTAGTTTAATATCCAGACCCTTTTTAGGGCTGATCTGACCCATTCCAGATATGTTGTGGAATTTGTAGGGTGTCCCCTTATCTTTTTGTTCTGTTGGCAGCAAATGAAGCCTTGCACCATGAAAATATTCACATCTAGAGTCATGAAACCTTGTGAGGCATCTGGAAACCTGGATGAGTGTAGTATTTCACATCATCTTTTCCATAAAGCAAGCTGTTCTACCAATCAAAGTGTCTTGCATACCGGCCACATACCGCAGTCATGTTGAAAGGGTACGGCTCAGCTGTGATCTCTTTGCTATCAAACCATCATGCTGGCTTCTGCTTGCTTCTCAGGCTTTCCTTTCATGGCAAATTCATTTAGAATAAAATGAGAATAAATCTGCCCTACCTACCAGACAGGATCAATCCAAAGTTTCAAACTTCGTGCTTTTTTTTTTTTTTTTTTTTAATTTGCAAGCATCTTTGTGTATCCCATTTTGGGTAATTTACTTGAAATCATGTCTGTGGCTTTCCTAGTCAAAATGTGCCAAAAGTCAAGTAATAACTTAAGCTTGAGACTAAAGTGTTTAATGTAAAACTAGGCTTTGGAAAGTCACTTCCGAATTACATCATCATCATAATTGTCTTAGGCTATACCACCCTGAACACAAATGATCCCCTATAATTATACCATAATCATAAGTAAGTGAATCCATTTAATATACTCTCACTCTAAATTAAATGTTAGATTCTACTCTGCATTTCCCTGAAGAGTAAAATTATCTCTTTAATTTTAATAAATATAACCATTGAAAGCTTTATGTCTAGAAAGTATAAAAAAATTATATATCAAGGGGGGAACACTACAATCTCCCCACCAGGAAGTTTTGGCCATGTGAAGACTTCCCCTCCAACACTGGATGAGCTCCGGGCGAGGTAGGAAGAGCCCCAGACTGTTGAATATTATAGATAGAGCTGGATAATCAGACTCACCCAAGACAGGACAACTAAAGTGTGTTATGAAGCAAGACAAATATGTAATTTCTTTCTCTTATCTGTGCTGGAGTCTTGCGTGGAACTTGACTATTTGTGGGCTGCAAGGAATAGATAGTTCTGCAGCAGGAAAGCATCACCTTTTCTAGGGATGAAGGAATAAGATATGGTCTTCAGAGAAACATTAATGGCGGAAATGAGTCTTTATGTTTAAAACATCTTGCAGCTGTAAAAACACCTGGATAGTTTAAAATGATATATGATAGAGTTCCAATCTTTATGTTAAGACTAAGTGGTCTTCTTACACATAAGAACGATGTTAAGTTTTATAATTCACATGTTCTTATTACCACCCTCCACAACCATCTAACCTGGAGGGAATGCTGAGTGAGCCTTCGTGAAGTGGACATTCGCCACAGTTCTTGTGATGGAGACCACAGCTGGGGAGACTCTGAGATGAGTAGGAAAATAGAAGAGGGGAAGTTTCACACTAGATCACTCTTGTTATCAGAAGGACAAACTGCCTGGAAGAATCACTGAAAAGGTCTATCTATAGAGACGACAGTGTCAACTGTACAGAATGGTTTTTTAAATCCTAGTTTCCATTTACCTCACACATGTTATTGCTCGTTCTGGACCCATGGTAATTTGATGTCATGTTAATACACCAGAAGTGAATATATCACACGTCCAACAATGAGCTGATTAAAGTATATAGAGCCTGTCGGATGGCTGAGAGCCAAGCCTGGGGACCTGACTTTAATCCTTGGAATTTACATGGTGGAAGGCAAGAACAAACTCCCAGAAGTATACACACACACACACACACACACACACACACACACACACACACACACAAGAGAGAGAGAGGGAGAGAGAGAGAGAGGGGGGGGGGAGAGGGAGAGGGAGAGGGAGAGGGAGAGGGAGAGGGAGAGGGAGAGGGAGAGAGAGAGAGAGAGAGAGAATAAACAGATAAATGTTAAAGAAAACAGTGTGTCCTATTACCCAGGCTGTCTGCCCAGATTTGGTCTCATCGCTGAAAAGCACTATCAATGTACTGGTACTAGAGGAACAAATGGGGGAGTGGACTTGTGTTACTATTGTAACAAAAACATTTGTGCTTCATACAACAGTATTTCAGCATCTAAAAAGTGCTATGATGCAAGACTGATGGGATATATTGCTTTTCATCTGTACATGAATTAGTTGTGAGGACAAGAAAGGACAGCCCATAATAGCCCTTGACCCATTCTCCCTGGGCAGTTTACCTGGAATCTGTACTGGTTTCCAGCATGAATTGTGATCCTTGCTCACTCAAGAATGCCTTCCAGTCTTGAGAAATAAACACAGAGGGATAGGAATAAGAGGCTAGGGATAGGCGACAAAGGAAGAGACAGAGCCATCAGGATGGATTAAGGACAAGCACTCTATGATATGGTTGGGAACGGAATTGAGAGTTAAAACGACCACAAGATGAACTGAGTGTGAAGTGTTCTTTACCTGTAAACACGGTTTCTCAGCAGCTCAGAATAAGATCTGCATAATAGAAAGGGGACCAAAGTGTCACCTGCCACCCAGTAGCTTTTCTTCCTGCACTATAGGAGGGCTTTGTTGCCTTATGCTTTTTGGATTTTTGTCTTCCTCTTGATAACTGGTGAACTGCCTTCCTTGGCATGCTGAAAAGAATCTGGAAGGTTATTTTTGTAATTTCAGGGAAAGAGTTTAGCTTTGTCCTCTGAAATCGGAAGGCCCTAGTTCTGAATGGAGGGCTGTGTGGATCTGGCTTCGCGCCGCTGCACCGAATTTTGAAACTCCATTTTTCCATCCACTGAGCTGCCTGAAGGCTGGAATGTCTGTGTCCATTTCTCTGTCAGTAACAAAAAGAATGATAGCATTGACAGACATTGCCAGGACTCTTGAAAATCTACAGAGCACAAGGACTAGACTTTCAAATGACAGATTTTGCAGGATTGATTTTTTTTTCTTTCTTTTTCTTTCTTCCCCCCCCCCCCCCCCCGTCAACCAAAATCTCAGTATCAAAATGATGGGGAGAACAATTCAGTGTGTGGATTTTTGATATTTCTTTAACTTTTAACGTTAGCACTATTTTAATCTCAAGGGAAAAAAGAGTGTGTTCTCTTTAGAAAAACAGTGTGTAGTCACCCATTGGGGATTCAGGGTTTCTAAGCACCTAATCGTACTGAGGTCTTTAAGAGAACTACACCGAACTCTTTCACACTAACCACCACCTTGGGTTTCACTGTGACGAGCCCTTTCCCTGTACACTACAGGCAGCGCTGGATGCTTCCGTTGTGCAACTCTAAACATTGATAATAGAATCTCCTAAATATGCATAGGTCTTCACAGTTAATCACACACTGATGGAAAGCTTTTTGAGTACTATTAACACTTAAATTTAAAGGCATAGGTGGTGGTGCACACCTTCAATCCCAGCACTGGAAAGGCAGAGGCAGGCGAATCTCTGTGAGTTCAAAGCCAGCTGTGTCTACATAGTAAATTCTAGGCTAGCCAGATCTGTACTGTGGGCTCTGTCTCAAAAACAAACAGAAACCTAAACAAAACAACAAAATGCCCTGAAATTGATATAAAGATTTATGAAATAGGAAAACAAATGATCTCATATAGATATCAAATGCACCTTCATTTAGAAAACATTTTCAGTTAAAGTTTTCTTAACATATTAATTAGGAGTTTTTCAAACATTCCTCAAGATAACAGGCCAGGCTACAGTGCTCTATGTTATAGGTAATATATGGCTTATAGTAAATAATAACATAGATTTTACGAACTATCATTTGTAGATGAAGCCCTTCACAAGTGCAGAAAGTATCTCTTTGAATCAGTAAGGCCACCCTAAGTAAATGCACTTTATCTGTCTCTCTCCCACGGTTTATCCATTCTATTAAGACCCCATTTGCCTGGCAGTCTTGAGGAAGTGAGTTTAGATCTTTGGTCGTACTACAATTGTTTGTAAGTGGATTAAATTCCTGGATCCGACTGCAGTTCTATATCGCTATAAATGACAGCTGTAGGAAAGTATGCCTAGCCATTTTATTTTCAATGGATGAGCTAATGCCTCAAAGACAACCTCCTCAGTCATGAGGGTGTGAGTGTGCATCGTTTACCAGGCCCTGAGATGGAAAAATACCATTAGGACCCCATGCTGGTGTTACACTAAATGACAGGGGACACCTGAACTTGTGCATAGGACCCATGAGCATAGAAGCAGGCAGCACACTCTGCTGAGAGTTTTAAGCAATGGGGGTGACCACTCCTTGGAATTTCAGCTCCCACACGGTTCTGAAACTTTTGCTTGTGTGACATCGTAAACTTACCTTTAAAAGGGAGGGGAAGGAAACCTCGGGGATTCAGCTGGCCTTTTGTTGTTGTGTATGCAAAGGATGTCGTCTTGATGTATTCCTGACACGTTGATGGATATGATGCTGTGGTTGGTACCGTCAGAGAGGCTCTAATGAAGTGTGGGGAGAAACGAGCACATACGTACTCATAAAGCGACGACAAAGCAAACAGTGCAGTATTTGAAGGTTTTCCTCTCGTAGCTACAATCGATAGGAATAACCTCAAGGCCACAGAGATAATAGCAAACTTATCCAGCAACCATTTGAACAGTTATTCATGTTTTTACTTTGACTTGTTTATTACACATATAGAACTTTTTGTTTTTTAATGGTGATCTCGCTGTTGTAGCTCAGGCTGGCCTTCTACTTGGAATCCTTATGCCTCTGTCTGCTGAGTGCCACTATTCACAGCTGGAAGTTCCTTTTATTCATTGCTAGGAATGGATAAAGCTCCTTAGCTTTATCCATAACCCTGTATAACGTGTGTGTGTGTGTGTGTGTGTGTGTATGCATGGGTGAATTGTGCATGTACTTGTATGTGTGAGTATACAGTTTTTGGTTAGTTCAAACTGGTCTTGATCTGAGGTTGACCTTGAATCCTTGATCCTTTGTCCCCACTTCCATCGTGCTGGGATTGCAGTCGTGCACTGTTACATCTGTCTAATCACTTAACTTTAATCATGGTATGCTCGCTGTATAACTACTGGCTTGTAGAATTTCTGGGAATGCTTTGGTCTGGCCTGTGAAACACTACATGTCCTGTCACATCACTTTGTTTCTTAGGCAATGCTTCTGAGCTTAAACATCCAGATGTTCTGTCACTCAAAGCCACTGTGGAGTGGAAGGTGGAAGTTTAGGACTTGAGACAATACAGATTGGGATGTAATGAATGAGTTGACTGGTGAAGTATTTTCTTTTTTGTTTCTTATTTCAGTGTTCTTGTGGCATAAATTTACAAGCAGCACTGGATTGTATCAGCAGATGATTTCTTTGTATGCCCTAACGTTGAGGACTGATAAGTTTTCGTAGCTGTGGGTGCACATTTTCCTCTGATGGCAGCTTGTAGTGAGCTGCTAAAGAGGAGTAATCATTTCTTGTGAGCCCAGTGAACCTAGAGTAAAAGGCAAAAGCTTTCTTTCCCCAAATACCTCCCCTATGCCTTCCTTACCATGGACCTCAGCATGGGTTTTCTAGATCAGCCTTTCTCATCCTTGGCTGTGATTCTATATTTAGCACAAGTTTTGTTCTTCTCTTAGCAAGATTGTGTAGAGAAAGTAGCTATCTGAGTTAGCACATGCTTGGTTGAAAATAACAGAAAGTAGCTAGGTAAATGATAAAGGAAATTTAGTGATTTACATATCTGAAAAAGTCAGAGGTGACCTAGGAGGCCTTGTGGGACGGCCTTTACACAAAGCCAGGGCGTAACCCCGGCACTGATTCCCTTGTCTTTGCCCTGTTCTACTGTCATTCTCCCGTGGACTGTTGTGTTCCAGTACACGCTCCTCAACGCTTAATTATCACAGCTCATTTGTCACATCATCTATGGCTTCTGTCTTAGTCGGTAAAAATAAATATCTGTTTGCCTAACAGTCAGTTTTCCTCTTTATGTACTTAACAAAACTTTTCAGTGGCAAAGAGATTCTGAGCATTCTACAGAAATACATTCCTGATTCTGAAAGCACTTGGAGGTCTTGATGAATTATACCTACAAGTTCAGAGTTTGAGAAGGCTGGCACAGGAATAGTGCCATTGGTTGGAAGCTAGTGTGGGCTACAAAGAGTCTGAAAATAAAATCCAAATGAAAGAAGGAAGTAGAAGAATTTTATCTCTCTTGACCTCTGGGAAAGCTCTTTAGTATTAGAAATAGAAAATAGTGATCTTTTGTCTTGAGTTTTTGGTTGGTTGTTTTGAGACAGAATATCGGTATGTAACACAGGCTGATATATGGAACTCACTCTATAACTTAAGCTGGCCAGGAACTCACAAGTGTTCTGCATCCACTTCTAGCTTCTGGGACTTTGGGCAAGAATACACACTCTCAGCTAAAAATAACATTCATACAATTTTTTTCTATAATTACAACACAAGGTACATAAAAATTAAAACCAAAAGAAAATACAAATATAAATAAATAGATAGATGATTGATAGATAGATAGATCGATCGATTGATAAATAGATAAAAGAATCATGATTCAGAGCTTTGGAGATACAATGGAAGTGTTAGTAATCATACATCAATCTTAGTGCAGGGATTCACAGAAATGGCCTTTGAGCTGGTTGGGAAAGATCTCCACTCCATTTTCCTTCCTGCCCCCTTTATCCCGGTTGCTTGGCGCTAGCTACAGAGAGAATGGTATTTATCCAAGACTAGACAGTGAGCTGGAGAGAACGTGTACTTCAGTAATAGGCAAAACCCAAACTAATGCACACAAATGTGAGGATAAACGCAAAGCTTATTAATGTAAGTGTGCAGCAGTTCTGTTTGAAAAGTCGGCAACTGGAAAGCCTAAACAGTACTAAGAATATCACAGCCAACTCATTAATTCTTTCTATATGCCTGGTAGCATGCTGAATAGCTTATATGGAATATTTTATTTACTTAAATACCATTTAATACCAACTCTTTGCAGTAGTTATTCTCGTTATTATTAGCTGAACATTAGCGAGGAGGACATGGAGGTTTAGACAAAATAAGCAACCTATGTGATCATGTAGTGCCAAAATGATGAGCTCAGATGTCCCTCAAGGATGACTGACTCAAGCACAAGCCAATGACTTACTGCAATACTGGGGGAGGAGACAAATCATAGAACTTAGCCAAGTGTGTGAAATTGCTTTCTTTTGGATTCTCATGAAGGAAAATGTTGTCTTGCAGATGTTGACGGCATGGACCTGGGCAAAAAAGTTAGCATCCCCAGAGACATCATGATAGAAGAATTGTCCCATTTCAGTAATCGTGGGGCCAGGCTGTTTAAGATGCGTCAAAGAAGATCTGACAAATACACCTTTGAAAATTTCCAGTATGAATCTAGAGCACAAATTAATGTAGGTACAGCCTGACCGTGAGTACATACACAAATCGACAGCATTTCTAAGTTGAAATGTGTGTTAGCAGGCTCCCAAACGAGTTGTTCAACATACCTTCTTTTCAGTTTAATTCTATGAGACCCTTTTAGTCAGGATGATGGATGGATAGCTTAGGTGCCTAAATAAAGGAAACATTATGTATGACATGAAAAGGCTTTTCTTCTCAATAGGACATTGTGAGCCGTAGATTTGGCACTGGGGGTGTGGACTGTTCTGCTAAGAGGATGGGAGTGAGAGGGGAGAAGTGGTACCAAATGTTTCCACATCTTATCACCTACAGTTAAATGTTTGTGGTGGAAATACTCCCAAAGAACACAGAGGTCCACAAAGCAAGGCTAAGGGTTGTGTTTGCTGGATAGGCTTTGTAAATGCTGAGAACAGGACTCTCTGTCAGTCTTGTCTCAAAGTATTTCTTCCATATGGTAATGGCCAAGCCAGCACTCACCTAACTTTTCGGGCCAATAAACATCAAAACCTTAACACTTTTGATTATATTTTATAGCTGGGTGTAGTGGTGCATTCTTGTAATCCCAGCACTCTGGAGGCAGAGATAGAAGGACCACTCCCAACTTCCAGGCCATCGGGGCAACACAGGGAGTTCTAAGCCAGCCAAGACTGCAGAGTGAGACCTTGTCTCAAACTAACAAACGTTAGATTTTGACATCGGTTACCATCATATTCATTTAAACAGTCATTGAGAGGAACTGTAGAGAAGGAAGTTAGTTAATAAAAGACAGATAACCAGTTAAGGTAAATGAGTCTGTTTATTTTTATTACTTGTATTTCCTTGTTATACTAACTAACTAACAGTTAAACGAAAAAAATGAAGACAGAGTGTTTCTATGTAGTCCTGGCTGGCCTGAAACTCTGTGTAGACCACGCTGATCTTGAACTCATAGAGATCTGCTTACCTCTTCTACCCAAGGACTGGGATTAAAGGCCTATGCCACCATACCAGGCTTAAATTAAGCTTTTGAAAGCCGGGGATTAAATGTGCTGATTGAGTCCCTGCCTGACTTGTTCAAACTCCAGAACTATAGTCAACCAAACAACAAGCAAGACTTGATTCTAGTTTTAATTGTGAATTCAGTGAGACATGGAAAATCACACTCAATTACGATATTTTCATTTGTGAAGGATAAGTTTTTTGGTTTTTTTTTTTTTTACCTGAAGTCATGGGTAAATAGATGATGTTATTTTAGCCTATTATTATCCATAATACCCTCTCCTCGGAAAATATCTGTGGCTAGTACAGTATGAACTGAAAATAATCCCTATTTACCCAATGGCCTGTTACAAAATTACATTCATGAAGGAATAACAACAAAGACGACATTTTATGAAGTAATATGAAATAGGTGGATTAAGGAAAGCCTTGCAAAACCACCTGCAAGTTCAGACTTCTCAGTAAATGAATAATGCCTGCTTGCATGACTCCCACAGACACTGCAAACACTAACGGTATAACTACCGCTCTGAAGAAGGAAGTGGCTCTCAACCTGCCAAGTGCTGCGACCCTTTAACACAGTTCCTCATGTTGTAGTGACCCCCAACCATAAAATTATTTTGTTGCTACTTTATAATTATAATTTTGCTACTGTTACAAATCATAGTGTAAATATCTGATATTCGCTATTAGTCTTAGGTGACCCTTGTGAAAGATTCATTTGACCCCAAAGGTGTCACAGCCCACAGGTCAAGAACCACGGGTATGTGGGATTAGAACTGTCTTCATGAACATAACATATCCTCTCATAATCTTACATATTTGTTTTCAGTTATAATAAACATATGAAGATATGACTTGAGATTGTTTACTATTCCAAGAAAATTGGACATGAAATGATTAGTAGAATCCCAAACAACCAAATCAAACAATATAATGATGCTAAATAACTTAGAGCAGTATATACCAATAAAGATTGTAAAGGCAGGGATTGCTTGGTCTTTTAATGTTGTGTGCCTTTATCATCTCTAGACAAAAAAAAAAATGCATTTATTTGCTTTTGGATTTCCAACATAGTGCCTACAACATAATAGGCACTTGCTAAATATTTCCCAAAGGTATAAATTGACAGGAATCAGAATTCTTTTTTTTAATCCCTGTCATGTTAACGATGTTCCAAATTGCAATGACTGAGTTGTCACACTTGACAAAGTGACTGTGGCTTATATATGCTATCTTTCTCATATTTCTCAGGCATATTTTAGCACTAAAATCATGTCACAAAGAGGTTGTGCAACAGGTAACACCTTAGAGAGGATTTCAGTCCCCATATTTTACAGTTAAAAAAAAACTAAAAAAGACAAAGTAATTTGTAAATTAAGCAATCATGTCGTTGATAGGAAGTTAGGACCAGTTTCCTCTTAGTGCATAATGAGCTGGCCTAATTATTGATCAGTTGTTCTAGAAAATACTTTTACCTTTCCACATCCACTGAGCTACAGACACAATTACTTATCTGTATGGTTCCTGTTTTATTACATTGTTTAGTATCTCATATAGATGATAACACGGGTCAAATCCCCATTTCAGGATCTCAACTGTTAAGTAGCATTGTTTATTTTCTTTGGTTGGCTGGGTTTTTTTTGTTTTGTTTTGTTTTGTTTTGTGTTGAGACAGTCTCACGCCTGCCAGACTGTCCCTCAGCTGACTATGCAGTCATGGTTGGCCTTGAACTCCTTGAACTCCTGATTCTCCTGTGTACCCTGAGTATAGGCACATCCTAAAATAAAAATATAAATACAGCTTTGAGCTTAATCTACTTCTAAGGGGCACTGGCAAATTCAAGTTTCATGTACTTTGTATGAAATAAATAATATTCAGAACAAATGGATGAATGCTTCAAAAGAATGGTTGCCTGCTACATGAACTAGTTTTTTTTGGTTTTTTGAGACAGGGTTTCTCTGTATAGCCCTGGCTGTCCTGGAACTCACTTTGTAGACTAGGCTCAAACTTTCTCGAACTCAGAAATCCGCCTGCCTCTACCTCCCAGGTGCTGGGATTAAAGGTGTGCACCACCACACCCGGCATGAACTAATTTTAAAGTCCTGGTTGATAAGGTTGTTTATGTCTTAAATAAAAGGCAAAACAAAATAAAGAAAAAAAAGAAGGAAAAGAAGAAATTAGTGAAATAAATGTTCAAGATAAAGTAAAAATGTAAAAGGAATTAATGATAATTATAATCCTCTTTATAAATCACTGTTAATGGATATTGGGCTGTTTGCAGTCTCTAAAACTTCTAGGAGAAAGTGTACAATAAAAGACCATTATCCCAGGGAAACACACACCAACTGGTTACCTAATACCAAATGGCCAGCCCTGAAAACACATAGACAAGCAAGATTATACAGAGTGAGCAGCAGCAGTTAAGAGCACTGACTGCTCTTCTAGAGGTTCTGAGTTCAATTCCACTTGGTGGTTCACAACCATCTGTAATGGGATCCAATGCCCTCTTCTGGTGTGTCTGAAGACAGCTACAGTGTACTTACATAAAATAGATAAATAAATCTTTTTTAAAAATACAGACTAAGCAGATTGTATTTAGGTATTGAAGAATATATATATATATATATATATATATACACATATATATATACACACACACACATATATATATATACATGTGCATATATATATATATATGCACACACATATGATAAATGTAGCAACAGTTAATGAAAAAAGAAGGCATGAGTTTGAAGGAGAGAAATAGGGATATATGGGAGGGCTTGAAGGGAAGAGAAAGAAGGGGGAAATGACATAATCTCAAAAAATAAAAGAAATAATTTAAAAACTAAAAGACTAAAAGAAAGCACACATTTGCAAATGTACCAAAACATTTTGTTTCCTTACAAAACAGTTCTGTTTGTCACGATTTTAAAATGCCACATTCCATTTTTCTCCAAAATACATTTGTTATTGTATCAAAATAAAAACATCTGATTTTTTAAAGAAAACAATTCTTAAATAAGACTAAACAATGTATATTGGAAGTCTTAATATAGATTTATTACGTTTTGTTTAAAAAAACCATTTTCTTTATATTTGGTACAAAGTTTACAACAAATCTTTTTTGTTGTTATTTCTACAGAAATCATGCAATTGCATATTTGTTTTGAACTTGTATGTTTTGAGCCTAGAAGACACTGCTTTCATTTTATGGTCAACCTCAGTAAATTAACAACCACATTTTCGCTTGTCTTTTCTACCTTTCTGATGGGAAACAGAGATGGTTTCTGGTGGGAACACCATAATTTAAGGCTTAGGCCACAATCACTCATCACCTGGACATCACAGGGCTTTGTTTGTACACTAAACAATGATAATAGAAGGCTTGCGGCCTTCCTGCTAATGACTAACCAAAGAGTGGATGTTCCAGTTCGCTCTAAGCCGCAGGAGATGTCCTGTTTCCTAAAATGAATGTGGGTAGGATTCCCTGTCCCCATAGGTGAAATTCATATTATAGACATCTAGACACGTAACAAATGGTGATGTTTTATGCATTATGCTTTGAACCTTCCACATTAACTCAACAGCCATTTAATGTATACTTGAAGCTGGTAAAATATAAATATAGTAAATTCAGTAAAATACTTGAGGTAGATGATAAATTCAAAATGTAAAACATTAAGTTATGTATGTATGCAAAATGATTTACATTTAGTAATTATTAAAAATGGCATTTAAGACTTTTTTGAAACAGAGTTTCACTCTGTGATCCTGGAACTCACTGTGTAGACTAGACTGGCTTCAAACTGATAGAGATCTGTCTGTGTCGGCCTCATGAGTGCTGGTATTAAAGATGTGCACCACTACACCTAGCTAAAATAGTCCTTATGTATAACTTACAGAAAAAAATTTGCTTAACTAGATTTAAAAAGACTATTACCCTTGGGAAATCACAGTGCTATGAATGTGGTAACAAAATTCTGTTTGACATGAACAAAAAAGAGAGGCCATAAAAGAACGTTGCAGATGCAGTTGGAGTGTTGAGATTGTACAGATGTGGTGGCATTTTTGCTATGATACACTAGAAAGAAGAAGGAAATTGAAGTTAGACATGGAGGATTTAGGATTTGGTTTGATAGTGAACAGAGGAGGCTCACTGGAAGTAGATGAAGCAGCAGTCTTAACATGATGAGCAGTAAAGAACGGGAATATGTGCGACCAGATCTTGGAAATGTGCTGGTACAAGTAAGAGGCAAGTCCAAGATCTTAATGGCCGGACATGAGTTTGAACAGTATTCAACATGAGGTAAGGAAGAATTTCTAAAGGTTGGAGTCATGTCAGACATAGACACATTGTGTTCCAACTGACTACAAGAGAAGTAAGTGGTGGGAAATGAACAGAAGGCAGATGTCTATATGACAAAAATGAGGAAGGTTGGTGACTCAGCAGTCAAGAGCACTTGCTGCTCTTGCAGATGACCTGAGTTTAGTTCCCAGCATCCACGTGGCAGCTCACAACTGCCTGTAACTCCAGCTCCAGAGGGTTGCAAACCCTTCTTCTGTCCTCTGTAGACAACCACACTCACACGCACAGACCCATACACGGGTACACATGCATGTAATCAAAAATAAAATAAGGGGCTTTTAATAAGGGTTATTTCTTTTATGTATATGAGTACACTGCAGCTGTCAGACACACCAGAAGAGGGCATCAGATCCCATTACAGATGGTTGTGAGCCACCATGTAGTTATTGGGAATTGAACTTCAGAAGAGTAGTCAGTGCTCTTAACCTCTGAGCCATCTCTCCAGTCCATGAAATAAGTTTTGAAAGAGAAATAAGCAAGAAAGATATGCACATTGAAGACTAAAGTGGTAAAGACAAACAAAGTTTAAGAAAGTTATGGCAAAAAGAAATTAGCTGGATTTGATGATTTACTCGCTAAAAATTCAGCAAATACTCATAGAATAATTATATTATATAAGGCTTTGTAAAAACAAGCATTCAATTAGATTCCAAGCAAACATGTGTACACATGAAGATGGCCATGTGTGGGAGAGGCATACAGTGTGGAAGAGGCATTCAGTGCTGTTTGTGGCCCAAGGGCTTCCTAGAGCTTGGGGAACTGGTCCTCAGGAAGACTTCCGGGTCAAATTCATTCTTGTGTTTGAAGTGTGTGGCAGGTCACCACACTCATCAGTATAATAGTTTGTAATTCCATTAGTTACCTTCAAAACTCATGATTTCATTTTCCTTTATAACTAAATAATATTTCACCGTGTGGATGCACATTGATCAACTGAGTGGAGAAGAAACTGCAGAGTGGGAATCTTTGCCAGCTATACATCTGAGATAGGATTAAGACCCAGAATATACCAAGACTCAAAACAGAGTCAAGAAAACGAATGACCTGGGTTATTGTTATTATTATTTAAAAAATGGGTTATGGTTCTGAACAGAGAGTTCTCAGAAGAGCAAATCAAAATAGCTAAGATAGAGCTATAAAATTGTTCAACATTCTTAGAAATCAGAGAAATGAAAATTAAAAATACTTTGAGATTTCGTCTCGACCCAGTCAGAATGGCTAAGATCAAGCAAACCACTGATAGCACATGCTGATGAGGATGTGGGGGAGGGGATGTAGAAGTTAAACCCTGGCTCTTCCTCTCAGCCCCATGCTCCCAGGAATAAGACTCAGACTCAAAATATATTGACACCTTGAATGCCTTGGCCATATAGCTAGGCTCTTCTCTGACTAGATATGACTTAAAATACCCCATTTATTCTAGCCTACATTCTGCCATGTGGCCGGTTTCCTGTGCTCAGGTACCATGCATCTGCCTTGTCACATCTTTTCAGTGACTCTCCCACCTTCTCTCTCCAGAATGCTTCCTCATCCTGATGTTCCACCTCTACTTCCTGCCTAAGCAATAGGCTATAGGCTTTTTAATTGACAGACAACGTACCCATACAATACACGAGATATTCTCTCCACAAGGGAGCACTTAGTCATTGTTAGTGGGATTGAGAATCCATGCAGTCACTATGAACATCATTATGAAGAATTCACACCAAGCTAAAAATAGGACTACCAGATGACCCAGCAGTACCACTCCTTGTCATGTGCCCAAAGGACTGACTCAATGAATACTTTCTTAGCTATGTTCCTTTCTGATCTATTCACAATAGCTAGACAATTGGAAACAAACTGAAAGTTTTTAAAGGTGTTATTCTGTTGCCATAGAGGCAATCCTAAATTATAAGACTACAACAAATTCACTTACACCTTAAAGGAGAAGTATCTCTTTTCAGAATTTTATTTTCTTTAAAACACACACACACACATTCTTTAAGTTTATGTAGCTAAATACATGTCGCTTTTCTGTTTATAGGCATGGTAGGAACGACAGCTGTTCAGATGCTATAGAATTGGAAAACTTTCTATATTCTAATGATTCTAAAACTTAAGTATAAAATACAACACTAATATAATAAAACTATGAGCCAAAGAGGGCCACACAACCTTCATTAAAACATTACAGGGTATTAGTTACCTTCTAGAACTGTACAGTAAGATCCCAAGGCTGAAGATACCATATGCTGGAGTCTTATAAAACATGGGGGACGGGGCCTAGCAAACACATAAGTTGATGCTCACAGTCAGCTATTGGATGGATCACAGGGCCCCCAATGGAGGAGCTAGAGAAAGTACCCAAGGAGCTAAAGGGATCTGCAACCCTATAGGTGGAACAACATTATGAACTAACCAGTACCCTGGAGCTCTTGACTCTAGCTGCATATGTATCAAAAGATGGCCTAGTCGGCCATCACTGGAAAGAGAGGCCCATTGGACTTGCAAACTTTATATGCCCCAGTACAGGGGAACGCCAGGGCCAAAATATGGGAGTGGGTGGGTAGGGGAGTGGGTGGGTAGGGGAGTGGTTGGGAGGGTATGGGGGACTTTTGGGATAGCATTGAAAATGTAAATGAGGAAAATACCTAATAAAAAGTATATAAAAATGGGGGAATCCAGCTAGTTAGTCAACTGGAAGCTTCCTCCCTACTGTCTGCCTTTCATAAAGCTGAAAGCTAACGGAGGAGAAAAGCCAACATAGGTCACGGCCAGCAGGGACCCTTGCAAATGAGATTAATGACTGGCCTAGCAAGACATGCCCACTGATGTCATGCAAAGAAGGCAGAAAAATTTTGAGAGTAACCAACTACCTTTTCATTGAATTAAGACTTGTTTCAAGAGATAGAACTTATATATGATAGTGTCAACAGAGCCAAAAACTTGTGGCTACAAAGGTCATGAGCCCTAGGGGAAATTTTACTACTGTAATCTGCTAAAAGACATAGCATTAAAGTGATTCCTAATGAGTTGCTGCTATAGCCATCAGTGCACTCCTCAGGCCTCATGGGAGAAGCCTCTTCTTGCTGTGGACAGCAATTACCATAGAGATTCTAATATGAAGAGATTAAAAGACTTCAGAATGTTCAGCCCTACAAGGGACATCTATATCACAACCCTCTTATCAAGGTTCAGGAACCATTGCTGACAAGATGTTGGAAAGATTCTCACAGTCGGAGGCAGTGGAGGCCTTAAGAAAAGAGTGTTTGTCAGACACAGCAGGGCAGATACACATATGAACTCCCAGTACTTGTGATAGCAATATACAACACCTGAGAAAGCTCAAGCCAGACAAAACCCCAGCATGGAAGAGGGGAGGTGGGCATGAGGTCCCAACCCTAGCTTGAGCTCCTGGTATTTGAATGCTGCAGAGAGAGGGCAAATCAATTTTCTTCAATACTGTGACACCTAGTCAACTACACTCAAGGGCAGTCCCCACACCCAGGAGTTGTTGGCCAACACATACTGGACTCAGTGGGGGTCGGGAGGAGCATGAGGTCTAATGAAGTTGGAAAGGATCTTGGAGGAGTTAGGGGAGAGAGATAAATATAAGCAAAACACATTGTATAAAATTCTCAAAAAAATTAATAAAAGACATTATTTTTTTAAAGAATCTCTAAGTCAAATGGTTGGTCAATATGCTTTGTTTTATTATATTGGTAAATATTTTAAATTAAACATAATTCTTATGGTGATGTTATGGATAGAAATCAAATAAATTGAGGGGAAGTTCTACAGTGCCAGGCACACAGTATTACTCAATTAATTTTGTTGTTGTTCTTGTTGCTGCTGCTGCTGCGGCTGCTGTTGAGTGGAATATAGACTGACATCACTGAACGGCTCATACTGTATTACCGTGTAAATCCCTGAGGTCCCGGGTGACATGGTCGCAATGTGTTTACTTTCTCTATATACAAATGGGAGCTAGCATTGCCATTACTGTGCCTAATAGTTTAAATTTACTTTTAAACAAATGCAGCACAATATCGCCATGCAGAATGGGAGAGTTGATGGAAGCAACCTGGAAGGTGGCTCACAGCAAGGCCCCTCAACTCCGCCCAACACCCCCGATCCACGAAGCCCCCCAAATCCAGAGAACATCGCACCAGGTAACTAACCACCTTCAAATGCAACAGTAAAATTTCTATGAATTTAAAAATACTACCCCTCTGAAGTTTCATTAAATGATATTTTGTTCATAAGTTTAGAATAATTGTAACATTTAAGTTTAAAATAATCATTTAAAATATTTACAATAGTTATATGTTGTTTCAGATGGTCCATGCTATTCCTTTTAACTATTTTTATTTATTTATCTGGTGTGTGTGTGTGTGTGTCTTTTGCTGAGTGCATGTGTAGGTCAGAAGACAGTTTTCAGTAGTCAATTTTTTGATTGGTTTCTGTTCTCTGAAAGGACTTTATCTGAAGTCTATAAAGTATATATTTGGTCAGGTGTGGGTGGCTTATTACTTTAATCTTGGCACTCTGGAGAAAGTGGGGAAAAGCCTCGAAGTTATGGGCACAGGGGAAAAATTCCTGAATAGAACAGCAATGGCTTGTGCTGTAAGATCGAGAATCAATAAATGGGACCTCATAAAATTGCAAAGCTTCTGCAAGGCAAAAGACACTGTCAATAAGACAAAAAGGCCACCAACAGATTGGGAAAGCTCTTTACCTATCCTAAATCAGATAGGGGACTAATATCCAATATATATAAAGAACTCAAGAAGGTGGACTCCAGAAAATCAAATAACCCCATTAAAAATGGGGCTCAGAGCTAAACAAAGAATTCTCACCTGAGGAATACAGAATGGCTGAGAAGCACCTGAAAATATGTTCAGCATCCTTAATCATCAGGGAAATGCAAATCAAAACAACCCTGATATTCCACCTCACACCAGTTAGAATGGCTAAGATCAAAAATTCAGGTAACAGCAGATGCTGGCAAGGATGTGGAGAAAGAGGAACACTCCTCCATTGTTGGTGGGATTGCAAGCTTGTACAACCACTCTGGAAATCAGTCTGGCGGTTCCTCAGAAAATTGGACATAGTACTACCAGAGGATCCCACAATATATCTCCTGTATCCCGTCCCGTGGGATTCAGTTATTCGTGGGTGCGAGGGGGACCGCAAACCTGGAAGGAAATGGGAATAAAAGAGAGTCGGAGGACCAAGTAGATTGAACCTATCAAGGTCTCGTTTATTAGGCTGAGGTGCCTTCTTTTTAAAGCATACATCGCGGGGAATATGGGAGGGGTCTAGGGAGAATTATACAAAGAACAAAGAAGTGGGCATCTGCTGACATGGGGGCCGAAGTCAGGCGCCAGGCAGCGGGCACTCTGGATCTTATCTCTGGAACATCGATCCTCCTTGACAGCCTTGGGGGTCAGGCTGGGCTCAGGCGTAACTCATGTCCTTGGATGTCATGGGAACTCAGGAAGAAATAGGGAAGAGCTTTTACAGCCTCAGGTGCCAGGAAAGGAATAGGGAGGAAAGGGGGGTGACAACCAGCTCTCAGTACAAGGCCATTTGGCCTGCCAGGGAGATTGTGAAGGGCTCACTTTCTTACGGGATGGTCTCTGACACTCCTGGGCATATATCCAGAAGATGTTCCAACTGGTAAGAAGGACACATGCTCCACTATGTTCATAGCAGCCTTATTTATAATAGCCAGAAGCTGGAAATAACCCAGATGCCCCTCAACAGAGGAATGGATACAGAAAATGTGGTACATTTACACAATGGAGTACTACTCAGCTATTAAAAAGAATGAATTTATGAAATTCCTAGCCAAATGGATGGACCTGAAGGGCATCATCCTGAGTGAGGTAACTCAATTACAAAAGAACTCACATGATATGTACTCACTGATAAGTGGATATTAGCCCAGAAACTTAGAATACTCAAGATATAAGATACAATTTGTGAAACACATGAAGCTCGGGAAGAACGAAGACCAAGGTGTAGATACTTTGCCCCTTCTTGCAATTGGGAGCAAGGCACCCATGGAAGGAGCTACAGAGACAGAGTTTGGAGCTGAGACGAAAAGATGGACCATCTAGAGATTGCCATACCGGGGATCCATCCCATAATCAGCCTCCAAACGCTGACACCATTGAATACACTAGCAAGATTTTGCTGAAAGGACCCAGATGTAGCTGTCTCTTGTGAGACTATGCCCGGGCCTAGCAAACACAGAAGTGGATGCTCACAGTCAGCTATTGGATGGATCACAGGGCCCCCAATGGAGGAGCTGGAGGAAGTACCCAGGGAGCTGGGGGGATCTGCAACCCTATAGGTGGAACAACAATATGAACTAACCAGTACACCCCCCCCCCCCAGCTCGTGTCTCTAGCTGCATATATATCAGAAGATGGCCTAGTCGGCCATCAGTGGAAAGAGAGACCCATTGGTTGTGCAGACCTTATATGTCTCAGTACAAGGGAACGCCAGGGCCAAGAGGTGGGAGTGGGTGGGTGGGGGAGTGGGTGTGGGGGAGTGGGTGTGGGGGACTTTGGGGATAGCATTGGAAATGTAAATGAAATAAATACCTAATAATAAAAAAATAATAGTTTTACTTAAATGAATGCAAATTATAGTCAAGGGAAAACAATATGATTTGAAAAGCGCAAATCATTAAAATAATAAAATAATAATAATTATTAATAATAACCATAATAAAGTGTCGCCTTTTTTAGATTCCTTAATTTTAAAATGTTTTTAAATATCTCCACTTCCGTTTACTACTTTCTGGTGACTCATAGAAAGGGCCCTTCACAAACTCCCCAGCACGAACAGTAAAGGCAAGAAGATGTTGGTTGGCGTTTAGTGTCTGAAGGGCATTCTGTTCACTCCCTGTGCCCTGTTTCCAAAGGATATTCTGGACCACTGAAGGAAATTCCTCCTGAAAGGTTTAACACGACGGCCGTTCCTAAGTACTACCGGTCTCCATGGGAGCAGGCGATTGGCAGCGATCCGGAGCTCCTGGAGGCTTTGTACCCAAAACTTTTCAAGCCTGAAGGAAAAGCAGAACTGCGGGATTACAGGAGCTTTAACAGGTAACTCATTTATCCAGGGTGAGTCGGAGGATATGTGAACAAGACTTTCACACTACCGTACCGGGAATCAAACTGTCCGAGAAAACCATCTTTCATTCTGAGAAAAGAATCTAAGAAGAAACCTGGGCCTCTGCTAAGTCTGAGTGGACACTCAGTTTTGCATTGTTACTAATACTCTCCAAGTTTAAACTAGTCAATTTGCTGGGGTCTGTACGAAGAACTTCATAAAAGTGATGCATTTTTAAAATGTTATCATTTATCTATATATTTCTATTTCTCCATTTTATTTGTGCGGTGGGAGGACAGTTCACGTGCCGTGGCGCTCTGTTAGAGGTCAGAGGAAAACCTGCAGAGGTCTGTTCTCTACCAAGCTTCTACCAAGCAAGTCCCAGGGATCGAACGCAGGCCATCGGGCACGACAGTGAGGGCCATTACTCATGAGTCATATTGCTGGCACAAGAGTCATTTTTTAAAAAGGTGATTTAAAAAGCTATGAAGTTAGTCAATTATCCTGATGACCAAAATCTTTTAAAAAAAAAAAGTTAGAATCTAACCCCATTATTTGATGCTACTTTCCAGGGGGAGGTGTTCACTGGTAAGATATAAAGATAAAGGGTAGATAAGCTAAGCAAAACTGAGCAGTTTGCAGCCTGGGAAGAGCAGGAACAGACTGAGATATTCCATGTAGAAGCCCTGGCGGCTACTCCAGGCTGACAACTAGAAATTGCAAGCATATCCGTTAGGAGTAAAGGCAAACAAGAGACCAGCCTTCAACAACCTCAATGTGGCTTCTGTCAGCAGTGTCAAGCTGAACAAACACCATGTCCTCTTAGTCACAAAAAGTGACCACAAATATCAGTCTTTTTGCGTGGCCCAATTTTAGATTCGAATCATCTCTACCATAGTTTCGTTTCTGTCAATTTTTAATTATGGCAAGATACATAGTATAAACTTGACAACTTTAAGCATTTTTTTAAAAGATGTGTTTCTTGGGCCGTGCATGGTGGCACATGTCTTTAATCCCAGCACTTAGAAGGCAGAGGCAGGTGGATCTCTGGGAGTTCCAAGACAGCTGGGGCCCCTGTCTCAAAACAAAAACAAACACCACCACACACACACACACAAAAGAAACCCAAGACACACTTCTTTTACTTTATATGGTTGAGTGTTTTGCCTGGATGTGTGTGTGCACTGTGTGTGTACATGGTGCCCTTGGAGGGCAGGAGAGGGCATACAGCCCCCTGGACCTGGAGTTGTTACAAATGGTTGTGTGCCACCATGTAAACGCTGGAAACCTAGTCACCTGCAAGAGCAGAGCATCCTCTTAACTTCTAAGCCATCTTTCCCACCCCTTGCTTTGAATCATGCTAAGGTCTAAGTGGTGAGCAGCATTTCCTACACTCACGATGCATGTAACCATCACCACCATCTCCAAGGCATTTTCTTGTAAGACCAGAAGTCCTGCCTGCATCTGTTCTGGATGGTGAGTCTTATGGTCCTCCTCCCTAGTCAACCTGCTTTCCACTTCATGATTTTTACTGCTCTATATTTCCTGTAGGTAAAATCATATAGTATTTGTCTTTTGTTTTGTTTTGTTTTCATTTTTTATTGGATATTTTCTTTATTTACATTTCACATGTTTCCCCCTATCCAGGTCTCCCCTTCGAAAACCCCCTATCCCATCCCCTAACCCCCTCCTCTATGAGGGTGCTCCCCCACCCACCCACTTCTGTCTCCCCTCCCTGACATTCCCTTGTATTTGTCTTTTTAGACTTATTTAGTGCCATGTCCTCTAGTTTAAATTTTACTTGGTGTTTATACTACAATAAAATTCAAAATATCGACTCCTTCCAGGGACAAGAGGGTTTAAGATTTGGCAGGAATGCATATAGTGCTCCACAGTAGTTCCTAATATGTACCGCTATTCCGTGACGGTTTGTTCTATATGTTACGGAAATTGATTAAGTTTTCCTGTTGTGTATCATATTGAGAAACAGAGAAGCTTTCAGCTTAACAAATGAACTTAGTGACATTAGACATGGCTGAAGAGAGAACTGTGATATGACACAGGACAATGTTCCCGCTGAAATACAGAGGAAAAGGAAACCAGAGAGCAAGGAAAGCAGAGGACGCTTGCGCAGCCATGACGGTCCATGGGAGCAGGAACCCGGGGAAGGAGTTAGAAGCAACACAAAAGGGCTAATGGCCAAGACCTTTCCACACTTGACAGAAGCCTCAAACACACCGCGCAAGTCAAGGAGAGTGAACAAGACAGGAAAGAGGTTTGAAGTCCTGGGATTAACGTTTCTCTTCAAAGAAACAAAAGCAAGTTAATTTCCTAACTAAAGTGATGGAAATCACGATCGAGCAACTAACATCATGATGTAACTATCAATGTATGATCCTATATCCATTAAAAGTATTCTTTCAAGATCAAAGTTACATTTAAGAGTTACATACACATTTTCTGACACAGACATTTATCGACCCCTTTTAGACAATAAGCAAGAATAATAAACAAAGTTGTTATTATTCACGGAGGGCATATTGTGCTCACACACATTCCAAGGGAGCTACTGCAAATCACCAGAATTAGTTAAGTAAATATGTCAGGAATAAAAACTACAAAGTCCCAGTAAACTACAAAAATGACCCAGTAATTATCTCTACCTGTATAAGTTCAACATGACAAAGGCCCTTCGCTGTATTATTCAGAATATAATCCAGTCATTTAAAAGAGAAGTTCAAATACTTTTCCAATGTAAAATAGGCTCTTTTCCCATTATAGGTCAACACAATTTTATTTCTTCAAACTATTAATGATTTTGAGAACATAAGTTAACCAAGAATTTAGTTCAACTATTATACATACATATTTCAAAAGTAAAATGCAATTAGTATTGTTTCACTCTTATATTATTTAATTATTCAACATGTTACTACATTGAGAGTTTATTCTGATATAACTTTTTCATTTTTGTAAAACAAATGGCCAAGACTCACAAAGGAGAGGGAAGGAGAGAGGGAGGGAGGAAGGGAGGGGAGAGAGAGAGAGAGAGAGAGAGAGAGAGAGAGAGAGAGAGAGAGAGAACTACTACAGTTTAGTGCCCCCATGTTCTCAGGCATAATCATTAGATATTAACAAAGGTTGAGATACAAGCTGATAACTCTCAGAGGTGATAATGATTAAAAGAAAATGGACCCCCAAGGAGAATTACAATCTCAAAATGACAAAGAACTGAATACAACTTTTGGTTCTTTATTCCTTTTGTATGTATTCAAACTCCATCCTACATTCAAGCCCATGGAATATGTGGGCAATGAACCAAGAGCAAGAAATTTTCTGGTTTTTCTGCAAATTACTGTGTGATCTTATATATAACTTTGAACTTAATTTTCTTATCTGTAGAACATATTCTGTGATTAAAGTGTCTTTAAATATAGCACATTGATTTGTTAGTTGGTAAAATGGTTTATTTTTCATTTCTATGCAAGCATTTTACCCTGTAGAAAAAAAATAACAATTATTATGAGTATATTATGTATCCAGCACTATTCATACATCTTTACAATATAATCCTTTCAAAATAAACAAGAAACCATCAATCTGTGAATCTGCAAGATACAGGGTTATTATTCATTACATAGGTAACATAATATGAAAACCATTTCAACTCAACTATTTCTGAAAAGTTACTATTATGGAAATTATGGATTTTTTTATAATTATGGGTTGTTTTTTCAAAAAATTTTTTCAAGTCTTTCCACTGGAAATTTCTGCTCTACCAGCTTGTACTAAAGTTTGAAAGTATTCCCCTGGACTTAAACAGCCTTACAGGAGGTCTCCTACTCTGGATGCTAATGCATGATCCTTCAGTGCTGCGGAGAGGATGAGAGAGCCCAAATCAACAGGATGTAGTTTCAGACATGCCAAAGAAAAGAAAACTTCCTTTTCCAAACAGCAACCTCCAACTGGCCCTGCGGTGAGAGCTAAGAGATGGATGATGGAACCGAAGGGATGTGGCCCTTTACAAGACAAGAAGAATGCTCACGGTACCATAGGAAAAAACAAAACGCAAGTGGTTAAAAAGAAAGAAAGCAGCACACTGGATGCTAAAGCTACACCCTGCCCCTACGGGGCTGAGCAGCTTTCCCTCTGAGATTCAGAAAACACAGTCAGATTTCATTTCTGCAACAATTGTAAAATCACTTGAGCAAATTCAACTTACTTCAGAGACATTCAACTCCAGCCAGCCTCCTTAATCTAATGGTGTAGCCAGTCTTAAAAGCCCATGTAAAATAGCCGTGCTTGGTTCAGTGGCTCTATTGTTCCTATCTTTCTTTCTTTACTTTTATTTAATTTATTTATTTTTATTAATTGGTTATTTTATTTATTTACATTTCAAATGTTGTCCCTGTTCCTAGTCTCCCCTCCCAAAATCCCCTATCCCATCCCCCCTCCCCTTTCCCACTAAGAGGGTGCTTCTCCACCCACCAACCTGCTCCTGCCTCACCCCTCTAGCATCCCCCCCCACAACCTGGGGCCAAAGGCCCCCACCGCACCAAGGACCTCCCGTCCCCTTGATTTCAGATAAGGCAGTGCTCTGCTACATATGCAGCTGGAGCTATAGGTCCCTCCATGTGTACTCTTTGGTTAGTGGTTTAGTCCCTGGGAGCTCTGGTGGGCCTGGTTGGTTAATATTGTTGTTCTTCCATGGGGTTACAAAACCCTTCAGCTCCATCAGGTCTCCCCCCAAATCTTCTACTGGGGACCCTGGGCTGTATCTGCATCTGTATTATGTGCTGGCAGAGCCTCTCAGAGGGTAACCATACAACTCCTGTCTTTAAGTACTGCTTGGCATCAGCTATAGTGTTGGGGTTTGGTGTCTGCAGATGGGATGGATCCCAAGGTGGGGCAGTCTCTGGATGGCCCTTCCTTCAGTCTCTGCTCCACTCTTTGTTCCTGCATTTCCTTTAGACAGGAATGATTCTGGGTTAAAATTTTTGCCATGGGTAAGTGGCCCTATCTCTCAACTGGGGACTGTGCCTATCTGCTGGAGGTAGATTCTTCAGGTTCTATCTCCCTTCTGTTGGGTATTTCGGCTAATGCCTTTCCCATTGGGTCCTGTCAGCCTCTCACTCCCTGGTGTCTGGGACTTTCTAGTGGTTCCCCCCAGTCCCCTCTTCCCACCACTGCTACACATTTCTATTCATTCTCCTGACCCTCTGGACTTCTCTCCTGTCTATTCCCACACCTGATCCTGCCCCTCCCCTTTTTTTCCTTCCCCTTCCTCTCTCCCTCTCAGGCCCCTCCCTCTACCTCCCGTGATTATTTTGTTCCTCTTTCTAAGTAGGATTGGAGCATTGGCACTTTGGTCTTCCTTCTTGTTAAGCTTCATATGGTCTGTGAGTTGTATTGTGGGTATTCTGATATTATTCCTATCTTGAAATATTCTCTCTCTCTCTCTCTCTCTCTCTCTCTCTCTCTCTCTCTCTCTCTCTCCCTCCCTCCCTCCCTCCCCCTCCCTCCCTCCCTCCCTCCCTCTCTATCTCTCTCCTCTATCTTTCTCTCTTCCCCTCCCATTTTTCTCCCTTCTCCGTGTTCTCACTGTGGGAAACTTGACCCCAGGCCCTTGTCCCTTGCACAGGCTAGGCATGGACGCCACTACTGAGCTCCAGGTGAAATCATTAGTAAATTGGGACGAGGGCTCTGTTTTATCTTGCCAAGACTCGCTGAGGAGTAGATTTAAATGGTGCTCTTCCTTCTGTGCTATAAGGTCTGCGACATTCTAAGTATTTTGCTTTATTTTTTCTTCATGGCTCCATATTTCTTCCCTAGACAAAATCCCCACAATCAGCCTGTAGCCTCTCTTGCCTCCCTCTGTGAGTCTAGAAAGAAAGGTCTTCTTCCTTTCCCCGAGCTTCCCAGAATTTTATCTGCCTTTGAGTCATCTCTTCAGTGGGCGTGCTGTTATGCATTAGCCAAATTCTAACGGCTAACCTCTCACCTTCAGAAGTAGTTTAAGTGCGTGCGTGCGTGCGTGCGTGCGTGCGTGTGTGTTTCTAGAGAAATATTTGTGATGATTCAAACTAAAGTCACTGAACACTAGGCTGTTCACAGTGTCCTCCTCTTTTGCTGCATAGCTCATCACTGTTAGATGTTTTATTTTTTTATGCCTTCTACACTTCACAAGATCTGAATGTGCACTGCATTGTTCATTTAGAACTGTGCCTGGCATTAAATGAGTGAAGCATGCCTAACAGAAAACAAGCTAGAAATGCACGAGAGATCTTGTATGCAGTAGCAGAGGTTAGATTTTTATTCAGAGATACATATGAAAATTTTATTTGTTTTGAGAGTGCGTTTTAATAAGGACATCTCTCCCTTCCCTTTCCTCCTTCCAAACTCCCCCCACATATCGCTCTCTGCTCTCCTTCAAATTCATGGCCTCTTTTTACAAATTTGGAAACCTTTAAGGTGAAGATAGAAACACGCACAAGACACATTTCTTACCTTCAAAGACTTGGGGGTTTGTAGATGACCCCAAGTAAATGGTAATCTTAAAAATAGATACAAATAACCACACCTCAAGTACAGATGGTTGATAGAAACAACCCGCGCCACAAAATTTGACTCAACAGTGTGAGCTGGGATCATTGGGGGGAAGACAGAGCTGAAATGTCACAAGCACTAAAAAAAACACCAAAAGCATAGTGGCACGGATTGATGCAGTGACTCAGGGATGAGATTTGTCCAAATAAGAGTACATGAAAAGAGGCCTCATAGTAATTTGGTGTCTATCTTCTTTACTGTCAACCCAATGGACCTTTTGATGAAGATGCTTGGTCCTGTGGCCCCAAACTGAAAAACATCAGTTGGAGACTATTAGAACAGGTCCATAAGTTTATGAGATTATTTGCATTTTATGGCAAATAGAATGGAAGATTAATTATTATTTGCCTTTCCTTTTGATTCCCACAGGGTTGCCACTCCATTTGGAGGTTTTGAAAAAGCATCAAAAATGGTCAAATTCAAAGTTCCAGATTTTGAACTACTGCTGCTGACAGATCCCAGGTTCTTGGCCTTTGCCAATCCTCTTTCGGGCAGACGATGCTTTAACAGGGCGCCAAAGGGGTGGGTATCTGAGAATATCCCCGTCGTGATCACAACTGAGCCTACAGAAGACGCCACTGTACCGGAATCAGATGACCTGTGAGAGGGAAGCTGGGGATGCCACAGGAAGTTCTGCACATAGAAGCTGCTGTTGGTCTGCTTAGGGCAAAGCCATTGGAGTTGCTCACCTCTAAAGTCACTCAATAGCAGTTAAGTACATTTCATCTTATGGCACTTAATTTGAACTGGACAATTAAATTCTTATTTTAAAAACTTTTAAGTCCCTTGTATTCATTCAGCACCTTATTTTCATTATTTAGCTTCCTGTTTTGAATAAGCTAGCCGTTTCATTGCCAGCTTAAGATAGAAAAGAGTTAGCTAGCAGACGTTCTCTTCATCTCAATGAGTTATCCCAGAAAATTTACACCACCTCTAGAATCAAAGTATACAGGAAGATATGTAGGGCTGTTCAGGATTTTATTTGAGGGTGAGAGTCAAGTGAGATGATCTACAGATGTTACTGCTGAAGAGGAGGGTAACATAGCACAGCTGGGTGTGTCTCCTCTTCATCTGTTAGTAGACTTATAAATGCATATGTGTGTATGTATATATTTAAATTATTAACATTCTTGAGTTATTAAATTCATTTAGAAGTAAAAGGAGTGAGAGGTAGTGACCCAGAGAACAAAGCCAAATTCTACAGCACTTCTATTGACTAGTGTGTTCTTAGAATCCAGGCTTCCCAAACCTCAATACAATGTATTGATTAGGTGTATCTTTACATATAAATTTTATATGTAAAATCCCAGCACTTGGGAGGCAGAGACAGGCAGATTTCTGAGTTCAAGGCCAGCCTGGTCTACAAAGTGAGTTCCAGGACAGCCAAGACTATACAGAGAAACCCTGTCTCCAAAAAAACCAAAAAAAAAAAACCATATACATGACAAGTATGCAACATGGAACTTGTCGACCCCAATTTCTTCCCATTTTAATTTCGTTAAGAAGCCTCTGAGAGGGCTGGGGAGATGGCCCAGATATAAAAAGCACTGGCTGCTCTTCCAAAGGACCCATGTTCAATTCCCAGCACCTACATGGCAGCTCACAACTAACTGTCTGTAACTCCAGTTCCAGGAGATCCAATACTGGACACAGACCTATGTACAGGCAAAACATCAACGCATATAAAATAAAGTGAAAAAAGATGTCTGTGAGAGATGGGGATACAAAAAATTTGACTACCATTCATGAGGCCCTATGTTTAAACCTAAGCACTGAAAAACAGTAGTAATTTATATAGAATAATAATATTCATCATTGATTTGAGGGAAATTGCTGGAGGTGGGGTGGGGATTCACATCTGTAATTTCCCGGTGAGGAAGCATAGCAAACATTCTATCAAAAGAAAGAGAAAATAGAAGAAATTCTGTGGTAGGTATTCACAGCGAACAAAGAGCATCTCATATGTCGAAAATTCTGCCACATTAAATTTAGCTATTAAAGTAGAGAAATAATAATAACAACATCAAACAGCAATATTATTACACATATTTACAAAGGCATGTGTAGATAGTGCAGGAATTGGTGATTTAATTATCTTTTACACTGACAGAGAAAAAAAAATCTGTCTCACTTGTAGACCAAGCTGGCCTCAAACTCAAGAGGTCAACCTGCCTCTGTCTCCCAGGTGCTGGGATTAAAGGTGTGAACCACCACCACGCCCCATGAAAAATAATTTAGTTAATAAAAAATACTCCTTAGAAGTAATATCAAAATATTGTGTTTATACATATAATCATTGTAGAGACTATGAATAATTTAAAATGTATTTTAAGTTATATTTTATATTTATTAATTTTACTTACAAGTTCTGAAGTAACAACACAACTTTGGCATTTGTGATAAGTCATTAGACTTCTACCATACCAAATTTTTGTTCATCTTAACCTTAAAAATCAAATCATATTCTCTTCTGCATTCTGTGTTTTATTACCATTTGTGAGTCACTATTTTAATGAAATTGAAATTTATCAGATTACTCCAATTATGTCCCGATTCCTAATTTATATGCTCATAGATATTTTTCCTTCAGTCCCTAAAAACACAGCAATTAACTGTGTCAATTATAAAGCATTACTCCCTAATCTCATAAACATTTTTCATTTAAGAGACTCTTAAGTGACTTTTCTTAAGATTATGTAGGACATGAAGAAACAACCCTCTATTCAATATTAGGTTTCTTCCATTCCTGGAAATGTCTATGAACTCATACTCAGCTGACACCTCAGAAATGCCAAAATTTCTCTCTGGTTGCTACGCAATTTAAAATTCAAAAGGCATTTTGAATGGGGTTTTTCACTGACCTGAAAAGCAGCTAGAGTTTTTCAGAGTCCAGAGAAAAAGAAGAGTCTCTTAAGAAAAGCAGAAAAACTGTGGTATTTTTCCATGGAATTTGCAAATGTGAAATATAGAGAAAATTTTAAAAATCAAAAGAAAAAGCAAAATAATAAAAATAGCATTTGTTGATGAACTATGTCAGACTTATTATACATTACTTCATAAATACAATTATATGTTTTAGTAATTATCCTGTGTTCCAGATATTGTAAATGATCTCAACTTTATGAGAGAAACATCCTCAGAGAGCTAAGATGACCTTCTAGTTAGCCTTACTTATAAGAGATAGAATTGGGTGCCTCTAGCCCTAAAACATATACTCTAAGATCACATGCTTGTTAATTCTTTAAAATAAAAGATGAAAACCATTTTATTATATTTAGATAAATATGGTTTGTTAGAGTTAAGCAATAAATATCTCATCTTTGTTGTTTTATTATATCTAAAGAACAATGATGTTCAAATAATTTTATATCATTCCATTTAGACAAGCATTTTTAAAGCTTCCATTATTTTTGTTTTGCTCAATTATACTGATAAAATGAGTAAATTTTGTGTTCAACGATGTATTAGAAGAAGCTGAACGTTAGATTATGTTGAAAGTTGAACAATTAAAACAAGCAGCATGCGTAGCATTTATAAGAAACAAAAACGTTTACCACATGAAACCTGCTCATCTCTGACCAGGGCACTCTGCTCCCACTGGGTCTGCACATCTCTCTTTCCACTCTATGATAAAGGAGAGTAAATGGGGGGGGGGGGGGGGAAACGTGAAAAAGCCAGAAAGATAGCGTCTATTGTAGCAGTGCACCAGAACTATTCTTTCTGAAGACAATGTTTAGATGAAACTCTTTATAGTGTCCATTATATTGTTCAATTGAATTCGATGTTATTAAATTTTACCTCCTATTTTATTTAAGCCAATTTCCTTTTCTTGGTAGAACTGATCAGATGGCTACCTATTCTTAGACAATAACTAGAACTGATTTAAAAACTCTCTGGTCAATCAAGAGACAATCCTTAGCTTTTAATTCCAAACTTTAGCTAACTATTTCTCTAAGTTAGAATCTTCTTATTTCAATGTTTTTCTTAATTCTTTGATAATTTCATACAATGTACTTTGCTTATATATTCATCTTTGCACATCTTCCCCCACCTTCCTATCCATTCAAGTTCTCTCTCTCTCTCTTTCTCTCTGTGTGTGTCTGTCTTGTTTCTGTCTCTGTCTCTCTCTCCCCATCTCCCTCTCTGTCTCTGTCTCTCTGTCTCTCTTTTTCTCTGTGTGTGCCTATCTCTCTTTCTGTCTCTCTGTGTCTCTCCCCATCTCTCTGTCTCTGTGTCTCTATCTCTGTGTCTCCATCTCTCTCTGTGTCTCTGTCTCTGTCTCTCTCTCTCTGTCTCTGTCTCTCTCTGTCTCTCTCTCACACACACACACACACACCCCAGTTTGTGTTGGCCAACTACTCCTGGGTGTGGGACCTGCCCTGGAGTTTGGTCAACCAGATGTCACACCACTAAAAAATAATAGCAACTGACCTTTCCTCTCTCAGCAGCAATCAAATGCCAAGAGCTCCTTAGCTAGGAGTGGCACCTCACGCTCCCCTCCCCTCTCCCATGCTGGGCTTCTGTCTAGCAAAACTTGCTCTGGTCTTGTCAAAGCTGTCACAGTTGAGCTTCCGGTTGAGTGCCAGCTAGATTTTCTCATGTTCTATGACTCACATATGTGTTATCTTCAGCCATAGGGTCTTATCACCAAGTTCTGGAGGGTAACTAAGAGCATTGGCAATAGCCTGCAATGTCGTGGGGACTTATGGGAGTCCATTGGTCAAAAATTCAGAAAGAGGCAACCCACTTTGGAATAGGGCATTTCATGTGGAAGTGTATGGTGTCTAGCTGGGGTGTTATCCCCCCACCCCCATTATAAGGTAACTCCATTTAAACCCCACAGTAGATTTCCATATGGCTTTTTCAAAATATCTTTAGTATTAGTTATCCCTTCCCAAACTTCCTCTTCTGGCCTGCCCTCCATCACCTATCCTATTTAATACATCCTTCCCCCCTTATTTTAATGTATTCCATGTCCCCTTTCTTGGAATATTTCTTCCTCCCCTATGGCCCCTTACTAGTTTCCTAACCTTTGTAGGTATTAGAAATGAAAAGTACTTGTTTAAAGTTTAAAAGCTATCATCCATGTATGAGAGAAAACATTTGATGTTTGTCTTTCCAAGCTACCATACTGGGGGATGACTATTTCCAGTTATATCCATTTGCCTAAAAATTTCATTTTTCCTAATAGCTGAATGATAATCTAGTGTATGAAAATACTACATCTTCACTGGCCACTCTTCAGTTGGTGGACATCTAAGCTGTTTCCATGTCCTGGTTATTGTGAATAGATTAGCTCAGCTCAGGAATGAGCAGGTACCTCTGTAGCAAGGTCTTTGGGGTATCTACCCAAGAGTGGTATAGCTGGCATTTGCAGATCTACTTCCAGCTTTTTGAGAAACCTGCACACTGATTTCCATAGTGGCTGCTGCCATTTGCACCCCCTCCAGCACTCACAGAGTTAATAATTTCCATCTCTGAAATCAACATGTACAAGTACTTGGTGATTAATATGTTAGCCAAAATGACCACATACTGCATCCAGTTAAGATTTTACATTTTCTATATAGATCCACTGATAAATATTTTAGTAGCCCGGAAACAGAGGCAACTGATTCAAAGTCTAATGAAGAGCACAATGTCCAGTCTTGAGTATGCAAAGAACTTCTTGAACTTGTCCGTGCAGGGCACAGCTGGACCAGCAGACTTATTAATTCTGGAATTCCCTCCCTCTGCTGCTTATGTAAGACAAACACTACATGACATCATTGCAGCTCTTCAGCTGGAACTCCTTGCTCTTAAGCTTGGGAAAATGTGGCTTTGAATAACCCTTTTCTTATGAAAACTGCTTTTGTTGGTATTTGCCCTCTGCAGGACAAGAAAGCAGTTTGCTCTCCTTGAGAGGTGGGATGGACGTAGACTTCTGGTCACAGAGCCAGCAAAGGGAATCCAGTCCAAGCTAAGTGTCCAAAACACTTGGCAAGTATTCAAAACTAATTGTTTTAAAGATCCAAAACGTCATCAAAACCTAAGAAACAAAATTAAAAACTAAAATTGTGTAATGTTTTCAATGACTAAAATGAAATGTTCCTGGATTTTAAAAGTATGTATTCCTATTTGGATTCTTATGTTAAGTGAAATATAAATTTATCCTGACTTCTCACTGCAATATGAGTGAGAAAATCCATTATGTGGGGACAGAGGGTGATGAGAATATTATTGTTGAGAGTTTATGGAACTGCGCAGTGGCTCACACCTGCAATCTTACCTGTAGAGGTGGAGGCAAGAAGATCTGAAGTTCAGGATCATCTTTGGCTACAGTGAATTTGAGGCCAGCCTCAGCTACAGGAGACCCCCACCCCCTTCAGTAAACAAACAGACAAATTAATTAATAAGATTAATGGCCATTGTGCAGTTTGACCTTTATGACCATTTCATCAGTGACTTAGCAAATGTTCTAGGAAACAGCACTGGAAAAGTCAGGAGATAAAAGATAAACTTAATGTCATTTTCTATTTTTAAATTTTGTGTATGGGGAGGGCAACTTTGAGGAATCAGTTCTCTCCTTCCATCATATGAGTTCTGAGGAGTAACTCGAGTCTCTGATGAGCCATTTCGATGACCCGCCTAATTTAATATTTTTAAAACTACTGATTGAAGAATTAGCATAGAAACTGCTATCTTACTAGCAAATCAAACATGAAAGAAGTAGAAGTTCCAGCCCCAATGAAGCGTGATGAATAGAAATGTAATTTCATTGGTACGCAGCAGTTTCGGCCATCTTAGAGTATCTGGAGCTTCACCTATGCTTTATAACTGTATTCCATGTATGCATTCGCTTGATGTGGACTGCTACATAATTAGACATTCTCGTTATATTCTCCTCATACTCACAAATAACATATAAGCAGTTGTACATAAAATTGTCACATTTGGGGTAAAAAGTTTAAGTACTGATCTATCACAGATTGGTGAAGCAATACACTTTTCACTGTGTAAGTCACCATTTTCTCAAACTGTTCAAATGATATGTCCTCTTAATGTTCCTGACCTTGCTTTTTGAAAGACACCCATTACCCTCTAGCTCCTCCCTGAGCTTGCGTTCTTTTTACTACCCTTGACACTCTTCTAACAGAATGTGTCTGGCTAGATTCTTTTAGAGGCTGATGCCAGGATGGAATCAAATGTAAAGTAATTTTCATAGGAAAAATGTCTAAATGACAGAAAGAGGGGTTTGGGTGAAGAAAACCCAGAAGGACCCGCACAACTCTAGCGGAAGGTCACTGGCATGCTGGACTGCCTGCAAGCTCAGGAAGACACAGAAAGGCTGCGGAGGAGGTCCTGTCAAAGAGGTTTGTGTTGACCAGAAATCAACCGCCTTAGTCACTGCCTATGTCCGCCCTCCATAGGGATCAGTCCTCAGGTTTGACACCAACAGGTAACATAAAAAGTCAAGATGAGTATGAACTATAGTTGCTTCAGTAATGCAATCTTTACTCTTTTTGTTTTGTTTTGGTTTGCTTTGGTTTTTGGTTTTTTGAGACAGGGTTTCTCTGTGTAGCCCTGGCTGTCCTGGAACTCACTCTGTAGACCAGGCTGCCCTTGAACTCAGAAATCTACCTGCCTCTGCCTCCCAAGTGCTGGGATTAAAGGCATGGGCCACCACCACCTGGCTACAATCTTTACTTTTAATACATAGAAAGATTGATGCTGTCATCAGCAGATTGCAACAGCTTTCCTTTCCAATTCATCAAAACATTTTAAAAAGGGCTCCTTTGCTATGAAGTTTAGTTTTCACATCCGTTTAAGCAAAGAGAGTTCAATGGGGACAGGAAAAGGACGACACACATCAAGTGTTTAAATGGGTTTTCAAGACAGTTGCACCTAAAAAAGACATTGAGATATAAAACTTCTTGTGTTGGGATCCTTTTGCAATTGTTGCTGCTGCTTTTGTTGTTGTTGTTGTTCTTTTTATTTGTTTGTTGCTGTAATAAAGTAACTGACATAAACAACCATAGGAGGGAGAATTTTGTCCCGGTCACAGTTTCGAATGTGCTACTTTTTAGTCCTTGACTGTTCATTCTGGGCTCTCAGCAGATCGTCCAGAACATTGTCGCTTCAGGAATGTCAAGCAGACAGTTGTCTACTCACCTTGCATTGCAGAGGAGGAGGCAGCGGGGAAAGTGCAGTGAACAAGGTCTAACCCACAAATCAAGCCTGGAGTGTTGTACTTCCCCCAGCGAAAAGTTTCCAAGACCTCCCCAAAGAACATCCGGTATCAGTTAACTTTCCTTGGAGCTGATACAAAATATCTAACAAAAGCGACTTAAGAAAGGGCTTTTGTTCACTCAGAGTTAGAGAGGGTGTCCAGCATGGCAGGCAAGGCAGGCAGCGGGAGCGTGATGAGGCAACTGGTCTCACAGCATCCCTAGTCAGGAAGCAAAGGTGGATTCTGGTGCTCAGCATTCTTTTGCTTCCCCACCTCAATTTACCTAGTCCAGACACTCCTCCACAAACAAGTCCAGGTGTGATTTAACCTAGATAATCCCTCATAGATAGTCCTAGAGACCTGTTTCCTAGGCGATTCTAGACCCTGTCAAGTTGACAATCAATATGAACCATCACACATACCCCCCAAGCTGGAGACTAAGCATTCCACACATGAACTTACCGGGGACATTTCATTTTCAAACTGCAATACCTTGCGGTTGCACATTATAGAACACGTTAAATTTTTGGCACAAAGAAAAATGATTGTGTTTTAAAATGTATATTTAGATACCAAAGATGGTGAATAATCACAATTATCAGACTCCATTGGACTATATTATATATGCAATGTCATAGCCTGATGTTTAAGTGTTATCTTGTTAACAAAGATAAAAGATATTTTATATACAGAAATAAGCAAAGACTACTCTGATGGTGATATCGTCAACTTGACAAGCTCTAGAATCACCTAGGAGACAAGGCCATGGACATGTCTGATGAATTTTCTGTCCTGGGTTAATTGGGTGAGAAGACTTACCCAAATGTAAGACGCACCATTCTATGGGCTGAGGGTCCAGACTTATCTAGGGGATAAGGTGATAGCTAGCTCAGCACCAACATTCACCTTTTTGCTTCCTGATTGTGGATACAATGTGACTATTCACCTTATGCTACCACTACCATGCCTTCCTCACTGTGATGAACTGTAGGTATCCCCAACTGAGCAAAAATAAATGCTTCCCTTTTTTCATTGCTAATTTAGTATTATTGTTGTTTTGTAACTTATTCACTTTACATCCCTCTCACTGCCCCCTCCCACTCACTTCCCCCCACAATCCTTTCCCCTACTCCCCCTTTCTCCTCTGAGCAGGTGGGGGCCCCATGGGTATCCCTCTGACCCTAGCACATCAAGTCTCTGTGAGGCTACGTGCATCCTCTCCCACTGAGGCCAGACAAGGCAGCCCAGCTAGAACATATCCCATGTACAGGCAACAGCCTTTGGGACAACCCCAAAGGCTCCAGTTGTTTGAGACCCATATGAAGACCAAGCTGCACATCTGCTATATGTGTGGGGATGCTAGGTCCAGCCCTTGTATGTTCTTTGGTTGGTGGTTCTGAGAGGCTCCACCCAGAAGTTGACTCAGATAGATGCAGATACCCAGGCCAAACAGTTGATGGAACTTGGGGACTCTTATGAAAGAACAGAAGGAAGGATTGTGGTCTTTAAGGGGGTAGGAAGTTTATAGGAAGATCAACAGAGTCAACCAAGCTTGACCCTTAGGACTCTCAGAGACTGAATCACAAACCCTCCCTTTCCTAAATCACTTTAATGAGGTTCCAGGGGCCTGTCTGGCCTTATGTGAACTGGTCTGAAGCCGGGGAGGGATGTTTAGTAGAGGATTTATTGCTAAGGCTCTTTTTTCTCTTGACCAGAAACCTTGCCTCTTGCTGTCCAGGCAAGCAGGAGGCTTGGAGCAATTAGCTTTTAGTGAACCAGGAAAAGAAAATCATGCTCACAGAAAGAAAACCTTTTGCACAGGTAATATGTACAGAAGCACACACACTCACACACACATACAGATACATTCACATTTTTCTTGGGCCCAACCGCATGTATTATCAAATTACATACTTACATGACACACCTATACTTACAAATACATATATAAAATTGGTGGATGGAGCAAAATCCCCCATGAGAAAGTTCCATTGAGCAAGGACCAGTGCAGAAAAAACTCACTCATTCTGGATGAAAAATAAGCTCCAACATTTATAACTCAGAGAAAGAAAAAGCTTCTACCTTTCTGTTTCTGTTAGTGGAAAAACCCCTAAAGAAAAAGCTCCCAAATAAGAAGTCTCATGGTAAGAAAAAAAAAAAAAAAACAAAAAAACCTGCTCTCTCTGCTTTACTCTCTCTGCTTGCTCTCCTACTGTCATAGTTCCTAGTTCTTGTATTTCTCAGGATACATGATCACATGGTATTCCAAACATCTTTTATCAAAAGTTCACAAGTTTAAAACATAAATCATAAATTGAATAATAAGTGACAACAGAAATGTTTACATGAGTTTCCATTAAGACTAATTATCTAATTAAACACTCATTATCTATCACTAACTTCACAGGTTCATTAAAAGTTTAAAACAATAATTCTTACATCATTACATTAGCAATGTTTTCTCAAGAGGGAAATCATCTGCTCAGTGTCTCATTTGTTTTGAAATTTTGTATAGATAAATCCAGTCAACATTTTATCTTCTGTCCTTGCACCTATAATAAATTGTCCATTCACAGTTTACAACCCCAGTTACCAGATAATGGTTTTACAGCCAGCCCAAAAGGAATGTTTTCCCTGATGGTAAATATGTTTCCAACTGGCTTTCTATCCTTGTAGAGTTAGTCTGTGACACAGAAAAGTTAACAGAGTTCTAATTGCAGCCCTTTCTATAGGAAACTCAAAATTACTAGTATAAATTTAGGAATTAAGAAATCATCCATATGCCTTCATAGCATTACTACAAGAGAGTACATCTTCGTTGAGCTGCAGAAAATCTGCCCAATGGGGTGGGCTTATGCCCAGGGATCACTATACTCTTTAATAATAATATGAAAGACATAATACAAGAACCAATTCTGAGATGAAATCTCTGAAGACCTTGCACATCAGGGTTCGCCACTGCAGACCATGCAATACAATTGGCCATCTTCAGAAAGTTATCTGTTACTTTTTTTATCTCCTAGATGGCTTCTGACAATGACAATCGGGTATTTTGTCACAGCAGTGAGAAAGGTGACTAATAAAACCAGGCTATTATTGTGCCAACTATAACCATAATATTCAAACATTCCTTCCGTTTAATAGCTATTAGCTTAGAAAAATAGAGCCATAAAATTAGATGTTACCTTCAAATAGTTTAAAATAGCCAGGTGGTGGTGGCGCACGCCTTTAATCCCAGCACTTGGGAGGCAGAGGCAGGCTGATTTCTGAGTTCGAGGCCATCCTGGTCTACAAAGTGAGTTCCAGGACAGCCAGGGCCATACAGAGAAACCCTGTCTCGAAAAACCAAAAAAAAAAAAAAAAAAAAAAAAAAAGTTTAAAATAATCTCACTTCTAGAATGGAGACAAGATTAGTTCAGAAACTACTAAGTAAGGACTGAAGCCTCTGGCTTCTGTAGTAATATTCTACCCACTGTCTTATTCTCTTTCCTGTCTCCTCAGTGAACACAATTATCACATGTTTACAAGCCACGTCTTCTGTCGACATCCATCAAATGGCTCTGCATGAGTACTGAAACATGTATCAGCTTATCCAATTTGTACATCAAATTTATGAGGCATAGAAAAATAAAACTGAAAGTTTAATATTAGTAAAATATGGAGCCAGAGGGTTAAGTCTGTTTTTGTAATACAAGGAAGTTTCAGTTTTCTCAGTAAAATCAGTAACATGATGACATCAAACTGCTGTGGTTTGCGTATGTTTTTGGTATGTCCCACATAGGCTCCAGTGCTAGGATCTTGGTCCCCACTTTGTCAGTGTTAAGGTGGCAGAATAAAGAGATGGGGTTAAGCAGCAGGATGATTAGGACTCTAAGAGTTCCACCCTGAGATGCTGTGGTGGTTTGAATATGCTTGGTCCAGGGAGTAGCACTATTGGGAGGCATGGCCTTGTTGGAGTGGGTGTGGCCTTATTGGAGGAAGTGTGTCACTATGGGGATGGGCAATGAGACCCTCCTCCTAACCACATGGGAGCCAGACTTCTCCTAGCAGCCTTCAGATGAAGATGTGGAACTCTCAGCTCCTCCTGGACCACGCCTGCCTGGACACTGCCATGCTCCCACCTTGATGATAATGGACTGAAACTCTGAACCGGTAAGCCAGGCCCAATTAAATGCTGTCCTTATAAGAGTTGCCTTGGTCATGGTATCTCTTCACAGCAAGGTAAACCCTAAGACAAACGAGATTAATGTAGCTTTCATAAGATGTCAGTTAGTTCCAGAGAAATCAGACTATACAAAAGGAGCAGGCCTGGGGCCTGAGTCTCTATTGTTTCTGGGTACACGATCTCCTCTAGGCTGTTACCATAGTTGTTATTCCATCAACCCAGGCAATGAATAGACAAGGCTGCCTGACGTTTATTCTTGGGTTTCAAGACTGTAAGAGAAACAAACATTTTCCCCTATAAAATACCTAACCTCAAATACTCTGTTATATAAATAGAAAATGGGTTAATACATGAACCACAGTGAGTATTTTCCTAACTGGACAGGAATAAATTTCTATTCTGTATTATAAAAAAGAGGAATCTTGCTTTACTTAATAAAAATCTGTTGATCCATGTCTATTATGTTTTTCAAAGGAGCCTAGATCTCAATTTGGTTGGTTATGATCACAGATTTATCTTATAATAGAGTATCAAAATAAATATCTAATAGTCAAAATAATAGTCCATGAAATTCTGGGTTCACTTTTAAGCATATTTGTGTGTAATGAGTGACAAAGTAGTCTATTCTAGGCTGTAGTATAAAATGTCTGAAATCTGCTAGTAGTTCTTCAAATTTTAGATGCCAACTTTGTTTTTAGCAACTTAAATCGTGTCTATTTCATTAAAATTATTCTAGTTTGATAGTTAGTAACATAAAAAAAATTTGACCCAGAACTGCTAAAAAAAAAAAGTAATTTGAAACATGAGCAGAACACAAACCTATATAATGCTATTTAACCAGAAAACTTTCATTTTGAAGTGTACAAAATATCTGGGAGTATTACTTGTGAGCAGCTGGCTAGTGCTTCTCCTCAGGTTTAAAAGTATTCAGGTTTAGGGTTTGTTTCACAGGAAGATGAGCATTTCAATAGCACAAGCAGTTAAGAATTACGGATAGCTAAGTACAGTGGTGCACGCCTTTAATCCCAGCACTAGGAAACAGCAGATCTGTGTGGTTGAGGCTATCCTAGCCTACATAGTGAGTTCCAGAAAAGAGACCCTATCTCAAAAAACAAAATCAAAAACAAACTAGACACAATAAATAATTCATGATGAATTCAGCCCTATTAAATAGCATTCTATAGGTTTGTGTTCTGCTCATGTTTCAAATTACTTTTTTTAAGCAGTTCTGGGTCAAATTTTTTTATGTTACTAACTATTGTAAATCTCTGCCATTAGAAATATTTATAATTCTCTGAAATATTACTGATTATTTTCCAATTATTTTATTACTTTACTGAAATTTAAGATTTCTCCTCTTTTCTTTTTCCTGTGAAGTACATTTCAACAAGGAAGTTCAACTTGGAAACAGTTGTGCCCTGAATATTTTTGTCATCCTTACAAAGAACTACAGTCTTCAGGGCAACTTCCTTTGTAGTTGGTATTCCAGCCAATGTGCTCTGAGCAAAAGACACTGTGTTCCTTTCCTATTGTATTTCTTAAGAAACTGCTTTACCTTCAGCAAAGTGGCTGAATACAAAATCAGTTCAAAGAAATCAGTAGCCCTCCTTTATACAAACTATAAACGGACTGAGAAAAGAAGTTAGCGAGACAATTCCCATTACAATAGCCTCAAACAATATAAAATATCTTGGTGTAACTCTAACCAAGCAAGTGAAAGACCTGTATGACAAGAACTTCAAGTCTCTGAAGAAAGAAATTGAGGAAGCTATCAGAAGACGGAAAGATTTCCCATGCTAGTGGATTGGTAGGATTAATATAGTGAAAATGTCTATCTTCTCAAAAACAATCTACAGATTCAGTGCAATTTCCATCAAAATTCCAACACAATTCTTTACAGATATTGAGAGAATAATTCTCAACTTCATATGGAAAAAAAAAATCCAGGATAGCTAAAATGATCCTGAACAATAAAAAGAATGTCTAGGGGAATAACCATCCCTGACCTCAAGCTACACTACAGAGCAATAGTAATAAAAAATGCATGGTATTGGTACAGAGACAGGCAGGTAGATCAGTGGAATAGAACTGAAGACCCAGAAATGAACCCACACACCTACAAATACTTGATTCTTGACAAAGAACCCAAAACCATACAGTGAGAAAGGGAAGAACATCTTCAAAAAATGGTGTTGGTCTAACTGGATGTCTGCATGTAGAAGAATGCAAATAGATCCATATTTATCACCCTGCACAAAACACAAATTTATTTTAGAAATAAAAAAAAATGTAACTAAAATGTAGTTACATCATTTCCCCTTTCCCTTACTACTCTCCAACCCTTCCCATATCCCCTTCACTCGGCCTCAGATTGATGGCCTCCTTCCTTTATTATTGTTGTGCATGTACCCACACCACACCCGCACCACACCCGCACCGCACCTGCACAAGCACCGCACACGCACCGCACCCACACCCGCACATGCACACAGGCATGCACAGTCTGCCAAATCTGTTTGGTATTGCTTGTGTGTACATGATTTTAGTTCTGACCACTTTGTAAAGGATAACCAAATACAGAATTCATCCTTGGGAAAAAGGGATTCTCCATGTCTCCTCTCAGCAGCCATTAGTAGCCTGTAGTTGTTAGTCTAGCAGTAAGGTCCTGTGAGAGTTCCCCACCCATGTTAGCACATCTATTGGTGGTATCCTTGTTTAGGCAGCCATACTGTTGAGGTGTTGTGAATGTAGCTTCCCTGTCATTTCTAGAAGATAGATAGACTCTCAGCAAACTTCCTGCTCCTCTGGCTCTTACTAGCTTTCAGCCCCCTCTTTCTTGATGTTCCCTGACCTGTGGTGACAGAGTAGTGATGTAGATGTATCATGGACTGATGATCAGTTGATGTCTATGTTTTGACAAATTGTGATTCTTCTGTAATGGTCTCTATTTGCTATAAAGGGACGCTTCTTTGATGAGGGGTGAGAGCTACACTTATCTATGGGTATAAGGACAAGTACTTACAATGCAGTCGGGAACTATGCTAACTTAGTAAACTGGCTCTCCTCTACCATTCATGATGGACGATACTAGCTCCATGTAGCTAGGTTTCCAGGATCAGGCCTGAGTTCCCTCTTGTTTAGTGGGCCTTGAGTTCCATTAGGCCACTGTTAGTTATTGCCAAGATATGAATGTCTTCACTGTACCTTTAGGGATATCTTGCCACCAGTTTGGCAAAGTTGGGGTTCACAGGAGTCAGTTAGGTAGGACTCCTGACTGCTCCCGTCCCCTGTCAGCTCACGTAGCATCTTTGGTACTAGGAAAGCTAGACCTCAGGAAGGAGGGTTTCAGGTCGGATCCAGCTCGAATCTTCTGTGTCCTAAGTGTGTGCTGTATTCAGGAATAGAGACTTACCTTCAACCTTTGGGAAACAACCAGGAGCAACAAAAATAACCTATATTGTTTGGGAGTCCTTTGGAACTACACTGAGTAGTTTTATTTACAAATTTTGAAAAAGTTTAATTTAGGGGTTTTTTGCCTTCATGTGTGTACGTATACTATGTGCATGCCTGGTGTCCACGGAGCTCGGAAGAGCATGTCAAATCCTCTGGAACTGGAGGTATGAATGGTTGTGAAACAACATCTGGTATGGACAAATCAAATCCAGGTCCTCTTGCAAGAGCAACAAAGAGGGCTTTGGAGCTCTGGGAACTGGAGTTACACATGGTTGTAAATTGTCTGGGGGTCCTCTGTGAGGACAATCAGGTTCTCTTCACTGCTGAGCCACCTCTTTAGGCCCCATGGTCATTTTTATAGTCAGGATACTACCTCAGATATCATAATTCGGAAAAAGAAGATACCTGTTTCCGGAAAGTGCTTGACTTCCATCTTATGCTCTTTTCCCTGACTTCCCAAAGTGGCACAGAAGTACCAAGTATGTTTGTCATCAACGTTTGGACCCAGAAGGGATTCTGCTTCACTTTAAGGAACCAGAGACCCAGCTCTTCGGAGACTTGAGAATGTTTCAGGGAAAGAGTGTCATGGCAGGCAAGCTGCGAGTGTTTAGTCCTGTGGTACATGAGAGGAGCCTGGGAATTTTATTCCCCGAGTCTACGCTTCCTTATCTGAACAGTGAGGGATTTTAACAGATGAACATGAGTTCTTCCCATTTCCACCCCAGAGCCTCAGCCCTTGCTTCTGGGTCTGTTAGTACAATGCAGTGTCTTCTCTTACTTCTATCTACTCTGTTTCCATAGCTATAAACAGAACCACTCTTAACTGACACTTTCTTTTATTTGTTTAAATTTATTCAATTTACATTTATTAGGTGGTTCCATGCTGAATATTGCATACACATACTACTTAAATATATTAATATTTAGGGTCATTCAATAAGTTTAATAATCTGCATAAAGCACTCCAATTATTTTTTTTTCAAAACCACACAGACAAAGTCCCACAAACCACTGGTAATCTACTAATCTTATAAACAGCATCCCAAAGTAAGGGTTAATAGTAGACTGCTACACACAGATGAGGGAAACTGAGCCTTAGAGAAATTCATAAAGGTCAAAATCAGACAAATAAATGGTAATGGTCAGGATTTAAAATCAAGTCTATCTGTGAATAAGGCTGGGTTTTCTAACTTGTTTCAAAACTGCCCTTGGGAGTTAATGCAGACAACTCACGGAGTGGAACGTCAGGAATCCAGCCTCTGCCTTCCTCCCTGACACTGCTGAAGATAAAGACGGTATCTAGGCAATAAACATTTAGGAAGAAGCCGGCCATGGGATGAGGTGGAGGCTGTGGGAGTCTAACTCCATCAGCAGCTATAGAGCTTGTAGGACAGTAAGCTACACAAAATAGTCTCAAAACAAACAGCAAACCATCCTAAAATGAAATAGACCAGTGAATCCTTTTTGTCAGTTATGGAATACCTAATAGGTTGAAAACCTAATAGGATCTTGTGTGCAAGGCTACATAAACATTCATGCTCTATGAAGAACCTAAGGGTTCATAGGTTCTTAGTTTCATATAAATCCATTAAAAATCAAGTCAAGAGCCGGGCGTGGTGGCACACGCCTTTAATCCCAGCACTCAGGAGGCAGAGGCAGAGGCAGGCTGATTTCTGAGTCAGAGGCCAGTCTGGTCTACAAAGTGAGTTCCAGGACAGCCAGGGCTATACAGAGAAATCCTGTCTTGAAAACAAAACAAAACAAAACAAAACAAAACAGAACAAAACAAAAAATCAAGTCAAATTAATTATTCTAAATACAAACTGACACTGGCGGGCGAAGCGTAGGTACAAGCCATTCTAAAACAGCCCTCGATGAGCTGCTCTGATTAAGAATCAGTGGTGGGAAACAACAGAAGAAATACTTCTCTAAACTGCAATCAGACTCACTGCAAAAGTGCAGTTTTATTTTTGGGTGGCACATTTTTTTTTTCCCCAGAGGCTGACAATATGAGTATATTATGAACCAGCCACATGGAGCACACTGAGTTTACCAGGGACATGCCAATAAGGCCACCATCAGGAAATCTAGGTAAACAGAGTAAATGATGCCCAAGGCTCTTCAGAGGAAGACCCACTTGGGAGTGACACATTTGAGATAAAGACAGAAAAATGTTTCCTATTACTGATCACTTAAATGTCTAACTCATTTTTGGTTTTCCAAGTTCAAGGGACCCAGGTAGTGCATACTCCTGTGTTATTGTTTGTTCTTATACATATATGCTGTCCTTGCAGGGTCTTTCCAGCCTTTGCTTATCTCTGACCACTATTCTTTATGCTACACTAGAATTCATTTGAAGTATTTTGTAGAATAAGGTAAAATATAATGAATTAAAATGAATTGGTTTGGTACTCACTAGGCCTTCAAAAATTGAGAAGAGATTATTTTTAGATTAAGAACACAAGTGGTATTTTCAACATGAAGTAGTGCCTTAAGAGAAATTGAAGATAAACTGCCATTGCTGTAAAGGACAAAAATAAGAACACTAAGTTCACATTCCTGGGAGGTGGCTTTCAGTTCACTGTGATAGGATCTTAACAGAAAGTCATAAAAAGGAAAGAATGGGTTCCTTCCCCTCCTTCGGGAAGGAACAGATCCCTACACAGTGAGAGTCTGGACCAGGGGCATTCTGCCAAGAAACAGCACATAGCTTCGTGTAGCATCACACTATCAGGTGACACAGTATTGGTAACCAATAATACTACAACGTAGTTGCTTTTATCTGAAGCATTATCAAGTGGCATGGATTATTATTCACCCTAGTTTTTACAAATAAGAAAATTAGAATGTGTCAAGGTAAAATAACTCAAGAGTATGAAATTGGCTAAGCTATCAGCAAAACTTAAGGAGGCCACAGTTTAAGTCACTTGGTATCTTACCAGCAAATGTTCTTGGAATAGCAGAATCTTAGGAGGAACGGGATGGAGAGCCAATAAGGTTTAAGCCAAAGAAGGCTATGTAAGATGCCAGGGATGTTGAACTTGACCTTCTTGTGTTTATCAAAACGTCTCAGAGGCTGGGGCATACAGCGAATATTCAACCCTTAACTTCTTTGAAAGGGAAAGATAACCCTCAGGGACCATATTCTTTTGGACTGGTGACACCAAATACCAAAGGACATTGCTGCAGTAGCTTCCAGCACACTCCTATTCTGCTTTGCAATCAGAGAAAAAGGCCCTTTTCTGTAAACTCTGAAAACTGCTGAAAAGGGGTCAGAATCACCCCCACACTAATTGCCTAACAGATAGGTAAAAAAAAAAAAAAAAAAAAAAATTCCATCTGGGATTATACGCATGCTGTGATGAGTGGGAAGGGTCTGTTACTAAGGGCAGGGGATTTTATTTGGAGTTGAATGATTCTTTGTTGTGTGGGAGGCTATCTTGTCCTATGTAGTTTAGTAGCATCTTCACCTCCAAATATCACAACCAAAATTTTCAATTAACCACTGCCACGTGTCCCACAGGAGAGAAATATACAGAAAATAAAGTCAAATGTCCTAGTTGAGATGTACACAGGAATAAAGAATGTAAAATCCAGGCTGGTAGGAGATACCAAGATATTGTTAGATAAGTAAAGAGATCATTCTTTACTTGTAGATCATTTTTTGTTTGTAGGCATTGGCAAGAATTTTGGATTTTAGTTCATATAAATGATAAACCATTGAACAATTTTAAGTTGGGAACTAACATGAATATACTCTGAAGGATTTAATATCCTGAGAATAAATGAGACCTTATAATTTACAGTAAGGCATATTATCGTTTAAACTTGGTTGAGGAAGGGCAGCAAGAGAGTTCCATAGGTAAAGGCACTTGCTGCCAAGCCCGACGGCCCAAGTTCCATCCCTGGGACACACATGGAAGGAGAAAACCGACTTCTAGACTTCTACAAGTTCCCCTCTCACCTCCACGCGCGTGGTATACAGCACGTGTGCACACTACACAGATAAACAAATGGAAGTAATCGTTTAAATCCCTGTAAAGTGAGAGGAAACACTGACGAACTAGGAGGAACGTCATGGAAAGGATTATGTCACAGAAACCGAGATATACATGGAGGAACTGGTTTTGACTAGAGTGTTCTAAGGCTCATCCCTGAGTCATGGTCTGAAAAATCTCTTCTTACTTAGCTTTAGTTTCCTCTCTAACTCTTGGTCACACTCCAAACTAATCATGCCATTCAAGAACCTACAAGGGCCCCCATTACACCAAGCCCACGCTAGCCTTATTTTACTTTGAACAGGCACATGTCTTCCTTCACACATCCCCAGTAGCTCTAATTTTTGCCTAAACAGTTTTATCAATTCTAACAAACAAAATCAACTACAACTTTTCATCCCATTCACTAAACATGTATTTGTTAAACACTGGTGCCAGATACTTAATGGTTGGGAGCCTTTTGCTGCTTCTCTGAAGCAGAGAAAAATCTGCCTTTTAGGCAGGGTCAAGGCAGGTCAGGTCTGTTGGCAGATTTCCTGGCCTGCTGAGGCATGGAAAGATAAGAGGAGATACACTTGAAGTTCAAGGCGAGAGGCTGAAGATTCTATTGACCTAGGTGGGAGGAATAGGGAGGGTTTTGGATGGGAACAGCAAATTGTTTGTTAGCTTGTGGCTTTGCTTCCCAAGGTACTGGTATAAAAAGGCTATGAGACATACACTCCCTGCTGGTGTGATAATAACCAGCAGCCCTCCCATATCTGTCTCTTGCATCTTTTCCCGATCTTTCCTATAATCCGCCTCACTCCCCAAAGGACTGTTTTGATTTCATAGCAGCCAGACTCAACTATGCCCTAGAACTTCAGTGAAAAAAAAAAAGATAGTTCTTGCTCTCTAGGGCTTAGTTAATATGCAATTGCTTGTCAGACCTCCTCATGAATGTTTTTATAGGTAAAAGACTTCGCCTAACATCTAATTTTGCCTCAATCTCTTAGCTGCTTTTTCTCCTTGTTGCATTTCACAGTACCCCACCCCATCAGCCATGACTTACCACACCTAGCTATAATGACTTCCAGGAACTACTGGATCCCCGCTCCTCTGGACAGAAAGTTGCTACTCCTACCAGTCCTCAGAGGCAGGAATTTAGCCACAGGGTAGTACATTCCTCAGTCTGAGTTATCAGAAAGAGGTATGCTGGTACTAGGAAGTGCTGGGCTTCACCTAGATGATCTAGTGTATTCTCTGACACACCAAAGCTACTCCCTTGTAGGAACCCTTAACCAATGTGGTGAAGATGGTTCCTTCATAATTTAGGTCTGCTCACCCAGGGACTGTTTGAATCTAACCCCCAACATTCACCTCACATCGAGGAACAGTAATTCTGAGTTAATACAACCACACTGTGACCTTCCTAACTACCATTTTTTTTTTTTCCTGGGGGAACAAGGCGTTCAGATCTTGTTACGTCAAGAGTAGGACATTAACATAACTAAACCTGGACTGCTTGTTCCTTGGTCTATTTTTAAGACATATTTAAGGCACTCATGTAAAATACATCCGAGAATACACAATATAGCTGAAGGGGAAAGAGGTGACAGAAGATATATTAAACAACACCTCAAAACAGAGTGCACCCGAGAGGAAACAGTATGGTGCCAATTCTTTACATTTCTAAGAGCTGGTTTCTCCGGCTCCTTCCCGTCGAGGTTTTAATGTTAATGTTGAGGACGGCGTCTATGGCTTCATGTTACTTCTTTTATGTGGTACATAATAAATTCTCACTGATCCCGGGTCAAACACAATAACCTCACTGCATGTCACCCACCAACCTGCAGGGTCTCCCTCATGCGATTTCTTCAGGTAAACTGGAGTCCCCTTTGAGTTTATCTAAGTCAACTTTTATGACTCACGCCAGCTTTGGAAATGTCTTCCAAACCTACATCTACCTTTTTGAGTCATCTTAATCATCAGCCAGGTTTTTTTTTCCCCCCTTTGTTTTGTTTTTCCTTTTAATTATCATCCCAAATAAAAGTTTCCCAGACAAAGGCTAGTCTGGTTCGCAGCAGCAGCAGCTTGCAACTCAAAACCTGCTCCACATCGCGGAGAGGATGCTGCCAAAATTTCTGACAAATACTAACTGGGTCAGCGCGGTTATGAAGACGTTCGTTTTATTAGTGGTCACGAAAGCCCCACTTAGGGAAAATACATTCGCGCCAAAGGACACCATTCAACTGCAAACAGACCGTACCGACTCCCTAAGGGGACCGCCGGGGTGCCGACCCAGCAATGGCTGAAACCCACAGAACCCCGGCTCAGATCCCCGCGCATCCGCACTCAGGCTGCAAAGCCGCCAACCAAGGCGGACGACGGCGGGACGCCCGCGTCTGCCGTGGAAATCCGCCGCAGTCCCCAGCCCACCACGCAGCCGCTCGCCGATCCGCCACGTCCCGTCTCACAGCCCGCCCCGCGCGCCACCCCCGCGTCGGGGCAGAAGCCCGAGCCCTGCTCTCGCGGGATCTCGCGCCTCACACAAGCCCTCGGAAAGGGAGCATCACCCGCGGGAAAGCCGGGAACTCACGTGCGGGGGCGGGGCGGGGCGGGGCGAGACGAGGAGGCGGGCCCGGCGCAAGGGGGCGGGGCGTCCTGACGCGGGGGAAGGCGGGGTCCAGAGACCTGTTGATCGCAGGTGTCACTGCCCAGACCGGCCCCTGGGTCTTGGGCGTGCGCGCATGCTCTGCGCGGGTCTGGCGGCTGAAAGCGGCGGTGTGGCCGTCTGTCCCTGTGCGTGTCGCTTTGCCTGTCACGACGTTGTGGGTGTCGGCGCGAGGCGGAGCCGGGCCAGTGGGACTGGAAGGGCTACGGCGCCGGGAGGTAGAGCTTGGGGTGAGTCGCGGGAGCCCCCGCTGGGCAGAGGGCGGAGGACTCTCGGTCCCCACGGCCTGGCCCCGCTCGGGCGCGCTAACCCGGGTGGCCGCAGGCTGAGGGCGGGATTGGGCCGGGTCGGGATGCGCTGGCCAGGCTCCTGCGGTTCCCGGTGCAGCCCCACAGCTGCCGGAGCACTGAGCCTTCACCAGGGCTCCAGCGTGATTGGCGTTCCTCCTTGGCGGAGCAGACTGGATTGGATGTGATAGAATCTTGGCTTGGTTGGTTTCTCAGTAGCTGGACAGACGGACGGAGTTAATGTTTAGCTTCTAAACGGCGGTTTACGGTACAATTACCAAACTACTCGCCGGCGGCGCGGGGGAACAGGAAGTGCCTGCGCAGGTGTAACCGGGAGGATGTGAAGCCCTGCAATCTGAGCCTGTTTTGAGGTTTTGTTATTCTCCTGGGGTTTGTTTTCTCCGTGCAGATCCCGATAAATGCTTGCAAAAACGTACTGCACGTCCTTATCTGCTTGCGGTCTTCCATAGCTGGAAACATATTCTTTCCTCCAAATATATTTTCAAGGCTACTTTTGAGGTACATGGGCAGTAAACCTAAGTTCTCTGTGGTGAGCCCTGGAGCTTGTTTAAGACCAGGCACGCTGATTTTCACCTTTAAAAGGTGGAGCCAGTGCTGACACGAAGTTATGATAGAATGGATTGGTGACATTGATAACTTGTCAGTTTTATTTTCTGTTGTTTTCAATTCTGTGTCGATGATGGTCGAGGCAGAGATCCCTCATCCTATTCTGTTAAAGAAAAAAGGAAAAAAAAAATAGTGAAGAAAGGGTCTTCAAAAGTAATGTGTGATTTATCTGCTATTGTCAGAAGAATTCCTAATAGATTTTCTGCGGGCAAGAGTTGTATGGAAAATAAGGTTTTTGACTTATCTTTTAGAGACTTTTAAAGTGAGCTCCTTTGGACAACTTGCTATAAACTTACAGAAGTGATTTGTTTAGTTTGTAAATCGAATCAATGTATTAAGTATTTTTCCCAAAGGATAAAAAACAAGAGACCCTCCAAACAAGCCTTTTCCTTAGGATTTTTTTTTTTATTTATAAAGTTGTCTATCGAACTCATGATACGTGGCACTAACAGTTTATTACTTTAAAGGCGTCACTTTTTTTTTTTAAATAAAAGTGCCATTTTAGTGGTAGGACACATTTTCTACTTATTCTTGCCCTTTAGTAAGAAAGCACCCCCCCCCACACACACACACAATGCCCTTACAGTTTCACTATGTGCTCTGATTCAAAATATTTCTTATATTGTTTAATTTCAGAAGTTTATTTTCACTATGTAGTGTCGAAAAATGCAGTTTTGGTGTACAGTGGCTTAGAAGTTTGTTTTAACAGAATAAAGTTTAAAAATGACAAGAAATCTGATCTATTTTAAGGGGTGATGTGCACTTTTAGATGCTAACTTCATTAGACACCAGCTCCATTATGTTGGAAGTCTGTAGTTGTAGAAGGAATGAATCAAGGACTTTGCTTGACTCTACAACTTTCTGAAAACTCGTCTTCTCTCCGTACAGTGGTCGTTGAAGTTAGCTGGCAAAGGTGAGTTACTGAGATACTAAGCAGTCTTGTTATTTCACAGCTTTAACTATAAGGTGTGACCTAATTACAGACCCTAACGACAATCTACAGAAAGCTTGGTAGCTTATATATTGCACATGCCAACATTTTGAACATAGTGCGCTATGGTATGAGGCTCTTCCTGAGATTTTGTGCTAAGGATGGACGTGTGTTGATTTGTGTCCTCCTGGAGAAGCAGGGTAGACATTAGTGACGATACACATGTAGTATTGGTATGGTAGATTATTAACTTTGTGTTGCAACGATTATTCAAATGCTCATTTACAATGTATGTGTATAATAGAAACAAGAAATAGGTGTAACTACTCGACCATTCATAAATCTTTACAAGTTCTTGGGTTTTTTTGTTTGTTTGTTTGTTTTTTTGGTTTTTTGAGACAGGGTTTCTCTGTGTAGCCCTGGCTGTCCTGGAACTCACTCTGTAGACCAGGCTGGCCTTGAACTCAGAAATCCACCTGCCTCTGCCTCCCAAGTGCTGGGATTAAAGGCATGCGCCACCACGCCAGGCTCAGTTCTTGGAATTTTATTAAATAACTTTATATACCACTCTAATCTTGGCAAGTAATTGAGTTCTTTCTCTTTTTTTAATAAGAATCACACACACTCACACACACGTATTTGTATGCCAATTTCTTAGTGGTCCATGACAAGAAATGTAGTGTTTGCCTATAATTTTGTTATTTATGTACTTGGTTGTCTTCCTGTGTAGCCTAGGTTAACCTCCAGTTTGTAATCCTCCTCCTTCAGTCTCCCAAGCCCTGAGATTATAGGTGTACTATATAAGGCTTAGAATCACATCTTAATTTAATTGCTTTTCTGTGTGGCTGATTTTTTTTTTTTGTAACATTTTTCTTTTTAAAAAATGCTATCAGAGGAGCCTGTATTGGGCCACAGGAAGAGTCCACAGGGCTCAAATTGCCTCATGTATTCATATTTGTATTCTGGAAAGTAAAATTTTATGTAAACCTTCACTGTCCTACCTTTCAAAGCTTTACGTGTGCCAGTGTGTGTGTGTGTGTGTGTGTGTGTGTGTGTGTGTGTTTTGGTGCTGGTCATTGAATTTGGTCATGGGCCTTGCCCATAGTATAGTAGGCCAGTGCTGTGACCACAGAGCTATGAGAACCTCAGCCCTAACTTTAATTACACTAGTAAATAAATATCTGAGATAGCATGACATCTTTGTGATAGTATGAAGTTTATCATATTGAGCAGTAAAAAAAGAATTAAAGGTGGGGAAAGTTTTAAGGAACATTATTGTATTTTGTTGTTTTTTTCTTGTTGGATGGGTATTTCGCCTATATGTCTGTACCATCTGTGTGCCTGCTACCCATAGAGGCCAGAGGCAGATCACCTGAGACTGGAGTTACAGACAATTCTGCACTGCCCTGCGGGTGCTAGGAATCAAATGTGGATCCTCTGGGAAAGTAACAACCATTCTTAACTTCTCAGCCATCTCTAGTCCCAAGAATACTGTTTCTAACTTAGCATTTGTGTTCTTTGGGTTAGCAGGTTTTTCTTAGTAAACCTTTTAAAACATATTCTGTGTACTAGATACTAGAGATTCAAATATTAGTAAAGTGTTAGATAATCATGTCAGAAATTTTTCTTTTTTGGATGGGTCACGTTTTGAGACAAAATTTTTCTATAATTCGGTATGCTCTGGAATTTGCTCTGTAGCCTAAGCTGGCTTCAAACCCAATGCTTTAGCCTCCTTAGTATATTTTAGCCTTCTTAGTGCTGAGTTAGTAGGAATGAGCAGCCACTTCCATCTGTGAATTCTTCCTCCTCTAAGCTTCACTTCTGGCTATTCTGAACCATGACCAGCACCCCTACATTGAGTGTCCAAAGGTGAAAGGGTGGTGGACGGTTTCCTTCTCTTACTCTCCCTTCTGTAAGATTCTGCTTCTCCTCCCTTTCTCCTATCAATCTCCATCCACACCACACTGATGGAGTCGCTTCTGACTTGACAGAGGGTGGTGGCTTTCTTCATCCTGAACTACATCCGGAGAGCTGCACTGTGTTGCTGTAGACCACAGACATTATAACTAAGGGAATGTGAAGATAGGTAAGCCATCACCTTAAGATTAAGATGATGACTGAGCAGACAGGAGATGCTAAGGCAGACTGGTAGCATTTCAGAGACTAAAGACATGAGCATTAGCAAGATGCCCCTTCTATGACTTCCTCTGGCTAGTCCCAGGCTAGCTGTGAGTTCAACTGAACATGTTTGTAGATGACAACATCATCTTTCAATGTCAAAAGGATGAACTCTTATAGGTAGTCTTTGTTAGGAACACTTGTTATTTAGAATTTCAGCTTTCCCTCTCAGATTCATCCAATTAATATAGAAGATGCTTGGGACTTGCTTTACATTTGCAGAGAATCGAGAGGCGGAGATAGTAAACAAGACATCCAATAGGTCAATTACATAGTGGTTTAGAAGGTAAAAAGTGCCAGGGGGAGTTGGGACGGTAAGGTGGAGGATGGCTTGCAACTTTACTTTTAGGCTACATTTAGAAGGTGAGGCTTTGGAGAGAACAGAAGGCAAAGACAGGAGGATCAGGGGAAACATTAGGATTCCAGGCACAGGGGTACCACTGCTAAGGCTCTCAAGAGTAGGAATTTGCTTGATACATGTTTGAGAATGATAAGGAGTCAGTATGCTGGAATGGGAAAAGGCAAAGATCAGGTGGCTAGAGGTGAGATTAGAGGGTAGGTATAGTTAGAGGGTTGCTGTAGTGTGAATGTTTGTGAACCCTTAAAATACCTAAGTTGATACATAAACCCCAGTGCAGTAGTGTTAACAGGTGAGGTTTGGGGGAGGTCGTTAGGTTGTGACAGCAAAACCTTCATGAATGAAAAGGCTGGAGTAATCTTGCTCATCTCTCTCCCATGTGTGAATACCAGAAGGCACCATCTTTGAAGAAGGTAAGCTCTTGCCAGCCACTGCTACCTTAGTATTCCCAGCCCTCAGAACTGTGAGAGATAGGTATGGGCATTTGTGTAATAGCTAAAGCAAACAAAAAATAGATATAAAATCTAAAAAACTTGATAAGTTAGATTTCATCAAAACTTAATTCAAAATTAAAGAATTCTTAAAGGTCAATAAGGCATACAGTAAGATTGTGACCAGAAGATTGAACATAATTTCTTTTTCTTTTTTTTTAAGGATTTATTTTATGTGAGTACACCAGAAGAGGGCATCTGATCCTATTACAGATGGTTGTGAGCCATCATGTGGTTGCTGGAAATTGAACTCAGGACCTCTAGAAGAACAGTCAGTGCTCTTAACCACTGAGCCATCTGTCCAGCCCCTTGAAAGTAATTTCTTTCCCGAGAGGCATGAAGGCACCTAAGCATGTGAAAAGCTGCTGAGCATCACTAGTTCTAGAAATGTGTGTTTCAGCCACACACCAACACTACAGACCACAGCATCTCTAAATAGAAGAGATTGAGGCAACAATTGTTGGTGAAGACCTGGTGCAGCTGAAGCTATAGCTCTCAAATGCAAGGGTTTGAAAGCGTATGATGCATCTGGTGGTTTGTTTGTTTGTTTGTTTTAATGAAGTGGAGCATAAGCAATCATACATCCCAGTAATCCCACTCGGTGTATTCCCAAGAGAAATGGGGAACCCAGACCACGGAAAGTTGTACTCAACTGCTCGTGCTTATTTACAGTAACTGTAAGTTGGAAACACTACAGAAATATAAATTTGGGTGTGTTACTTCACAACAACACAACTTGCTGAGTTGTGCAGTAAGTTGATGAAACTTAAAAGCATTCTTCCAAGAGAATTAAACATTATATGATTTCATTTGTGTGGAATTCTAGAAAATTGAAATCCTGGGAACAAAAGCAGAAACATGTTTGTTTTAGTTGGGTATCATAGTTCTCTGTTATAGTATAATAAGTTACCACAAGTTTAGCAACTTAAAATAATTTCTGTTAATTGTTTTATAGTTTCATAATTTTAGTGAGCCAATCCATATGGGCTCAACAAGGTCTCTGTCATTGGTTTCTCAAGGCCAAGGTCAGAGTATCAAATGGTGGGTAGGTTTCTGGCTGGCAGAGTCCTCAGCGAAGAATCTGCTAACAGGCAAATTCTTTTCCTTGTAGGACTAAAATTTCAATTCTCTGGTCCTAAAAGCTCCCCACACTCCTTATGTGGACTCCATCCTTGTTACCCTGCAGGGGTGAAATCTGTCCACCTCCCTACGAGCTGAAGAAAGCTTTCGTTGCCTTTAAAGACTTCTGTCATTAGATTGCACCCCCCCCAAAAAAAAATCTATCACCATCTGTGTCAGAAAACATAGATGCCATCAGTGGATTGTATTTTGCCTATCTTCAGGTTTTGGACAGTAGGGTATAAAGTATGTGAGTATGTGTATGTGTAGGTGTGCATTTTATTCTACTTCTTTCTATACTGAAAAGAAAAGGTTATGGCTATAAAGAGGCTTGAGAGAGCTTTCAGGAGATTGGAGACAGTTGGCTGTGGTAGTAATTACATGTCAAAACTCATTCAGCTATACATTAGAGGAATGAATTTTGTTGAATAACCATGACTCTGAAAAGCAGGCTAGTTTTTAAATCCTGGCTATAAAAATACAGATAGTAAAAATGAACTGATACTAGTATCTCCCAAACTGTTTAATTTTTTTCTTATTAAATATTGACTGACCACAATATAAGCAGAAGAGAAAAATAGAGTAAGAAATCTATAGTAGTGTGTATAACATTAAGATCAATACGAGGTAAGAAGAGTGAATGGCCAGCCCAGCCTAGGTCTTTGAGGTTTGGAGTCCCTGTAGTTTGCCTTGTTTTTTGCTGCTCAGCCGTTGGACGTGGAGACAGAAGAGCAGGACAGTGTGAGCACCTTCATCCTTGGTTTTATATCTGACGGGCTCCTCTATTCTTCCCCTCATCGGTGAGACATCTCCCCTTACCTAGGACCGTTGGGTTTCTCACACATTCCTGGACCAGGCTTCTGATCTACTGCTCTCATGCACCAAGCTCACTTACCCACCCAGCATTAGTCTATCACTGAAGATGCATCTATTATAAAGAGTCACTTACCTCAAGCCGCAGCACAGTCTGCTGTGAACTTTGCCAGTCTGATGGGTATATGCTATTAGGTGTTAGCTGTGCATTCCAAGGCTGAAGTGTTGTTAGCATTTAGTCTTCTCTTTTGATTTGCAGTCTTGGCATGTTTTCTGCTTGTGTAACTGGTCTTGGTTTTAGCCTGCAGTAGTTCTCTGTGTACCAGTCATTCCTTGTTGGTTTTAGTTCTTGCAACCTTGTCTCATTTCTATTTGAAGAGAATTGTTTTCTTAAGTTTTGAGCCCTTTGAATTGTGGTGATTTGTATTCAGTCTTGTTTTCTGTTGCATCCAGACCTTTGCATGTTAGCAGCTTCTTTAAAGCTTGATGTGTATTGCTTTGTCACTGAGTTCTATATATTAACCTCACTTTTTTTTTAATTTTAAGTTTTGGTTTGTTGTTTACTTGTGATTCCTACAGCAGCTTGATACTGAATTTAGAGAGATACCCGTTACTCTTGCATGATCCTAACAGTACTGCATTAAATTTCTTTAGGTTAAGTTTCCTTGCTTATCCTTTTGCATTGTGAACACATGTACATAGATAACTTTATAAGTTATAAATGTGACTAGTACAATTCACAGTTATTTTTGGCATAGGTTTTTCCCTCCTTGTCAGCAGGTTAGTTGAGCAGCCTTGTTTCAAATACAAAGGAAATTGCTTGGATGTTCGTATAAAACATACATGTTCCCACAGTTCATTGCTTTACAGCAAATGGGATCATTGTTACATAAAAACACTGTTGCTTTTTTTTTTTTTTTTTCCCTCCTTTAATTTGATTCCAAGGTGTCTCTGGAGAGTGGCTGTAAACAAGCCCTGCCCTGACAGGGCTTTAGGCGATTTGGGTCATGGGTTCTTATGCATTTTTCATGATGTTTTTATTCTGGCATACAACCTAGTGCCTAAGCATCTAGGACCTGGGTGTGATTAAATGTCCTTTCTCTTGGAAGTTACGGTAGTGATACCCTTGTGGTCATTGCTCAAATTGTGTTACTTTGAGATCACAGTTCTCTCCTAGAGCTCTTAACAAGAGAAACAAGTCAGGTTTGAGTGTGTTTAGCCAGGGAGACTAAGGAGGCATCTCACCACAGCTTGTGGACTAATAGAAGCAGTTTATCAGTTTCAGACTCAGAGAAAGGGCTGGGCCAGCAGGAAGGAGAGGTACCCCTCATGAGTGAGGAACAAGAAGGGGAGGGCTGGTGTATTCAAACCTTGAGTGGAATCTAGGATGCTATCTAGTGGTGTGTCCAACAGAGTTCCTCCAGGGTTTTGGGAGCAGCCTGCCACAAGCTCCATAGAGTCACATAGCTGAGAAGTGGGTGTGTGCTACTTGGCTGCTCTGTCCTTTCAGAGTGTGAGGCTTGAGCAAGTCAAATACATTAGATCTACCCTCACCATAAGAAAGTGGTCAGCATGAGGCAGTGTATAGGACAGTTAAGGACTTGTATTTACTATACTGATAAGGTGGGAGAAGGTTAGAGATCTGGAGCTGTGGAGCGTAAACTAGCCACACCTCTCATAATGAAAGAGCCTCAGCAAATACCTTGTTAGGCTGGTGTGTCTCTGCTGATGGTGCATGCTTTGTTTTCTTCATGATTGACTGCTGGAACCCAATACACATGGACAACGTAACGTTTTTATTCTGCAGTGTTCAGCTCTCAATGTTGGGTTTGAAGGGGGTGTGTTAGTGTGTGTGTGTGTGTGTATTTTTAGCCTATCGACAATAAAAGAAAGTACCACTCCTCTTTTAGTCTACCAACAATACTACTTTTAAATTTTTTGTAACGTTGGTAGCTCTATACTGTTGCATCATTTTGCCTCTGAATTGAAGAAATTGAAAGCGCTCTTTAATATTTCAGAGTAGGTCTCAGGACTCATGTGTAGTCTTGTTGCAGTGAAAAAATACAAAGCAAAGTAAGCACAGTTAAGATGAGGTTTCAGGGCCTCCTGCCAGTGAGCTCATGCAGGACTCTCCTTCCTCCAGTAGAGACTTAACGGTGGTGTGAAAATGTTGTCTGCCAGGAAGCACACTGAAGACTCTGTCGTACATTTTTTGTTGGAGGATGGTTACATAGTTGTTCTCTACAGAGAATGCACCAAAATTCTAGCCTTCCAGAAGGCAATAAACATATAAGTCACATTGTCTGTAGCTTAGTGCATTCTCGCTCCAGTAAGCAAGAGGGGAAGAAGCCTCTGAGCTCTTGAAGGCCAGCCTTCCAAACAGACCAGAGAAAGCCAGACTGCCATCGTAGGTTTTCTTTTTGAAGTGTAAGTCATGTATGGTCTAATTCCCTATTTAAAGTACATGCCAGTAGTTTTTAGCTACTTGCACAAGTGTACATCCATCACTGTGATTTTGCAGTATTTTATCACCAAGGAAAAAGAGAACAACCTTGTACCCCTTAGCTGCCACCCCTTTCCAAACCCAACCCCCATCCCCAGACCTTTCTTCTCCAGTCCTAAGCAACCCCTGTGATACTGTGTGAACAGAATCACAATATGCGGCCTTCCCTGTAGCATGTGACCAGTAGTTCATTTCTTCTTGTGGTGATTGATGTTCCATTGTATGGCCACACACATTTTGTTTCTCCATCTGTCCATCAGTCGGTGGAATTTGGATTATTTCCACTTCTTGGCTGTTATGAACAGTGTTACTTCTTTTCAACATCGCCTCCCCAGTGCTTTCTAAAGCATCTATATAGACTCCCACTGACAGAAGCTCCACTTTCCGTTCTTTTGACACACTTGCTTATAAAGGTTTAGAAGCTGCAGTCTGTGTTATTGGTCTGAGGCTTACCATACTTGAATATGAAGATGATGTTGCCTTCATTTGGGGCATTTTGTAGTTTATTTCCCTGTGATCTGTGATAATTTCATATTGGGAAATAATGGTTCTTTGAAGATTGGGTAACGTTTGACTTTCCGTCCAGCTCTGGTGCCACTCTCAGTGGGAGAATGCTTATCTCTTTTTTGTCTTCCCCTCACCTACCGAGTAGTCTTCTTGTTTATACTTTTGCTTGAATTACTTTTAGGACTGTATTTTCCTGTGTAGTCGTGTGGACCTTTAGATTTAAAAAAAAAATTTTTTTAAACAATGTTTTCACTGCTTTCATATGGTCTTTTCTCCTATATCAGTTCAATCGGTTTTCTATCTCCCTTTTCTTTAATCAGCCCTGTGAAGGTTTGTCTAACATGATAGCTTTTGCAGAAACTTAGTTTTATTCATCCTTTCACCCGACAGTTTCTGTTCTACTCCCTTTGTCGTCGTGTTATATTCATGTTATATTTGGACTTTACATCATCCATTTTACTTGTTTCACCTCTCAAGTTGAGCTCTGAAGTTCTTACCTCGTTCTAGAGGTATTTACTTTTTCTTTTTAGGAATCATTGATAGAATTTGAGTGTATTCAGACCTCTTTTAAATAGTATTTATGGATGTTTGTGTGTGTGTGTTTGTATTGCTTTTTTAGTACTTTGTTCAAGAACTTAAGAATATTTTTAGTAGTACAATGAAAGTTTTGTACAATACCCTCCCCCCTCAATTCTTTCTAGATCAATGCCTTCCCTATCCATCTAACGTTATGTTGCTTTTAAACCCATCAAGACAGATTAGTGTAACCCAGATATTCTTGGGTGTGTGGCCTTCCTTTGGAGTGTGGTCTACTCACCAGGGGCTACATTCTTAGAAGACACTGACTCTCCTAGAAGCCATCAGTTGTCTCAACTAGGGCTGGGACTTCCTGCCCAGCTCTAATCTCCATTTCAGATTTGGTGTGGCTTGAGCTTGCAGAGGTCTTGTGTGGGCTCTCGAGTACTGTGAGTTCACATGTGTAGCTTCCCTGCAGTGTCTAGACACGTTGTTTCCTTTAGGTCATAGACGGCCTCTGGTTCTTACACCTTTTTCTGCCTCTTCTACATTGACCCCTAAGCCTCTGGAAGAGGGGTACAGTGTATCTGTTCCATTTAGGGCTGAGCATTTGCTCTCTGATTTTCTGTACCTTGGCCAGTTGTGGGCCTCTGTGTTAATCCTATCTACTGCAAATTGAAGCTGATAGGTCTTGAGAGATGAATCAATCTATGGTTATAACCTCAATTTACTGCTCACAAATATTTTTTCCTTTTTTTTTGTTTTCGTTTTACACATTATTGTCAACTATGTAGTACTATGTTATTTGTCTTTCCTCTGCTCTTTTATTTACTGTGTTATAAAGAGTTCAATTCATTGCCTCTTTTTGGTTCTTTGTTATTTATCTTGCTTGCTTGCTTATTTATTTATTTATTTATAGCAAGTGAGCATGCGATTGATTGCTTATATGTGAACATCTCAGCACACATGTAGCCGACAGATGACAACTAGCACAGGAATTGTCTTTATTCCAAGGATCAAACATGGACTGTCAGGCTTGTTGGCAAGCACCTTTAACCAGTGAGCCGCTCAGTGGCCTGCATTCTCTCTGTGTTCACATTTTCTAAGACTCCAGTTATATTTACCAGAGGAGTCATAAGCTAGTCCCAATTGTGGGAAAGTGAAGCAAGATGACAGCTCTAATATATGTGTAAGCTGATTTCAGAGAATAGAGAGGAGGTGGGGGGCTTCAGTGATGAAGTCTGAGAATTTATTCTTGTAAGGAACATTTTTAAAAATAATTCTTCCTATCAATGATTTTACTTATCTTTATTTTATGTACACTGGTGTTTGCTGCATGTGTTAGGTTGTCACACTCCTGGAACTGTAGTTAAAGACAACCATGAACTGCCATGTGGGTGCTAGGAATTGAGCCCTGGTCCTCTGGCAGAGAGTGCACTGCTGAACCATTTCTCCCTTAAAAGTAGAAATGGTTACAGGAACAGTAATGTAAAGTAATCTAAGTAATGGAGATGAGGACAGGGACAGAGGTCACGCCTGTTCTCACTTCCACTTCCCAAACTGACTTTCCTGTACTACAGATTGGATGTGAAATCTCCTCTACACCCCAGATGGCACTGGGTAGCTGTTCTTTCCTGTCTTTGTATTGTGTGGATTAGAGTTCTCTGGAATGGAAAGGTTACAACTATAAATGTCTTTCTTGGGCTGTAATATTTGGCTCTTTCCATCTCTTAGCTGCTGTCTCCTTCCTCCTGTAGGAGCTAGTCTCTTTGGTATCCCCAGGCTTTCTCTGTTTTTCATTAGACTTTTTAATCTGTGTTTTCTGTTGATCTCAGGCAATGCCTGTGAAAGGGTCATTTGACACCCCCATCCCCAAAAGGGGTCACGACCCACATATGGAGAAACATTGGGTTAGAGGGAAGCAGTCGAGAGCACATACTTGTCTGACATCCTATGTAGGAATGGAAGGCATGTATTTTAAAGTTATCTGTCATTACCCCTCACAAACCTGAGTTCTTAAAAGGAAATAATTGTTTCACATATTTTATTTCATGGTGTGGAATTGGTGACAATTAAGTTTTGTTGAAAGAATATAATTGTAAAAGGATATCCCATTAAAAAATAGGGATTTATGGACTGGGGGGAAGGCTTAGTGATTAAAGTACTTTCTGTGCAAGTGTGAGGACCTAAAACCCTCTCCAAAACTCTCATAAAAGTTGAACATAGAGCACAAGTGTTTAATCCTAACATTTCTACAGAGAGCTGAGAAGCAGAGACAGGGAATTCCCAGGGGCTCACAGGCCAGCTAGTCTGTCTCCTTAACAGAGAAACAATGAAGAGACTTTGTCTTGAACAAGGTAGAAAGCAGAGACCACCAAGACCAGAGGTTGTCCTCTCACCACAATGCTGGTATGGCATGTGAATGCCCACATTCACACACAAATAAAAATTTAAAATAAAAATAGAACTTTGCTACTGTATTAGTTACTTTCCTATTACTGAGATAAAACACCATGACCTGCAGCTTTTAGAAGGAAATTTTATTTGGGGCTTACAGTTCTAGAGGGATAGGGGTTCATCAGCATCATGGCGAGCAGCGGCAGCTAAGAGAGGTCAAGTCTTGATCCATTAGCAGGAGGCAGAGAAGTGAGCCAGCACATTTCCATGCTAGCCCCTGCGCTGTTCTTTCCAGTTTGCCCTGCTATGCCTGCTGTGTTCCCAGCAGTTCTTGTCCGCTTGTCCCTGGAGCCACTAGTTCCCTCTCTGCTATAATCCCCTGTAATGGGTGCTCCCACATTCCAGTAACCAAATAGAACTGCCAACCTCGAGGTTAAAAATCACAGTACCCAGTATAATCAAAACTCTTAAGCTTATAGTTAGCCAATTAGATTTATGTATCCATAAAATCACAATTTACAAGATGCCAATACAATAATTTCAGAGCCAATTGATAATGATAAAAGCTTTACCTCAGCTATGCTAACCTTATCAAATCATCATGTAGGCCTCCATTCTCCTTCCCCTCTCTTCTGAATGCTCCCAGTCTCCCTCACTCTTAGCTCCCAGTCTCCCTCACTCTTAGCTCCCAGTCTCCCTCACTCTTAGCTCCCAGTCTCCCTCACTCTTAGCTCCCAGTCTCCCTCACTCTTAGCTCCCAGTCTCCCTCACTCTTAGCTCCCAGTCTCCCTCACTCTTAGCTCCCAGTCTCCCTCACTCTTAGCTCCCAGTCTCCCTCACTCTTAGCTCCCAGTCTCCCTCACTCTTAGCTCCCAGTCTCCCTCACTCTTAGCTCCCAGTCTCCCTCACTCTTAGCTCCCAGTCTCCCTCACTCTTAGCTCCCAGTCTCCCTCACTCTTAGCTCCCAGTCTCCCTCACTCTTAGCTCCCAGTCTCCCTTTTCTCTGTCCAGTCACTGGCCTATTGCTGCCCTAATGTGATTGGACAGGGAAAATCCTGCAACAGGTATGGGCTTTTGAAACCTCAAAGCCCCATCCCCTGTGATACATCTCTTTCAACAAGTCCACATCTCCTCCTCCATCCCAAACAGTTGTACCAACTGGTGACCAAGTATTCAAACATGCGAGTCTATGGGAACCATTCTCTTTCAGTCACCACATAAAGAGCTACCAATAAAGAGCTCCCTTCATGTTATACAAACATGGATGAATTTATTATAAACTTAGTGTATATGATGCGTTTCAGGATTATTTATATCTCTTTAAGAGAAGGTTGCAAATTATAGAGTTAAATAGAAGAAACGGCTAACATACTTTATAATTTTAAAAATATTTTACTTCATTAAGCAGGTCAGTTACAGTTACCTCATGTATGAGGTGAGCAGTCCTTGACTCTGGGATGGGAAGAATTTATCTGAGACCAGACAGCTGATAAGCTGGCCTGGAAACAAGGTCTGTTGCCTGATTCTTTAGAGACTGATGGCTTTCTTCTTTCTTCTTTAGTGCTTTGTTTCCGGTGGCTATTTGATCAGTGGTGGTAGGCTGACCTAATGTCTCATCTTTTATGTTCTGTGAAGATAGAATGCGGTGACTTTCACCTAAGTGTACCAAGGCATTTGTTAAGACCCTATGCGCTCTCTTGCCTGGCATCCCTTCGCACGTGCTTTCTTCCTTACTGGGCTTCTTTGTGTTCCTCCATCACACCAGATATGGTCTGGATTTAGTATCTGAAGTTGCTGTCCACGCTAATTGGGATTCTTCCCCTCAGGTTGCTTTACCTTTCAAATCTTGATGTGGAGATAAGCTTCTTAGTGAGTCCTTCTCAGCTGTCTTGCTATCCGGCTTCCTCCCCCTTCCCTCATTGATACATAACAGGTAACTCTTCTAGTTATTTATGATGTTGTCAAAGTATGAAGCATTGTCTGACTGTTCCTCATTGTGCTAGTTTAGTGTTTGGTATTTGTAAGTATTTGTTAAATGAAAGCGTGCAAGAAGGAAATTTAGTTGATAATGTTGATAGTGAGTGAGTCCTTGCTTTTAATTCAGCAGATGAACATTTAAAGTCCATTGAAACAGGAGCACACATTTGCAAAAGGAGTGGAATACCTCACTAGGGATTTTTATTTAGTCTAGTTCCTTTAGGAACTAGTTCAATTTATATAAAATCTGTCTTGAAAAAAGACAGTCTGTTTATAGACCATAAATTTATTTAATACAACAGAATACCACCTCAGATTTAATGTATTTTTTCAGAAAATATTTTTCTTATATCTTTCTCTGAACATTGCAGTGTTGGCATGGGTAGTGATTAATATCCTAACAACTTAAAAAAATCTAAATGTTTTTATTTTCATATTTCAAATGCTGTTCTAATCCTTTTGATGATGAATTGTGGTTTATTCAATGACTGTGTGAAATAAGTGGAAAACTCTTGATCAGCTTTTACTTAATTTTTTTCCTTTCTTTTTTTTTTGTAGATTTTCTTTGAGGTCATGCTGATGAAATATGGAGTCCTCTTTGCTAACTTCACCTGAATCAGAGAAAAGCTGCTTCACTAAAGAAACAAAGGAAACAAGTGGCCAGAGGAACCCTGCAGATGCCAGCTCTGTACCTTGAATCTTCTGTTTTCAGCCCAACAGACTAATGACTCACATGTTAACGAAAATGGTCTATTCATCATAGATTTTTAGCAGTTAAAGTTATTTTTATCAGTGTGTCCAACTTAACAGATTTTAAGAATTATTAAACCTGGAAGGCCTTGTTTAAAATCAGTTGCTTTTTAGCTCTCAGCAATTGAACGTTTACTTTGCTTTTACATATGAAAGTCCTCAGAACTGTAGCCCATCAGGAACAAGATGGACTTGGAAGCATACAGCTTTATTGTGGACTGCAGTGGAATTAAGTGGACAGCTCGACATCACCCATTTTCTTGTCCAGAATACCACATAAACTAAGCATATTACTTAACTTTAATGCAAAAGAAGTGGCTTGAAAATGGCCTGGGTAAAATTTTTACGGAAGCCTAGCGGCAATCTTGGCAAAGCTTATCAAGCTGGAAGCCTGCTGTCCCTAGCCCCTACTGTGGGCTTGTTAAACGAGCCAGGGCAGAACAGCTGCTTTCTAAACAGTGCTGTACAGGTGAGACATCAGTTCCTCATTTCAGCTCTTAATGTGCTTTTAAGAGACTCTTATGTGATGATCCTTTTAACACTTCGTTGACTGGAACGACTTCTCTGTGTGTGTAGTGTCGGTGGTATGTACCTCTTTCTATATGCGTGCGCATATAGGTTTCTGTGTGTGTGATACATGAAGTCAGAAGTCAGTGCCAGGTCGTTCCTCCCCTCTTTCCACCCCGTCTTTTGAGGCATGGTCTCTCACTGAGAATGCAGCTCATCCATTCAGCTCAGCTCAGTGGGTTGCACTCCTCCTTCCCCACCACTGGGTTACACTCTTTACCATTGCTGGTTCTTGCATGGCCCAGGGATCTGAACTCAGGCCCCCAGGCACGCACGACCAGTACTTTACCACTAAGCCTCTGCCCAGTTTTCCTGTACCTTCATGTCGCTTTAATGGGGCAGAAGATACTCTGCTGAATGTTTTCATTTTTATAATAATTAAAAATGATATTTTCCCATAGAATGATACACTGCTATGGTTTAAAGAACATTTTTATTCAAAATGCTTAAAAATTAAAAATATGTATAAAGTAAACATTTTTTTTGTTTTAATTAGCTAACACTCTTCTGCATGCTTTTTAAAAAATAGTCGGGTGTAAATCCCAGTGGATGGGATAAAAACAAATGAGCTAGGTTGAAATAATGCAAACTTACGGGGGCCACCGTCTCAGAGGTAAAGGGGAGGGGAGATGGGGGAGAGAACTCTGAGAGGGGGGAACCAGGAAGGGGGCAACATTTGGGGTGTAAATAAAATAATTGATAAAGAATGCAAATTCATTTTCTTTCACTTCACAGTGACCCTTAACTGCTATTTAATTATAATTTGAGTGCCACTGTTTTAGGTTGACTGAAGATTACTTCGTCAGTTTCACACCGTTTTGAAATTATTTCAATAAATATGTATATAAACATCCTTTTCTATTTTTAATAATCTTCTGTAAAATATGCTTTGCTCTTTTAGCAGTTTCATGTGTTTTCTTCTGAACACTAATGTTAGATAGAGCTGTATCATTGGTTTAATGACTACACATCTGTGACATGCCACATGCCCCAGCATCTGAACGCTTGCTCTCAGTTGTTCTCCATCTGGAACAGATCTCCTCCTGAAAGGTCTTTAGCTCCCCCAGGAAAGGGAGCATTAGGAAAACACTGACTCCAGTTCACTTTGGACCTTAAACAAATGTTCCACCTAGCTCAGAGAGTCTACTGGTATTAAGAGAAAAAGAGAATGGCAGTGGATAGCAGGGAATCCAAGCACCAGATAGTTGAAGTTAAATGCTTTGATTGGATCCAACTGTCAATTTAGGTCTTTTCCTGTTTTCTACTTTTACATTTTCCCTTTCCTTTAGTTCTCACAATGTGTGTGTGTGGTGGGGGGGGGAAAGAGTTGGGGAGACAAAACACGTTATAACATCAAATTGTAAGTATGGAAATGTTCACAGTCAAGAAAGTAGAAATATTCTCTTGGTAATGTTTTTTTAGATGGACATTCCAGTTTTAAATGGATATGCCATAAAGACTATTTTTCTATATAACATTTGTTTATGGTACTTCCTGCAACGTTAAATAGAACCACCTTCAATGTAACGTATTTTCTTCTGTTTGAAGGACCTTTACTAACTTTTTTATAGTGCTGGCCTATTAGTAATATATTATTCTAGCTTTTGTATGTTTGAAAAAAATCCATTTCACTCCTTTGTTTGAAAGACCAGGAATTAAAGCTAGGTGTAGAGGTGTGTTTGCCTTTAATCTCAGTTCTTGGGAGGTTGAGGCAGGAGGATCAGGACTTCAACAGCCTTAGGTGCATCCCAAATGGGGAGATGGGACCTCCCAGGCCTCCTGATGGTCTCCCTTCTGTACTATCATTGTTTCTAATGAAAACGTGCATGGTCTTCGCTTTCCTTTGGCCACTCTTAAGGTTTTTTTCTTAGTGTTGTTCATGGTTGAGTTTGTTGAGTCTTTTGAAGCTGTCAATTTGACATTTTTCCTGTCTGTCCCTCCTTTGGAAAATTCCATTTACATTCATGGTTGTTCCAAGTGGCATGAAGTCTTTACTTTCTTTCTTAGTCTTTTTTTTTTTTTTTTTTTGCGTCATTCTCTGGATTCTGTTTCTGTGTCTTGGAGTTAGTTCTTTACCTTTTCAATGTCTTTGTGATAATTATATTTTTCATAATGGGTGTGGTAGTATGCACCTTTAATCCCAGTACTTGGGAGGCAGAGGCAGGCAGATCCCAGACTTCAAGGCCAGCCTGTTCTCACTGAGTTCCAGGAACGTCAGGGCAACAACAAAAATAGATTTTTTTTTAATCTTAGACAGTCTGATTTTCATTAGTAAATATTTGCTATGTGTCTTTGTGTTCAATCTTAGCCTTTAGTCTATGAATTGTTCTCCTGTGCTTATCTACTCATTTTACCCTTATACAGAATTGTAGTGCTCCTTTTTTTTCTCCCCCGCCACCTCCACTCCCCGCCCCCCCCCCCTTTTTTTTTTTTTTGCTTTAATGGTCACTAATTTTTACTGGCTGTCAGAAGTTTTACCTTGTGAGGTTATAGATATTTTTAGGATCCTAAAGATAATCTTAAACTTTATTCTGGACCAGGATTAATTTAGTTGGAGACAGTTTGGTTATTTTGATGTTCTGGTTTCTTGGGCAGGGGTAGTTTTATTTACTTTTAAGGTTAGTTTTTTTCAGACACTTCTTTTCTACCGCCAGTGCTCTTGTGAACCTAAGTTTTCCACCTTGACTATTGAGAACGGGTCTCCTCCTGGTCCTCCAGGAGCTCCGAGCATGAGCTCTTCAGTTCATGTGAGTGTTTCATTCCCGGACACACGCTGCCGTCCTGCTTGTGCTCAGTGGCTACTTGGAGGGAGCCTGTGCGAGGCCTGGTAAGGCCTCTGCAGTGCTCTGCCCTGCCTGCTACAGCAGCCTCCAGTGTGCAGATGTTGCTACAGGCTAATTTGAAAAGCCAGTTGAGTTAGAAGCAAAGTTCTATTTCATAGCTAACATTTGCTGAGTAGTTACTATATATTAGGTCCTTGTCTGATGATTATACATACCATTTCGTTTAATCTTTACCACTCCTGGCCATAGACGCTATAGTAAGCATTTGGCTGTCAGTTCAAGAACTGCTCAATAGAAGAGCTGGAGCTGGGACCCAAGCCATCTGCCTTCAGAGCTGTGTTGTTAGACATTTGCTATCTTTAATCTTCATCATCTTTGTTGAGTCCTTTGAAAAGGATTTCAATCTTGTATTTTTATGATATGCTGAGATAATATATAAGAAGTTAGTAAATATTACCAAGTACTTTACAAAACACTCATTTTGTTTTTATTATTTTTAGCTGAGAGAATTTAGATGTTTTAAGTGGGTTCTTCCAAGTGATACTTTTTCAAGAAATTACTGAGAAGATACAGAGAATCTTGATAAACTTGCTTGTATATCAGTTATATGTCAAGTCCTGCAGTATGTGCTGTGCATTTTGTATGTATCTTCCCCCAAATGGAGGCATGTAATAATATTATTCCATTGTGTAGAATGTCGGATTTTATAAAATGGGTTTTAGGTACTGGACTGATTTTTTTTTTTCAACTTTTAAACTTTTTTAATAGTTTGACTTTTTCTCTTAGTAGCAGATGTCTAAGGAGTAATTGCTGCGAATATATTCAGGTCATTGCTTGGCTATCACCACGCTGTGACTCCTATCACCACAGGAGTCTTACATTTAGTGTGTGTGATCACACACATGCTGGTCAGACATTCTTCTTGCTAAGACACACTGACTACTATTTAGTACATCCTAGCTTTAAAGTCTAATTATATTTCCTTCCTAGGTTTCTGGTGTTTCCAAGTATTATAATCTCGTCCTCTTTCATGTCTCTGCCAGATTCTCCATGTAGTATATGCTATATTTCCTGTCTGTGTGCAGATACTTAACTGAAAGATTTTGTTTTTTTGTTTTTTTTGTTTTTTGGTTTTTTGGTTTTTGTGCTCTACTCCCATCACGACTTTTCATGTGAATGAATAGGAATTTCCTCTATGTAGTGTTGTGCTTCCCGTTTCTAGTGATTACGCAAGCCCAGTTATGTACAGGAGATTAAAGAAGTTACTTACTATTTTACTGCTTTTAAAATGTCCAAATATGCTTTTTTTTTTTTTCCATAGAGCAATCTCAATTCTGTTTTTCATTCAAATCTTTTTTAGGTTTTATGGCAATTAGATATATTCCGAAGAAGCTTGAGAGCTCTGACTGGACACATATGTCAGGGAGATGCCTGTATATTTTGTGCATTGAAGGTAACTATTTAGTAATTACTATCGATTCTCCAAAATTTTAATTTTGATGGTGGTTTAATTTGGTTGTGATTGAAGTTCATTGTCAAATAACATAGTTTTGAAGATGAATGCTTAAAACATGGCAAGTATCTCCTACTTTTATGTTAGACAATTAAAACTTAATTTTTTAAGTAACATGAAATTGTGAGAATATTCTTCATTGTTTTGTAGTTATTATTTATTTTAATGACTGTTCTTAGCTACTACTGAGTTCTAGGTTCTGCTCTTATTATTGGGTTAATGCAGTGAGCATAATTTGTAACAATCTCTGCTCTTCCTACCACTGGGATGTGGAAGAGGGTAAATTTCAAGTTCAGGGCTGTCCTGAGGTGAGATCCTGTTAACATAAACAAAACCAGCAACAAAGCCCCATTCTCATGGAGCTTATATCCTTTTGTAGTATAGGAGACAATGTGCAAGCTGCATGTAGCATATGTTAGGTGGTAAAAGTTATATGACTGGCCAAGGAGGAAATATTAGCCAGGGAAACCCAGGAAGTATTAAGGAGGGAGAAAAACCCTCACCAAATGGTTGGCAATTGACTCAAGACCTAGAAAAGATGGTCGAGTTTCAGTAAAGGGCAACAACTTCAACATGTTGTTCAGTGAATACCAAAAACGTCTGGGCACCAGAAACATTGTGAGCAAGAAAGTGTTGAGAGCTAGGCCTCAGAGGTAAGGGGAGTTCTGATGGCTTCAAGGTAGGTCTGTCACAGAGGAGTGACAGTGTTTGTATGAACATGTGGACTTAAACTTGGATTCTGTAACCCCAGCTCTGGGGGTTAGAGGTGAGAAGGGTGCTTTGGCTGTAGGGTGTTTGCCTCAGTCATTCTCCATGCTGTGTTTTGAGTGGGACTCTAGCTGAGGGTGGGGCTCAGTGAGGGGTCAGGCCAGCCAGCCTGCTCCAGAGACGCCCTGTCTGCCTTCTGATGGTGGGGTTGCAGTCAGGCTCTCTGTGCCCACCTGGCTTTTCCATCATTTCTGGGGGTTCAGACTCCAGTCTTTAAGCCAGGGCTTTGCCTTCTGAGCCATCTCCCCAGTTCTTGAGTAATTAACTTATATGGAATTTCAGGGCCAGACTGTTGTTTATTCATTTCTGGGTATGGGTTGCTTTTTTTTTTTTAATGTTGTAGTGAAATTATTAAAGTGTCTGTAAAGTTGCTCGCTTTCGACCTACTGATATACTTTTGATTTCTAGACAATATTTGCACAATTTCAACACAGTCGAGAAAAAGCACTTCCCTCAGATAACATAAGGCATGCTCTTGCAGAAAGCTTCAAAGATGAGCAGAGATTTCAGCTTGGCCTCATGGATGATGCTGCCGAGTGCTTTGTACGTATCTCTGACAGCCCTTAAACACTTAGAAGAATAGTTTTAAGTCCTTGTATGATGCAAATTTGAAAAAATATATAAAAATGAAAAATGTCAGGACTGGTCATTGTTTATATATCTTATTCATCCTTCCTGATTGAACTTGAATTATTCTGTGTTTTATGTTGTATATCAGATTATTTATGCCCTGATTTTTACTGTATGTTAGTTTACAAAAATATACATATAATTGTTTTATAATACATTTTATATAATGTATATATTGAGCCCCCAACTTTGTGTCCTATTTGGTTTTTAATCTTCCAACACCAGTCTGTGCTGTCCAAATACTTGTGGATGTGTCGTTCCACTGGAACGTGGCTGACCTGCCAGAAGCTACTCTCTGGGAGGAATCTGTCTCTTCCTCTCCCAGCAGCTGACTGGTGCCAAACACTATGTGGCTAAGGGTGGGATTTTATGCACACCTCCCCTCTCTGTGCTGAGATTTGATCTGGCTTCAGTTTGCACAGGTTTTGAGTACACTATCAAAATCTCTGATTTTACATGTATAACTGCTCTGCTGTGTCCAAAGGACAATGTTTTCATGTAGTTATCCACTACTTAACACCTTATCAGTGATCCATGAGCCTTCGAGGTGGGTGTATGATATATATGTATGGAGATATAACATCAAATATATATAGTATATATATTCATTAGCTTAGTTGGAAAGCTCCAGGCCAGTGAGAGACATTGTCTCAAATGATGTTGCTGGTGTTCCTAAGTTTGATACATGAAGTTGTCTTCTGGCCTCTCCATCATATGCATCTGCATACACAAGTGCACACTTTTTAAAAAACATTAACCTGATTTTACTTAATATAAGAATGCTGGGAATGGGGAGATGGAGAGATGGCTCAGTGGCTAAGAGCACTGACTGCACTTCAGAAGGTCCTGAGTTCAAATCCAAGCACCCACATGGTGGCTCACAACCATCTGTAATGGGATCTGATGCCCTCTTCTGGTGTATCTGAAGACAGCTACAGTGTACTTAGATATAATAAATAAATCTTTGGGCTGGATCAAGTGGGGCTAGTTGTGTCAGGCAAATGTAATTCATTGTATATACATGTAATAGTTTTAAAAAAAAGAATGCTGGGAATGTAAGAAATTCAGTTTCTAATACTGAATTCTATATATTAATTAGTATTTAAAATAAGGCTTTAAAGTTCTTTCCTTGATTTTTTTTTTTTTTAAAACTAGCATTGCAAAAGGTGAATACTTGAACATTTGCAGTGATTAAAGGGGAAAATTGAAAAGCTAGCGGTTATGGCATTCCTGCATTTACACTTTGGAAAATGTTCAGTTAAAGGTAATTATATCTTAAGGTGTTCTCTGCAAGATCAGGAACTTACTTCACTTGTGTTGTTTTTTTTTTTGTTTTTTTTTTTTTTTTTAAATTTTTTAATTAGGAAAATATATTGGCAAGAATTCATTTTCACCTGGTGCCAAACAGGGACGCAGACATGTGCACCTCTAAGTCTTGTGTGACTCATCAGAAGTTTGCCATGACTCTGTATGAGCAGGTGAGGTGCCTGGGTTGTCTGTGTAGACACTGGACTGCTGTCTCGGGAGCGATGGACTCAGCAGCTTGTGTTCTTCCGCAGTGTGTGTGCCGGAGCTGTGGCGCTTCCTCAGACCCTCTGCCCTTTACCGAACTCGTGAGGTACATTTCTACAACAGCCCTGTGGTAAGCTTCTCAAAGAATAGTTAGCAAAGAGGCTAGGAGCACACTTACACACATTAGGCATTTATTCTGAAAAATTAGAACATAGTATAGATTTTCCTTTCTGACATTATCGAATGTGCTTTAATAAGAGAGCCCAGGAAGTAGCTTTCTCGGCTGAAGGCTTAGAATTTAGCTTAATATAGGTTACCTGAAGTGCTTGGCTAAAGTTTCAGATTGCGGTTTGGAATACATATAAGTAATATAGTATGTGTTTTGAGGAAGCTAAGGCTATATATGGAATTCATTTGTTTATATAACGTATATATAACCTGACAGAAATTTTATATAGTATTTGTAGTGAGCCTGCATCTTAAATGGAGCTCATCACATAAACTTAGGTTTAGAATTTACCATTCATAGCAATAATATTAGCTCTCAAATTTCAGATTTTGGAGCATTTCAGACTAAATACATTCTATAATAAAATGCAGGATTTATATCTTTTATATTTATAGCAGACCTTTGGACTGGGAAAATGACCTTAAAGCAAGGAACTCATTGGTAGATGAACTGCACAAGACACCTTCATCTTTACTTAGCTGCTCCCCTTGTATTGGCCTTGTCTCTACCCTCGTCTCCTTTACAGTGATAAAAGCCGAGATAAAGGGAAAAGAAAGGAAAGCGCGAATTTAACCTTAGGTTATTGTATTTTAGACCTCAGGAGTCAACTGTAAAAGTTTGCCTTGCTTACTGCCTGCCTGTCTGCCAGCTCCTTCTCTCTCCCTCTCAGAAACAGCTAGAAATGCAAACTCTAGCCTTAGACCTTATGCAGCATTTGTCATCAAAGTTCCTTTGAGTCCTTTATCAATTTAGTGAGCTTAATCTACCTCATAGGTGGATGGATTAAGATGGAAACCCAAGTCTGATTACAAAATGTCTCATTACTCCAATACTGGCAGTTTTGTTATTTCAGTGTTTATCAGGCTGAGTGTGTTCTAGTGTACTTGTGCAGTGTGTTAGAGAAGTACTCTTGGTTACTGACTATTAGTGGCTTATTTCAACCACGCACCTATGAAGCGTATACCAGAATTAGAGCGTCTGGAATGGACAGTAGTGATGGTGTAACAGTTTCTGTTGAAAATGCTTATATAGTTGTTTTAAGGTATCACATGCCTTGATATTTTACAGTGTGAAGGATAATTCCCAGTAATGTCTGTCCCATCTCTAACAAAGCCATTAGTATTCACAATACAAGCAAAAGGCAGAAGTCTAGTACTTAGGTAACTTTGCTGGTAGAGTCTGCCATCTCCTAACTGAAATGCTTGACTTGACCTCTGGCAACTTTAAGCCAAAGAAACGTCTACAAATTTTGCTTGTTAGGGTAGAATTTAAATTCAAACTTCTTATTAATTAGTAGAATAAAAAAGAAATATTGGAAGTACTTCCACATAGAACCTTTACCCTCATCCAGGGAAACAAAAGTATAGCTGGACAGGGTGACACTGACCTGTAGGCTTAAGTGTGTGGGACCTGAGGGGAGAACTTCATTAAGTTTAGGCCATCCTGGGCTAGATAGAAGGATGATATCTTAAAGGGTAAATAAGTAAGTAATTAAAAAGGATACTCTACTCTTGCCTTCCTGCTCCCTCTCTGTCCTCTCACCTCCCCCTCCCTCGCCCGTTCCTTCCCCCCCCCCCCATGTGCTCATGGCCAGCCTCTATTCCTCTACTCTCTCTCTCTCTCTCTCTCTCAGCCTTTCTCTGTCTCTACTACCCTCTTAACTCCCCTCCCCATGCCCTGAATAAACGCTATTCTATACTTTTTTTAAAAAAAGACACTCTAATATGATTTTATATTTGTCTTAATTCTTCATTTATCTTCCAAATTAGTAATTTGTCACTGTATGGTTAAGTTGAAAGTAATGCATACCTCTCAGTGTATACTCATACTCAGTTTTTTCAAGTGAAATTGATACACCTGTTGTAAGTTCATAGGCGAGGCTAGATTAAGATTCCTACCTTTTTTTTTTTTTTTAAAGCAATGAAGTTGAAAGAATGATGGAAAGGCATGAGCGAGTTAAACCAGAGATGTTTGCGGAACTGTTGCAAGCTGCAAACACAGCAGATGACTATCGGAAGTGTCCTGTAAGTAGAGTCGCAGAGCATCAGTGTTCCTCTACGTTTATAAACTTGAAAATAGGCACCCAAAAATTATCATGGAAGCACTGATTGGGCATGTATAAAATTTATCTTTATTAAATGATATTGGAGATGACTTTACATCACATAAGCTATTTATTTATCTTAGTGCTGTTATTATGAAAACTCTTTCACCTATGCTCACATCTGTAGCCCTTGCTGCTTGGGAGATTAAGGCAAGATCATTTGAGGCCACAGATCTGTGACAAGCTTGGGCAACATAGAAGAACCACCATAAAGACCAAACAAAAACTTCTTAGCTTTGCAAAAGTGGTTTTTTTTTCTTTAAAAAATGTTCTATATTTATGATTTTTTTTTTTTTTTTTTTTTGGTTTTTCGAGACAGGGTTTCTCTGTATAGTCCTGGCTGTCCTGGAACTCACTTTGTAGACCAAGCTGGCCTCGAACTCAGAAATCCGCCTGCCTCTGCCTCCCGAGTGCTGGGATTAAAGGCGTGCGCCACCACACCCGGCATATTTATGATTTTTAAGTATAGCCTAAGTGTACATGGTGCCCACGAGGTTAGAAGAGGGCATTCAGTCCTTGGGGACTGGAGTTACAGATGATTGTAAACCACCATGTGGGTATGAAGAATTTAACCTGGGTCCTCTACGAGCAACAAGTGCTCTTAACTGCTGAGCTAACTCTCCAGGCCACCCTACCCCCTTTTATTATGAGACAGTCTTTTTCCTGGGTGGCCTGGAACTCACTAAGTAGACCAGGCTGGCTCAAACTCACAGAGCCCTGCCTACTTCACTTTATTAAACAATGTCAAGTATCATGTGTTGAGTGAAGTCTTTCAGAAATGTGTCTCATGGCTGCACAGGAGTCGTGTTGTCGTTCTTTGAGTAAATGTGACAAATGATTTTTGTTGTTGTTGCTGCTACATAAAACTATAAATGGCTTCATTGATTTTTTTTGGACAGAGTCTAATACCAAGCTGGCTCAGCCTCCCAAACACCCAACTAGCTATTAACAACCTTAAGAGATTTTGGGTTTTATTTTCTGCCTTTTGTTGTTGTTTTCAGGATGAATATTTGTTCTAACACATCTAAAAGTACCAAATGAGTTAAAAATAAGATCTTGCTTAATCAGTAAAGACAAACAGCTGATCAGAAATCAATTTCTAATAAACTGAAAAAACAAACTTCAGATACACTTTGATTTTCATTGTATAATATAAGGCATATATAGTAACTAATAGTTTAAAAACTTGCCTTTTTTTTGTTGTTGTTGTTCTTCTGTAGAGTA